>NW_027185779.1:242020-365074 GCF_028583685.1 Petaurus breviceps papuanus | reverse complement strand
CTAAAATCCCACCTTCCCCAATCCCTGTTCATTCCAGTGCCTTCCCCAAGTGCCTGTATATTTCCTATTTATCTTGTATATAACTTGATCCACACACATATGTTTGCACATTGTCTCCCCCATTAGATTATAAGCTCCTTGGGGGCAGGGACTGTCTTTTGCCTCTTTTTGTGTCTTCAGCACCTAACACAGCTCCTGGCACTTAGTAGGCTCTTAATGAATGTTTATTGATTGATTATTGATAATTGAACAGCATGATTTATGGTTATTCTTTAAGAGATATGAATCTCTTTGATTAGGTCTAGAAGGGTCTAGTATAAGGAGCTCCTAGAGGAAGAAAACCCTTTTGCTTGTGTCAAAGGGCAGTGAGAGTGGTGAAGTGGGTGGCATGAGCCTAGCGGGAATGTTATACTCTCCCCCTGCTCCCCACTGGTTATGTTATCAGAAAAACTGGACCAGGAAGAGATAACTTATTCAAGTGGCAACAGAGAAAGACACATGTTAAACATGCATCCAGAAGGATGCAGAGAGATAGCCACTTGAGAGAAGTAGCTTTAAGGCAACTGACTCTTTGCACTAGAAAAGAAGACAAACAGTGGACTGAGGAAAGTACTTCCAAGACCAGAAGTTGTGAGTTCAGTGTTTGGCCATTCATATTCTCTATACATGCGCCCCACCGCCATTATACTCTAAATTTCTTTTTTTTTTTTTTTTTGCTTTTTGGAGGGGGGAGGGCAGGGCAATTGGGGTTAAGTGACTTGACCAAGGTCACACAGCTGGTAAGAGTTAAGTGTCTGAGACAGGATTTGAACTCAGGTCCTCCTGAATCCAGGGCCAGTGCTCTATTTACTGTGCCACCTAACCACCCCTATACTATAAATTTAAATTCACTCCTCCTATGGACCTATTTGTTCTTGTGGGAAGAGGATGCTCAAGTTTTTGGGGGTGGGGGAAAATGTTTTATACTAACTGTTGTAATTAAATTTTTAAAATGTTTTCACCATATCATCTTAGTAAATGCCTTTGTTAAAATCTAATTGTGGCTACTAGTGGATAATCTCTAGGAGGCACACCATGGGGGCTTGTGAACCACAGTACAAGAAATTCCAGTAACCTCTCAGCATTTCCCCTACACTTGTATGTTGCAATGATTATCCCCTGGGAATCTGGCACACCAATATAAGTTGGAATTGGCAAAGTAGGGTGCGACATAAGTAAATTAAGAAACATCCAACACCAGAATGCAAAATATTTCACATTTTTAAATTGACTTTCTGTTTAATACTTTCTGATGTTTAATTATGTATTATGTTTATAGGGAATCCCTCATGCCTAGATTCAGTGCTATCTTGGTCTTTGCCTCTTGAAATTCCTTCAAAGTTTCTATCACGTGCCCCCCTTTTTATACATCACCTTTGTCCTTTTCTGCCACCAGTTACAAGCAAACTCTCCCTGTCACATTCTTCACATGACTTTGCTTAGAACCCTTATTTTCACTTACCTTATTCTCTGTTATGATTTAGATATTTTGCTAAATATGTTATAAATATATTTAGATATTGCTTTTGAAAAAGGATCTCTTTTCAAAGAGCAGGGTCTGTCTTTATACCCTTCATATACCACACAATGCCAGGCACATTTTGGGAGGGCCATATGTATCTCTGATTTAAAGGGTATGAGAAAACTCATGAAATGGAAATTCTTTTCGCCATTTAAGAGCAGCAATTTGTTTGGGACTTATAGTCTTAAAGAAGAACCTGGTTTCTGAGAGGTTCAGAGGATTGTTCATAATCCCACAACTAATATAGATCTGAAGTAGGCTTCAAACTCAGGTCTTCCTGACTCCAAAGCTGGCCTTCTAGTACCTATGCTGTGCTGACTTTTACAAAATTGCTTAGTAAACGCTTATTGGATTGAATGGAATTAATTTTAACTGTGACATTTTTGTAGTTTGAAAGGATATCATTTATTTAAGATTCTAGTTAATAATTTATTTTAGGCCTAGTGATTGCTTTCATACCCTACTTTTTTAAAAGAAAATTATGTTAAAGGCATTTTAAATAGAATAGAGCAAGGAAATTTAAAACAGGCAAGTCTGGAAGTTTGTCACTGAAATATTAATGTTCATTTACTATCCTTGGGCAAAAGTAGCCATTATCTCACTATTCTAAAGAACTGGTTTAGTTGCAACTTTGAGTCAAAACTGTGATTATGCTCCCTGAAGTTCACATAACTAGACTGCATATCACATGTAAAGACACAATGAAGAATGACTAAAGAATGTTTTGTATGGATAGTATTTCACATCTCTTTTTACAAAAAAAGAGATTTTGATTCAATATTCTCTTTCTACATCTGCAGTTCCTGCAGTTTAATCAACAGCTATGAAAAGAGAACAAAAAAAAATAAGGATAGAAAAAGCCTGACCTCAATTTTTTGTTTTGTCTGAAATTTAGTGAGCCTAAACCAATAAAAATCACTCTACTTAATCTTCGTATTATAAACTTATAAAAAACAGTCCACTTAATCTTCAAATTCACAATCTTGTGTGGTCATGTATAATGTTCCTAGACTACTTTTCTTAGACTATTGCTACTGTAGTTAATACTTTAATTTTCCTTAGTTAAATCACTAAAACCTTAATTATTTTAATTTTAATGAATTTCCTTTCCCAAAGATAATAAACAAAGTAAATAGTTAAAGGCTTAGTGATTTGGTGATAATTTAGTTAAGGAAAGGAACTGTGAAGTGATAAAATCATGTAAACAAACTTTGAAGAAAATATTCAAATTTAAATCAGTAAAAATTCTGTTTACTGTCTTCTTGAATATTGGTTCAAGTCACCAGTACCATGCCTGGTACCTTGTGTATAGAAGTCACTTAAATATTTCTTGTTTTGAATTGAATTATCATTTTTCTTCTTACCTTAAGTAAGGATTAATGTAAAAATGAATACCAACTTAATTAAAATTGTTATATACAACGCATAATGAACTGAATATAAGTAACTATTTGTAACAGATAATCTCTTCACTAGTTTCCTGTTAGAATAGTTGATGGGGAATAATGATTAAGAGAAGCCACCAGCTTTCTAAGTTTTCTAACACTGGTTTCTTTTAAAATAAAGTGTGATAACGTAGTCAGATACTGACAACTTCACTGAAGAATTTTCCATTACCTAGATCCATAGTGATGAATATTTATGGAAGTTTTGAAAGCCTGGCTAGGGAAAGGAGCTGTCCAGCAATTCAGCACAAGACATTTCTTTGTTCTATAAAAGATTCTTAGAAGTTACATAGCATGATATTTAATGATGACAGTTAAGACATTTTTGTAAAATCATATGTAAAATAAGTTCTATTTTCTCCATTGACACTTTTAATTTTAAACCATATTTCAATTCTTCTGGGGAAGCATAAACTTTTAATCTCTAACACTGGTTTTAAATTTTATTCAAATGTCTTTATGGGTGGGGGGAACAACTTTAACCCTCAATTAGATTCTTCCATGCCTACTCTTTGATGGCATGAAAAATTTAAGTCAATAGCTATTTTTTTCCTTATCAGAAGTAAAAAGTAAAAAAAAAATTCTGATAAAAGCATTAAAAGTATTTGGTGAAATGAAAATTATTAATTTGGGGAAACGACATCTTTGTGTATAGAGATAAGCTAACATAATGGGAAGAGCACTACATTGGCATGTAGGAGATTTGAGTCCTTATCTTAGCTTTATCAATAAATCAATGTATAATAATTAACTTCTTTGATTCCCAGTTTCCTTCCAGCAGACCTTCTAGTAGAACAAAAGTTTCTTGAGGGCAATACATGTTTGATTTTTTATTTGTATCCTTACTACCTAACAGATTGCTTTACACATAGTAGGCACTTTGTATTTTTAAAGTTAATTCTTTACTTGGAAGATGACTAGATTATAATTTTTTCCAAAAAAATTTCTAAACAATGCATCTTTACTCTCCCTTCTCATAAAATGAAAGCATTGCCTTAGGTCAGGGGTTCTTAAACTGGGATCTGTCAGTTTGTTTTTATTAAAATATTAATTTTGATAATTCTATTTAAATATGATTGATTTCTTTTGTAACAATATGTATTTTAGTTATACACATTTAACAACATGATTCCATTGGCTTCACCAGACTGCCAGAAGGATCCATGCAAGAGTGTGTTGGAGCCAGCAAGTACCATCTGTGCTGATTGCATGAGCATTTAGACCTTGGAAATTAGAAAATCAGGGCTTAATTTATTGTTTTGTCGATTGTCTGGATTTAAGAAAGTGCTTAAAGAGAAAATGGTAGTAATACGGGTTAAATTAAAAGTATGTTGAGAGTACATTTTGGAGAGCTGGCTGTTAAACATTTTCCAGCAAACCCTTAGATCCATGACATAAAAATGATTAAAGAACCTTGTGTTGGATGATCACTTGGGTCCTTTCTAGTGTTTCAATACTTCTATTCTACAGAATACTTACATAATTGTTCAGCTGTTTCAGTTGTGTCCAACTCTTCATGATGCCATTTTTGGCATTTTCTTGGCAAAGATACTGGAGTAGTTTGCCATTTACTTTTCTAGTTCATTTCACAGATAAAAAAAACTGAGGCAAACAGGGTTAACTTACTAGCCCAGGTTCACACAGCTAGTAAGTGTCTGAGGCTAGATTTGAACTTACAAAGATGAGTCTTCCTGACTCTACGTTTGAAGCTCTAGACACTTGAGCCCCCTAGGTACCCCACTTACATAATTAATGGAAAGTATATAGTAGTATAGGTAGAATGCCCCAGGGTCTCATTATTTCCCATTCCCATAAACAATCAAAGAATATTCTATAAAACTATTCGTAAAAGCATAGGAAAAAATGAGTACCGACAACCTAACTACTTTTGACAAAATGAACATCTTTATTTCCCTCTTGAGAATAAAATATACATCTGTGATGACTAACTTTGAAAGACTGGGCTCCTCTCAGCAATACAACACTATAAGACAACTCCAAAAGACTCATGATGGAAGGGACTATCCACATCCAGAGAAAGAACTGCAAAGTCTGAATGTAGATAGAAGCAAACTGCTTGCTCTCTCTCTCTCTTTTTTTACTTTGTTTTGTTCCTTCTTTCTTGTTGTTCATTGCATTGTTTATAATTCTGTACAACTTGACTAATGTTTAATGTGAAGGTATCTGTAGAACCTGTATCAGAATGCATGCTGCTTGTGGGGAGGGAGAGGAAGGGGGATAAAATTTGGAACTCAAGGGATTGTGGAACTGAATGTTGTAAACCAAAAGTAAATAAATAAATTTTTTTAAAAGAATAAAATATATACCAAGATCTTAAACTACATAGGTGGCATAGTGGGAAGAGTGCTCAACTTGGAGTCAGGAAGATCTGAGCTTACCGTGTTTCTCTGATAATAAGACACTGTCTTATTAAATTTTTTGGACAGAAAAACACCAGAGGGCTTATTTTCAGGGGAGGGCTTATTTTAATGAACATTGACAGCAATTTTAATAAACAGGTAAATGTGAACAAAAAAATGTACCTTTATTCAATAAGCAAATCACTGGGGAAGAACAGGATGACGCGCTCACTGCTGCAGCTCTGATTGAATGCAGCTCGGAGCGCGGCGTGCGTTTCACGGGGAAGGGGGGGACGGTGCATACAGAGGGTACCATAATGTAGTGTGTAGCACAGGGGATCACCTTCACTACAGTAGCAATCTCAATAGGGCTTATTTTCTGGGGAGGGCTTATTTTAGAGGAATCTTACACAGTAAGGGGAGGGCTTATTTTCGGGATTGGTCTTATTATCGGGGAAACACGGTAAATCCTGTCTCTAACACTAGCAGTATAACTTAGGTGATTTCCTTAACCACTATCTGCCTCAGTTTCCTCATCTGTAAAATAGCAATGATAATAATAGCATTTACCTCCCAATGTTATAGTGAAGATCAAATTAAATGTGTAAAGTTTCTTACAGATCTGAAAGCATTTTGTAAATGTTAGCTGTTATTGTTATTATCCCCAATGAAGAAAACGTTACTATCCATTGGATAGAGAATATCATACCTTAAACATTGTTCCAAATTCAGCTAACTTTTCCAAAATTTGACTGGGCGTATCTGTATAATATGCTTAACTTGAGGTATGATTCAAGTGAGCAGACACACAATTACTAATTTGCTACAATCATTATGATACTGCTACCCATATTAATGGTCAGAGTTTACCAAATAGGTTTCATTTCTGCTAGTTTGAATTTTCTTGAGTTTCTCTTCACAAGGGCCAGTGAAGTATTCTCCAGACAATAATGAATTGTGTTTCCAGTCAGATTGTCAAAACTCTTCTGATGTACCATTTTTGTCTCTAAGCATTTGAAGGCTTTTCCTTGGCCATCCAACATCAAGACTGAAACAATTCCGTGTCCTTGGCAACCAAGATTACATTTTAAAGTTATAATTTGTATCCTTTTTCTCTTCCAATAATTATTACCCAATTGTCTGATTTTATTTTAATGTCGGTCCAAGACCTCTTTTTATAATATAGAAGTGGAATGGATACTGGATTTAAATAAACACAATTGCATCTTATATTAGGAACCTAATTTTTATTTTATAAAAAAGTTAGTTATTTTTCAAAAGGATCTTACATGCCATTTGAAGTAGAAAATTATTCAAATACCCTATTTTAAAGCACTCTCTGGATCTGTTCATGATTTATTATTTTATCTTAAAGGTTTACCTCTTTACACATGTCATAGGATTTTACAGCTGCTTAAGACCTTAGCAATTATCTGCTTCAACATCCTTATTTTATAGATGAAAAAACTAAAGCATAGAGATTAAGTAGCCTACAGTCCAATGGAGACTATATTCTGTATCCTGTCCACCGAAGCTATATATTTTGTTATGACTACTTGACAAGCTATATCACTCATTCATTCAATAATCATTTAAAAAGTCCCCCTACTAAGTGCTAACCTCTGGGGATATGAAGGAAACCAGGAAAGTAACTGGTGAGTTAGGGTTTGTTTTTTTTTAATGACTCAAAGCCACTATGACCAGTCATTTAATTTGTGGTTGTTTTGATTAGGCTTAGGTTAAGGGGAAGAACAGTTGTAGCAGCAAGCACCCCAGGGTTGATGCCAACACAGGTTCTTAGATCTGCTTTGGTAAAGGAAAGCAGCTCAAAATGAGTTAACAAGCTTACTTTAATCAGTCAAATATGTATCGTTTACCTAGTTCAGGGTAAAAAGGTCAGCACCCAGAACTTCAGAATATACAGACAGAATTATCATGACAGAGAAACAGATCAAGTAGACAGTTTCCAAACTGTCCAACCATTACATCCATATCAAATCAACATCTGGGTTTTTCAAAGCCAGGGGGCTCTGGACAACAGCTTCCCAGAATTTCATCTGATCAAATCACAGAACACTTCTCAAAGTGAGCCCCAAAACAAAGCTACACATCAGGGCTTATATAGCCTTCTCCTGGCTCAGAGAATGTTACCACCTTATTGACTCACTGGCCAATCAAAAAGTATCTACTGAAAAACAAGCCTCCCACCCTAGGCTCCAGGTGCACTCTAGCCTAGGGGCAGGGAAGATCTTTAAAATTTACATTCCCATTACAATACTATATCAGAAATAATGTTGGGTTTGAATCCCAACTCTATATGGACAATTGAAAAACTGAACCTCAGTTTCTTTATCTGCAAAATGGGGTCAATAATCATACTGCCTACCTTGGGGAGGGGAGAGGGTTGTGAAGAAGATACTTCATAAAGTGCTATATAATAAACATGGATTCTTTATTGAACTGGATTGTTTAAACTCCTCTGCTCCTCTTTCATTTTGGTTCAAAGCTGTGAGTTGAGAGAGAAGTACTAGAATTAAAGAGAGGACATGTTAGGGCATGGCATTACTTGAATTAGAGAACAGAAGGTGGATTTATTTATATATGGAAACAACGATGTCAAAAAACAGGGGAATATGTGATGCCACAGGAACATTTTGTAAATATGAGAGGCGCAGTTTGTACATGGCATTCTAAAATAGGAAAAAGTTAAAATGTAACTGAACATTGAGGGAAATAAATATCCTGCTTTTCTTTCCCTTTTAGAGAGGGGAGGGTCTTTATGTAATCTATACCTAAAAGTTCTTGCCATCTAATCAGTTATTTTTTTTAATCAATTTTATTTTATTTTCAGCTCTAAATTCTCTCCCTTCACACTCCCTCCCCCATCAAAAAAGCAACAAAAAACAAAACTGATTACAAACATGTATAGTCAAGCAAAACAAATTCCATGTCCAAAATTTCATAATTTCATAATCATGTCCTCAACAAGTATGCTTCAATCTGCATTCTGAGTCCATCAGCTGTTTATCTGGAAAAGGGTAGCATGTTTCATCATGTATCCTCTGAAATTGTGGTTGGTCATTTTGTGATCAGAGTCCTTAATGCTTCAAAATTCTTTGTCTCTTTAATATTGTTATATTGCATAATTTGTTCTCCTGGTTCTGTTCACTTCACTTTGCATCATACAAGTCTTCCCAGATTTCTCTGAAATCATTCCCCTCATCATCAAAAAATGTCATCACATTCATATACCATAAATTGATGAGCACCCCTTCAATTTCTAATTCTTTGCCATCATGAAAAGAACTGATATAAATATTTTTATACATATGGGTCCTTTCCTTTCTTTATCTCTTTAGTGTATAGACCTTATCTAATTAGTTCTCACACTTAGAGCTTAATAGTAATAATAATTAAGATTTGCAAGGCACTTCACAAATATTAGGTCATTTGATCCTCAACAACCCTGAGGTAGGTGCTATTTTTATCCCCATTTTACAGATGAGTAAGCTGTGGCAGACAGGTGAAATGACTTGCCCAGAGTCACACTGCTAGTAAGTATCTAAGGCAGGATTTGAACTTATGTTTTCCTGAATTCAGTAACCAGCATATATATTGTAACATCTAGCAGCTCTTTGTTTTTGTCCAGTAAATGGATTGTAAACTCTTAGAGACAGCAACTGTGGGTTTTTAAACAATTATTGTTTCATTTTTATATCCTTATTATATTCATTTTTATATTATATGGCATTTATTGAATGTTTCTTGAGTTGATTTGAGTTGTCCTGATGGGGAATTTGGTTTGATGGAAACACTAGGTCTGTATCTTCTTTTCCATAGTAGAGTTTTCTTCCTAGTGCCCTCATACCTATAGCTCTCCTGTAACCTCTGAAACCCTGCATGTTTAGCTGCTACACCAGCAGTTTCTACCACAATCCTTTAGACTAAATTAGGTGGTACTAAAGAGTCAATACTCCACAGGAAACTCTTGGGTCCAAATGCTCTGAATTCTCTTATTCTACTATTGCAATTGTTTGAAAAAAAAAATAAAGTAAGTACATGTTAGTATGCAGGTCCTGTGTGAAAATTTCACTAAGTGATTAAAAGAGACAACGAGTCAGTTCTGGTATTTGTTGTCCTTGCCACTTGATAGTAGTTTAATCTCCCCACCACCCTTGTCTGGACCATTTGACAAAATGACCACTAATCATTATCAACTGTGAGATTGTGGGAGCCCCAACTGTAATCAGTGCATGGTGGGTGTGGGGTGAGAAGCTGGGATGGGGGAAACTGAAGTGAAAGCTGGGAGTCAAGGAGAGATAACAAAGTATGGGAACATCTTAGACCCAGAGAAAGGCCCAGAAGCTAGTCGTGAGGGTAGAGCCAGGAACTGGGAAGTAGTTTGCATAGTTGCAGGTACAGATAGGGAGAAGGTAAGGACTGATAAATTTCCAGGCAAGAGAACAACAAAGCTGCAGCACAGATAGTTCAGATTTCCAGGGACCTGAAGATTAGGCAGCCAGGGGTCATGACCTGTTTAGGTAAATGGAAAGCAGGGTGGGCTTCCATGATTGTGGCAGGTCAAGTCATTGGGATTATTGTTGAGTCAGATGTGATTGAAAACAGCTGCACAACAACAAAAAAGGAGAGTCGAGAGAGATACCCTGGGTCACATAGCTAGAAAGTATGTGAGGCAGGATTATAATAACATCCAGGTCTTCCTGACTCCAAGTTTACACCTCATCTACAACTTGGTGATAGTGTTCTGAGTGTTTGAAGGTGTCCCAGAGGTCATCTAAACCAACCCCTAAAGGAGAACGGGATTCTCCTACAAAATCTTTGACAGGATCTGCACTTGAAGACCTCCAATGGCAGAAAATTCACTACCCCCAGCTCTTAAATATCTCCTGTATTAGGGAATTTATTGCTTATATTGAGCTGAAACCTGCTTCTCTGCATCTTTTACCCATTCTACTCCTAGTTCTGAAACCAAGTACACCAAGCCTAACTTTCCTTTTACAGGACAGACTCTCATATATTTGACAATAATTATCATGTTCCCCAAAAGTTTCTCTTTTCTCATCTAAATAGCCTCAGTTTCAAATGAGCCTTTTATGGCAAAGTGTCAAATCTCCTCACTATCCTAGTTACTCTCATCTGGGTATTTTCATGTTCTCCTTGAAATGTGGCATCCAATACCAAAGGTAATGATATACTCCAGATGTGATCTGATTAAGGTACAGTACTGTAGAACTGTCTCCTCTTTCATTCTAGACATTGAGGTATCCACTACTTAATATATCTTAGTATAATAGCTTTTAACTTTTTCTTTTGGCGATCAAAATTACACTTGTTGACTAAGTTTGAACAAATGAAGGAATGAAAAAACATTTATTAAGCACTTATGTACCAAATGCAGGGGATCCTATACTAAGCACTGTGGTCACAAATAGAAAAACTGAGTCAGTTCTGGCTATCCAGGAGCTCCCATTCTAATGCGGAGAGATAACACATAAAAGAAAGGTTAGTTGCAGGGTAGATGGTAAGGCTCAGAGGTCTTATGGATTCAACAGTGTTACAAATGACAAGGTTTAGAGGTTGATACTACAGAGGTGTTAAGATGAGGGTGGGGGGAAGGAGGACATGCAGAACATAGAGACAGGGCAGCTGGTTAAGGCTTGGAAGATCTTAGGAGGCAGTGTCTATGGAAAGGCCTTGAGGTCCTTCTTATCTCATCAGAAGAAATGGAATTATTAACTACAGGCCCTATGAATAGTCAAGCAGCCTGAATGAAGAGGGAAGGCAAAGTAGGTGGGTGTTAGCTGTAGTGGGAGGTTCAACCTTTCAAAATGAATTTTAAAATGCCTAGGACTAGGGAATGGGAAGGGTGCCTAAGGTGGTGGCAGTTTATCTTTGTCATATATGGTCAACTCCTTCCCTATCCCACCCTCACCTCTGCTAATACTTGTCCAATTTTTAAACTTATGTAGTTCTTTATATTTATCCCTATTCAATTTGATCTTATTAAATTCAGGGTGTTATCTTAAACTTTTGAGATATTTGAGGCATCTTAAGTTTGATTTTTTTTCATGTTTTATTTGTCATTCCCAGGTGTGTTAACAATAAATGTCATAACTATCCCATCTATGCATTTATCCAAATCATTAACAAAAATGTTGAGCAGTGAAAGAACAGATTTCTGTGGCACATCTACTACACAGATCCCAATAGGTTGATATGTATTCATTAATCCTTGTTCTTTGGGTCCAGTCATTTAGCCAATTCTAAAATCTATTGAATTACCTAATCTATAGTCCTCCATTTTGTCCATAAGTAAAGCACAAAGAATCCTCTTCACATGCTTTGTTGAAATCCATACCTAGTTTGGCATGATTAATTCTTGATAATTTCATGCCGGCTTTTAGTGATCATTGCTTCTATTTTCTAAATACTTATAAACCAGCCCTTTCCTCACTGATTCTAGAAATTTGCCAGACATCAAAGTCAAGTTTATTTCCTTATAGTTTCAACAATCCATCCTCTCTTTTTAAAAATGGTGACATGTACCTTTCTCAAGTCCTGGATTCTCTCCCATTTTCTGTATTTTTTTTCCCCAAAAGATCTCATATAGTGTCTTAGCAATCTTTTCAGTACCCTGGGCATAGCTCATGTAGGCTCAGATTTTGTCTTTTAAAAAAACAGCTAGGTGATGTCTAACGGCTTTCATTTATATTGAGTTTCACTTCCAGGTTAATCAGTTTTTGTTTTATGTGTCTCAACATGAAGATCATTCTCTTGGGTGGACAAAACTAGAAAAATACGAATTAAATAGCTCTGCCTTTCCCTCTCTTGACCATAATTATTTTCTCATCTACTCAGAACAGTGTTTCTATCCCTTCTTTGATTTTCCTCTTGCCCCTAATACTTCAGGTTTGAATTCTTGTGTGGGGTACGGAGACCCTAATCCAAATTGAATACTCGGAGACCTCAAAGTGAAGATAGGAAGTTTATTAGAATCTCGCAGTCCAGTTATTGGAACAATGCCCAGGAGAGGAGGCCAAGGTACAGAAGCAGAAACTGGGTTAAATAAGCAAGGGTTACATGCCCCTCCCAAACATTAACTTAATTATTACTAATGAGGCTTAACCTAATTATTACTAATGAGGCTCTAATTTTGTTAGATAATATACATAATACATGAGGTCCACTTCGCAAGCACAGTAACAACCTCAGAATACTGAACCTCCTTCAGTCCAACCTAGATGTGTCCTTATCTGGTCCTGCGTGTCCCAAGGCTGCTGTCTACTTTCTGATTGGTCAAATCCACCTGCTGCTGCCAGCATTACTTCATTTTTAGTATTATCTAGGAGTTCTCTGGGAACTCAAACTTCTTCCCAAGGCTACTGTCTGATACTTTTTATCAGTAATCTTGTTTCAGCAATTCTTGCAGTTCTATAGAAACAACTCTTTTATGGTAAGCTGAGTGAGGGGCTGACTAGAACAGAGCAACTATTCAGAAAGATTTCTAAAGTTTCAAAGCCACATAATTTCTAGAAAATGGAAACTTAGGCCTAAGGCCTAAGGACTTACTTTAGCAGATAGTTTCTGAGAAACCACACTTTTACCTTTCCCATACATTCTGAAGGCCCTTTAGTGTTGTCTCATGCCACCTATGGGTTGAGAAGTTCAGATTTACCACACTACACATGGAAATGAGTGAGAATCGAACCTAGTAATCATAGCCACTAATTCATTGATCACAATGAGGTCTTCTTAACTTGATGAAAATAACAACAAAAAAACAAAAGCAATAAGCATTTATTAAGTGGTGACTATATACCAAACACTGCTAAACACTAGAGAAACATGCAAAAAGAAAGACAATGCTGCTGAAAAGTGGGGTAAGTGGGGAGTATGGATGGAGAATGGTGTTAAGTCTGGAATGTCAAGGGGCAGGGATGTGAGGAGAATGAAGGTTGGCTCACCCGTGCCCTTCCACAGAATGGAGGTCGCTTAGGGAACTCACCAGTGGGAGAATTTGACTGACCTTCCTGGCAGGTGGATATTTCAGAGTGAAAAGTCCCCAGGGGGTTTTGGATATTCCAAGATGAGGAGGTGGAAGGTGTTGAGGAAAGTTGCAGGACGAGTTTCCAGTGAAGGCATAGTTTTGAAGCCCAGAAAGTTAGGAGCAGAGTGGGGAGAGGAATAAATAATATGTAATAAAAATGATCTTACACTTAAAATGTTTTAGAATTTTTCCAAACATTTTTTATCATACTGGTTATTATGGAGGCTTTAGAGCATGTCCAGATAGCCTAACGTGGAGGCACCCTGCTTCTGGGAGGAGATATCCTGAGTTCCCTATGGAGCACCTCATGGGTGGGGTGGGAAGTTTCTTTTAATTTCCTGCATAGTCAGGAGAGGCTGCATCTTTAAAAACTTGAATGCTGGGACAACTGAGATGCTTGCTTCTTGTGCATGATCTTGCCTGCTCAGTATCCAGAAAGACTGACAGTCACAGTTCATCCACAGCATAGGTGCCAATGAGGAGGGGAGGACATCCTCCCTACCTCCCCTTCTAGGCCTCATGGCTCCAGAGAAATGGGTTTGAGGTGTTCCTGTTGAGTTTGGTTTGTCCTCCTCAGTTCAGGTTTTGGAGGCAGTGTCCAGTGGCTGGCCACAACATGCCATCTGGAATCCTGGCTTCAGTGTTGCCATGGCACCATGATTCTGGGTTCAGTGAGGATGAGAGCTCTAAAATACATGACTGGTTATGGGACTGTCCTGCTCAAGAAGCCTTAGGGGCTCCCTCTTGCCTCTAGGATAAAGTGCACATTCCTCAGCTCAGCATTTAAATCAATGGCTACAATCTGGCTACAACTTATCTTTGCAGACTGATTTCATATTACTCTAATGCACTTTGCCTTTAAGCCAAACTGACCCTTCTCTGTGTCTTTACACGTGGAGTCCACATTCCTGAAATGTTTTCTCCACTGAGAGTTCTAACTTCCTTCAAGGCTCAGCTCAAGTGCCATACCCTATATGACACCTTTCCTGATAGCCTCTGTTCCTGCTTTCTCCTACTACTAAATTACTTTGTATCTATGATATAAGAGTAGCTAGCTGCCACAGTGGATAGAGTGCTGAACCTGGAATCAGGAAACCTCTTTGTAAGTTCAGATCCATCCTTAGACACTTACTAGCTGTGTGACCCTGGGCAAGTCACATAACCTCTTTGCCTCACTTTTCTTTATTCATAAAATGAACTGGAGAAGGAAATAACAAACCACCCCAGTGTGTTTGCCAAGAAAACCCCAAATGGGGTCAGGAAGTTTCAGACATGAATGAAAAACAAATCTGTTTTATATTTATTCATCTGTGTACACATTCTGTACATCCCTGCAGTAAAATGTAAGAGAGGAGAGACTTCCATTTTTAAGTCCTTGTGTACTTAGCACCTAGCATTGTGTCTAATGCACAGCAGGATCTTGGATTTAGAGCTGGAAGGGCCCTCAGTGGCCAGCCCTATAGATAGTAACCTGAGGCCAGAGAATTCATAGAATCACAGATGCACAGATAGGAGGGACTTCAGAGGCCATCAAGAACACTGGTGCCAAATTCAAATAGAAACATCCCTGCAGGCCGCATGTTGACTTAGAAAACCACAAATCAAAAACACTATTTCCATTGTGTTGTATTTTTATTTACTTTAAACATTTCTCAATTACATTTTAATCTGGGACCTGAAGCTTGGGGACATTGAGTTTGACACCTCTGATCTAGAACAATCCCATCATGAGAGAACTGAAACTCAGGAAAGTTAAATGACCTGTCCAAGGTCATACAGGTAGAAGGCTCCCGAGTCAGGATTTTTAATTGGTCCCTTGGCTCCAAATCTGGTGCCCTTTTCACTTTGCTATGCAAACTCTACAGGTGTTTACTAAATGCTTATTAAACTGAATGGACTCTGAGTTGTAAAGTAAATGATTCTTCCACTACCTCTTTTGTGTAATTTGGGATTTGTGTGTATATCACCTGTGTATATGTGTGTGTGTGTGTGTGAGTGTATTCTCTCTCTCCATAGAGAGAGAGGAGTGAAATGCAAGTATCGATAAAATTTGCTGCTGTTAATAGACCTATGACTAGTTGTGTGACCTAGATCAAGTCACTTCCCTTCCCTGGGCCTCAGTTTACATGTCAGTAAAATAAAGGGGTTGGGATATATTATTTCTGGAATTCTTGCCAACTGTAAATGTCTCATTTACTTGAACAGAGACTGCTCTCCTTAGAAAATATATTGAGTTTTCTTACAAGTCACTCCGCTATTTGTGAAATTAGGTAAAAGAGAGAAATACCAAAACAGTCTAAGAACGTGTTCTTATTGTGCTTTGCCCTGATGACAGAAAGTAGATGCTTTGTCTCTTCTCAGCAACAAAGCAGGAACTGTAAGGATGAATAAAACAACGGGCATCACTCCTGCACTAGCTCTGTCAATGGTACTCTACACTAACAACATGGGAGGGGCACCAAAACCTCCTGTGAAAAATAATTTTCTAAAGAGACTTTTAAATAAGCAGGAGACAAAAATGAAATCATCTCTCAAGGGCAAGTATTTCCATGAAATGGTGGCAGAATTTATGGCATTATCAATTCACAGAGAGAGCATTTTAGCTTCCGAATGATTACCCAGTACCATGTGAGGCTTTGTAAACCCCCATTCAACACCTGTCCTTTTTCTCTCATTAGATCACCTTACCTATTACTTTATTGAGAAAATTGCCAAACTGTGTTGAATTCTTTATCTCTCTACCCTTATCCATAAGTCAAAACTTCTGCCTTCACTTATCCTCTGCTCATCTTTCAATTTCAGAAAATGAAGTGACCCTCTTTCTTTTTTTTTTTTTTTGGTTTTATTTTAAACAAGAAGTTTATTTAAACAAGACGTTTGACTTGAAGGGAAAACTATCTAGGATCAATTTCTTTGTAGTAATTTATCCCTACTGAGAGACAGAGATTGCCCTACACATAACAACTATATATAAAAAAGTTATAAAATCATCCTTGGTTTTACAATGATAAAAGAAAAACATTGAAATTATCCAATCAAACAAGGTATGCAAGGATTTTTTTGTGGGTTTTTTGTTGTTGTTGTTAAACAGTGACAGCAAAATAACTTACTGGAATATAAAGATAAAAGTTGAATGAACGTGCCACTAATGGAGAAAAGGGATATTTTCACAGAACCAGTTTGTTTTTTCCCCTCCCCATCTCCATTTGATGTTGATCAAAACATATCATTGACCATTTAGTTAAAAAAAATACGCATTATGCCTGTGCACATACACCAGTTACTTCATGTACAATAAAGGAATGGGGAAGGGGAATCAAAGAAGAGAGAAAACCATCCTGCCGTAGTCAGGATGTGGATGAACCAAATCTTGGCTTTCTAATTGTGAATGTATTGTTTTCCTTGGGAGCACAGTTCTGGAGCAGAGTTGTAGATCCTCTTTTTAGTAAGCACCCTCCTGCCTGCTGCTGGAATAGATCCATTTCCAACTGTGCAGGTGTGTCTGTTTGTTTCATTGATTGGTTGCCAATCAGAATCTGATCTGCCTCATTGACAAACCCTGTCGTTCACAATAGGCTTTCATTAGTTTACTAAGTGGTGTGTGCCTCTTCATCTTACATTGCACCACGGAACCATCTTGCCCTGCCACCTGCAAATTAATGTGGTTGTTGTTTTCAGTCTTGACTCCTGCCGCAGCTGCACAAAACAGGCACCAGGATGGTCTGCTCCAAGGGAACCGAGGGAGAAGCAGCAGCAGCAGCAGCAGGAGGAGGAAGAAGAAAAGCAGTGAACCTCTTTCTTGCAAAAGCTAAACCCTACTTGCATGAATTTAACCCCTGACCTCCTGCCTCCTCCCAGACCTTACTGTATTGTCTGGGGAGTGAAAACTTCTCAGAATGGATCTTATAAATTGGTGTCAGTTCTGACTGTCTACTTCACCTCTCCCCTCCCTCCCCCATTACTGCTGTCAATCAGCAGCAAGCCCTTTTTAGGAGTCCTTTGACCTCCAACCTTGCTGTCGACTTTAGTACCCCACTTCTTCACTTTGGCCTTTGCCAAATCAGGATAGGTACATTTGAATTGGCCATTCCCCATTTCCTTGTTATTTGCCATTGGGGAAGATTTCCTTAGGAGACTTGAGTCCCGCTCTCAGCCAATGGGAGAAAGGACATGGTGGGGAGGGGTTTTACTGTTAGGGTATAAATTCCTATTCTGCCCTTTGTAACATGCCTCTTTCTCATGATCAGACTTGGGGAAGACTTCCCTCTTCTCCCAAGGAAGAAAATAAATTCCTGTTCTTATCCTAAGAGATCTCCGTGTTCTTGATTAAATTTTGGATGAGGTTTTTCATCACAAACAACATTGATCATTCATTCTCTCATCTATCTTTCCCCCTTGACTCACTCCTTTCCCACTGCCTGCAGATATAGATCTTCCTTAGCTTTGGGAGGGGGGAACCCTTCCCTTGATTACACTACCCCCTCAAGTCCTTATCCTATATTACTCTTTCACATCACTGCTAACCATCTAGAAAAGTTGTCTGTCCCCCCATGTTACCATCCTCCCACTCAACTCTCACCTCCCAACAATCTGAATTTCACTCCCACCATCTCGCGGAAGCACCGCTCCAGGAGCCTTGGCTTAATTATCCTACTTCTTGGCCTTTTCTCAGATTTTGTCAGTGTTGGTTACTTGACTTCTTTTTGATATTCTTCTTTCCTTTGGCTTCTATGATGCTATTGCCTCTTAGTTCTCCTTCTGCCTAAGTACTCCCTTTGTTCTTTCACTGGGTCATCTCCCTCCCTATGTCCGCTGAATCTGGGGTATTTCCCAAGGCTCATTCCTCTCTATATAATACTTGTCTGTTTTCAGTGGCTTCACTGATATTACCTTGCACATGGCCCATTTATCTAAGCTTAATCTCATTATGAATTCCCATCCTGCATCTCCAGCTGAATATATTGTGGACACTTTAAATGAAACATGTACTATATCGAACCCATCATTTTCCCTCTTATATTGGCTTTTCTTCTCAATTTCCTTATTTCTTTTGGTTTTACTACTATTCTTTGAATCATTAAAGCTTAAAACTTCAGGATCATTTTTGATTTCTTCCTATCCCCTTTGACAGCCAACCAATCCTATCCATTCTCTTCCCTTGCCTCCAACACCTCCATTTCAATCCCACTGTCAACATTTTTGTTCAAATTCTCATCATCTCTGGACAGGACTAGATAATCATAAGAGCCTTCTTAACTGAGATATTTGTCTCCATCCTTCATATAGCTGTCAAGATAATCATCTTGATGTACATGTCTGATTATACCACTTACTTTTCAGAAATCATCAGTAGCTAATAAAATGCAAACTCAGAGGTCTGGCATCTAAGATACTTCATCATCTAGGTCCAACTCAGTTTTGTATCTTTATTTTACACTACTTGCCTTTATTCTCTGTCCTAGTCAAAGTGGGCTACAACCTTTTCCATGATACTGCCCTATTGAATTATCTTTTGACTATTTCTCAGCCTTGAATACAATACAACAAAGGCTTATTAAGCATCTACTATAAGCAAGGCATTGTGCAAGAGTATATATGCAAAGATGAAATACTTTGCCTTCCAGAAGCATAACTGCTTGGTAAAAGCACACTTTTGTTTTGGTGAATAGTCCATTGTATAAAATTAAGTTGTGCAACATATAATGTTTTCTTTGGCTGCCTTTGGTTACTCCCTATTTACTTTGGGAATATAATTCATACTTTGTTATATATTCGTGTTTGCTCAACCTTATACATTCATTCATATTTGAGTATAAGGTTATATTCGTTACAAATTGTTTAAAATTTAAAACCTTCCTACTGGGATAAATTAGGTTGATTTCTTAGAGGTTTTATTGACTTCTACATTAATGACTTTCTATACTAGTTCTTTGAAATAACAATGAAGAATCACTGTCTAGTAAGCACTTTGACACAATGACTGTAAAATTGTCATGTTTCAAGGTCATACTGTGCTGATGGCTGTACTCATAGCTTAGGCAGATTGTCTTATGTACACATACACGCACACATGCACATGCACGCGTACACACCATAGACTGTGTAGATGTTTGATCATCCCTTCACTGGAGACTGTTCACTTTCATTGAATTGGGAGGAGCTTGATTTCCTTGAGTGTTTTGTTTGTTAATGTATAAACCATCTCATAAGGTAGACACTTTTGTGGGGAATAGGAATGACCTAAGGAAAGGAACAGAAACGAGAGGGAAAAGGAAAGTAACTCAACAACATTTGTTGAGCCTGTTATCTTTCTGCTAAGTTTGCAAGGCTTTGTTAGGGATACAAAAGAAAAATTCTAGTAATAGCATTTTACCAAGCATTTTTTTGTTTTACCAAGGGCTTTCACATTTGTCATTTCATTTAATCTGCAGCATCCCTGGGAGGGAAATAGTATGAATATTAGCCTATTTGGGGGAAGCTAGATGGCACAGTGAATAGAGAATTGGGCCTAGAGTCAGGAACATCTGAGTTCAAGTCCATCCTCAGACATTTACTAGATGTGTGACCCTGGGCAAGTCACTTAATCCTGTTTCCTCATCTGTAAAATGAGCTAGAGAAGGGACTGACAAACCATCCCAGTATCTTTGCCAAGAAAACACCAAATAGAACGCCAAAGAGTTGGACATAACTGAAACAACTGAACAACTATTCCCATTTTACAGATGAGACAGCTCCAAACTCTCTTATTCTCCTTCCCTTCTCTCTATCTCCCCAACCACTGAGAACCTTTCAACCTTACTAGTACCATTCTCTCCTTCCCCTTGGCCCTAGTTCCTCAGTTCTGGAGCCATGGACCATGATCAAAACAACTGCCATCATTCCTTCACCACCAGAGGAAATTTCTGGACCAAGTTGCTCCTCCTTGGCCACCATTCCACATCTGTGTTGTTTCACTTTTTAAAATGTAAGCTCTTTGGGGGCAAATTTAATCTTTACTTTTACTGAACTGTGTTTTGTACATTGTAATCTTTCAATGCATACTTTTTCATTCATTCATCCCTTGCTTAAGATCATACAAATGTTAAGTAGGAGAGCTGGGACTCTCTAGGTTCAAAGTTCTTTCCATTAAAATACAAGCCCTTAAAGAGCTTGCAGATAAATTAGAAAGACCAAACAATCAACAAATGGAATCACAAAATCTCAGATTTGCAATGAATCTCAGAGATAAATGTTATCTAGCTTCATTTTCCTCCTTTTCTCCTTCCACCTCTTTCCTCATCTACAACCATTATCATAAATTCCTTGAGGGCAGCTTAGATGTCATAGTTCTTTTCATGCCTCAGGCTCTGAAGGCATCCTGCAGGTTGCTAAACTCTTAGCTTGCACCCAGTAAATATTCACTAAATGAATAAATCAAGGAATATTTAAAGAAATACCATTTTGTAACATGCAGCTAAATGGCAAAGTGGATTGACATTGGACCCAATCAGGAAGGTCTGAGTTCAAATTCAGGCTCAGACTCTTTCTCATTGGGCAACCTGTTTAACTTGTGTTTGCCTCAGTTTCCACAACTATCAGATGGGAGAAATAATAATACCTACCCTCCAAGTGAGAATAAAATAAAATATTTGAAAAGTGCGTCACTTAAAATGCTATATAGCAAAACTTCCTGCCAAAATGGCTCCCTGAGTGGAGACAGGTTGTTTAACCCCCACATGCTTATTCCAGCAAAACCTTGAAAAGTTCACGCCAGATTGGATACTGATCAAGAAATTCAGTGAGAAACCAGTGACTTTTCCCACCCCCAGAACTGCACAAAAATTCAGCCAGAGTGGCACAGGCAATAGGAAAGGACCTGACCAAAGATGGCACACATCTAGCCTTCAGGGTTTTAGTATGCAGAGGCAAAAAGAATAGAAGATTCCCTTGAGGAAGGCTTAGGGTGGTAAGAAAGCTTTGGGGAGTGAGGAGACCTTAATCAGCCCCAGAGAGCAGTCTTTTTTGCTGGAATTGTATTCTTCTATTCAAGAAATTTCAGTGGCTCCCTATTGCCTCATGGATACAATTGGAATTCATATGATTAACATTTAAAGCATTCCACAATGCTTCTCCAAATCTGTCATTCAATGTTGAATACATACTGTTCCCTGTCATGAACTCAACATTCCAGCCAAGCTGGTAACTTGATATTCTCTGTACATGAATTTTCATCACTCTGTGCTATGCCTTTGCATGGGCTATGCCTGACATTTGGAATGCCCTTCCCCCTTAACTCTGGGATCCTAGCTTCTTTCAAAGCTCAGTTTAATTCAATTCAATAAACATTTATTAAATACCTGCCATGTGCTGGGTACTGTACTTAAGCAAATGCCATAGAGGAAAAAATAAGAAATAATTTTTTTTTTGCCTTTTGGAGGGCAATTGGAGTTAAGTAACTTACCCAAAGTTACACGGCTAGTTTGTGTGTGTGTGTGTGTGTGTGTGTGTGTGTGTGTGTGTGGGTGGGTGGGTGTGGGTGTTAAGTATCTGAGACCAGAACTGAACTCAGGTCCTCCTGAATCCAGGGCCGCTTTACTCACTGCACCACCTAGCTGCCCCCAGAATAAGAAATAATTAAACAGGGAAAGCACTGGGATTTATAGAAGGGTTAGGGAAGGCTTCCAATGGGAGGTGGGATTTTAATTGGGACTTAAAGGAAGTCAGGAAGATCAGTTCTACTTCCTATAAAAGACCTGCTCCCCACAGTACTCTACTCCCCTCCCCAACTTTGTATTTATTTTGTATGTATATTGGCATTTGTTTTGCTTACATATTTGTATTTACTTATCTGTATAGATGGTGCTTTCTCTCAGTAGACTGTAAGCCCCTTGAGCACAGGAACTGTTTCATTTCTGTTTATGCATTTCCAGAAATCAGCCCTTAGCACAGTGCCTGGAATTTTGTAGGTGCTTATTAATGCTTGTTCTGTAGAATTAAATTGAAGTCATGTCTAATTAATTTATTTTCCCTAGACCCTAGAACATCAGCTTTATAACAAAGAAGAGCCTAATAAATAAGTTTGATGCAGACATCCTCATTGCAGCTATGTTCAAGCAATCATGCCATGATTTCTTCTGTTACTTCCTCCTTCCAGTTGCATCACTTGTTTGGCTTAAAAGTTGATTTATGCCTGGTGGTTGTTTCTCATTTTCTATATTTAATAAGTTAATTGCTATGATTTATATCCTCAGGGTTGTAAGAACTTACTGTAGAAATGCTGGGCGGTGGCACAATAGGATATCTTCAATGCACTGGCCTTTGGCCTTAGGGTTGGTTTGTCCTTTTTCCTGTCTCATGGGGAAGAGTAATTGAACTCATTTCATGGTTTAGATTGAAGCCAGAAAATGGGTTGCTGGGCAGCACAAACGGATAGAGGGTTGGATTTCAAATTAGGAAGATCTAAATTCAAATATCCTAGCTCTGACACTTAGCTGTGTGACCCTGGGCAAGTCATTTCACCTTTCTCAGCCTCAGTTTCCTCATCTGTAAAATGGGGGTGGTAATAGCACCTATCTCCAAGGGGTTCTTGTGAGGATCAAATAAGATGTTTGAAAAGTGCTTTGTAAGCCTTAAAGTGCTATATGAATGTTGGTTATTTTTACTATAATAACTATCTACTATCAGCTTGTCCTTTAAATAATGTTTTGCCTTTTCCCCTCTTTTTCCACTATAGATCATCAATGCCGTGGTCCTTCTGATCCTGTTGAGTGCCATGGCAGACCCAGATCAGTATCACTTATCCAGTTCTGAACTAGGGGGTGATTTTGAATTCATGGATGATGCCAGTAAGTACATTTAATAACCATTGAGGACATTTGTGTCATTTTTTAAAGCACTTTCTACTGAGTTGAGATGCAGGGTAGATTTTCAGCTGTTAATTATATATGCTGTGCCTGAACTGAAAAAGTTAAAAATATATTTGTTGCTTAATGCTCTGTTTAGAAGAATAATCCTAGTGATTTTGCTCATGCCCTCACCTCTTCCGTGTTTACATGAAGATAACATTTATACTTAGGTTGATTTACTGTCTTCCCCTTGCCTTCTCATTTGAGTAAGATTTTTTACTTTCATCTTACCATGAAAATCGAATCAAATAGACAGATGAAACATTTATCGCATGCTTACTGGGTCCTAGGCACTCTGCTAATTAACAAATATTTCTATCATAAATGCAAGATGCATCTTCTGTCCAAAGAACCCCTTCCCATTTTGATTTCAGAGACCATAAATCCCATTTTTAGTCACTTCTCTGGAGGACATTTTATTAGCCACTCTCCATTCCACAAAGTACTTTGTTAATTATCTCTAAGAAGATAAGACCCAATTTGGTATACAGAAACATAGTTTCAGTTGGTGAGAGATGGATAGAGAGAAATGTCATGAAATTCTAAAGGCTACTGCCACAACACCTTACCACTTACACCTTGCTGATGCTCTGGGGTTTTGAAATTATAATGGATTTCCAGTCATACTGTTGTATGCATAATCCCAAATGGTAAGTAATCCAAATTAATTTCTGCTTGGTTTTGGAATATATTAAGTGGGTTGCCCACTTTGCTGTATGTTTACATATATAAGGTTTTTTTTTTCTTTAGTGATGCATTGGCTAATATTAAGTAAATTTATACTTTTCAGCAGATGTGCTGGACAGACAGGAAAAATAAACAGGATAATGCTGGCTGGTTGGGGCAGTCAGTTCAAGATTAAAATGTTACTTCAGATAATCCACAAAAATGATTCATCCATGAATCAATATTCCAATTGCATTAAAAACAAGAAAGCCTAGGCTTTTATTTCCATAATGGTGGACATTCTTTACCATAATCTTAAAGCTTTGTCATTTCATGACCTTTATCCAGAAAACAGGAGCACCTTTTGACCTCATCCTTTGGACCTTATCAGAAGGGGAATGTTTATAAGGTCTTGAGTTATGAACGTGTTACGAAAGTAGACGATATTATAATTGCTAACCTTCAACTTGGATGTTAAAAGGTACATTTGTGATTTCATCTGCCATAGGAAACTCATGTAGGAACTGTGGCCACCAAGGAAGACTGTAACCCTAGGGAATGTGTTTGATACATGAAGGAACAGTTTAAGTGGCTTCTCTGGGGTTACATAGCTAGTTGAGCATCAGAAATGAGATTTGAGCCTATTTTTATTACATCCAAACTCAGCACTTTATCCACAATATTCTGCTTTCTTGTATTGCCAGATGTATTTCTATCTCTACTCAAGGCATCTGTTATACTCATTTATTTCTTCTGGGAAGGATAGTGAGTCCCTGTCATATTACCTTTAATAGTAATGATGGCCTTTAAAAATAAAGATTTTTAAAAATTTAACTTTAGCTTATTATCGCCAAAAAGGGTGATGAGTAATTGCTCTGCCCTTTATACTTTTAAAGATGCATTTGCTAAAATGATAATGTTGAGAGGTGACATTTTTATTACTGGCATCTAGTTAAAGCACTGGGCCTGGATTCAGGAATATCTGAGCTCTAGTCTGGCTTCAAGTATTTAACTAGCTAGTCAGCTAATTTTTGTCTGCCTCAGTTTCCTCAATTGTAAAAAAGGAGTTAATAATAACACCTGCAACTCAGGGTGGTTGTAAGGAACATATAAAATAATATTTGCAAAGCACCTGGTACATAATAGGCACTTGATAAATAAATGCTTATTCCATTTCCTTTATTAGATACAATTTTACAAGATGGCAAATATTTTTCCCCTTATCTCTTTATATAATTAGATTTAGAGAACTCAGCATTATAATAGACACAGATGGGACTTTAGCGGAAACTGGCATTAAAATGGAATACTGTGTCCTAATTCTCAGAGATTAACCCTGGTGGTGATTGTCTGACAGTGTAGGCTTTATTTAGCTGCCTTCAAAGGCCTGCCAGTATTTGAGACTTTAAGATAGTTGTTCTGTTTTATAATGCACTGGCTATTGACTCCTGTGCATTTGAGGCTTATATCCTCTTTCATGTTCACTGAAGAGTTGAATATAGGACTTATGGTCCCCTTTGAGACTGACCAAATGGGAAATATTTGTCAATTTTGAACGACTCCTCTTTTTCTTTTTTTTTACCTCTGAAGTTTATCTAATCATTTGACATGCTTACAGGAATTCTTCAGGTCAAGTCTTCAGGAACTGAAGCAGTCAGCTATCATGGCTGCCATGTCATGTTTGACTCCAGTTGTGAATAAAATTCCAAATTATTTAAAATAATAACTGACATTTAAATAGTGATTTCAGGGTTATAAATGGCTTTAGCATATGATATCTCACCAGAGCTTTGGGTTCAGAGTATGATAAGAAATTCTGTAAACAAAGTTTCGGGACCATGGGGTTTAATGTGACGTTTCAAAGATGACTCAGTTGGAAGTTATCAGAGGACTAGTGGTTGGTTTCTTGTTGGATTTGATTTGTGGGGGTGAATGTTTACATTGGTAAACATAGTTACTTACAAATCAAATAAACATTGGGAGATGAATCTGTAATCTTGTTGATATTGGTAATCACATAAAAGAAAGGCACAATCAGAAATGAGGGAAATGTCTATTGATTGGGGAATTGTTAAATGAATTATAGTAAAGAATGGAATAGAATATTATTGCTCTGCAAGAAATGATGAATGTGAAGAATTCAGGGAAGTATGAGAAAACTTATATGAACTAATGCAAGGGTAAGTACTTGGAACCAGGAAGACAATTCACACAACAAAGCATGACAATGTAAACGTAAAAAATAGCAACAAAAATGAAAGCCAAATGCCCTATAATTATGCAGATAGAAGAAGAGAGATGAGAATATGACATCTTTCCTTCTTTGCAGAGCTGGGAGACCATGGAGGAAGAACACAGCGAATACTGACAGACTTGATTGATATTCCAGTTATTGTGCTGAATTGACATTTTTTCCTCTCACTTTAAAAAAAAATTATATAAGAGATTATAAGATATGGCTCTTGTGAAGGTCTTAGGAGTATATTAGGAAAAGAAGGTGATGTACAAACAAAAGATATCAATAGAAGTTGAAAAAGACAAATGTTAAGAGAGCAATATTTATAATATATATTAATAATAATTCTTTTATAATATAATATATTTTATATAACAGCATAATATTTTATAATAATTGTAAGGTAATTGAATTGAGGAAGGATTGTGATTTATACAGAGCAGATTTGCTAGGCATGCTTCAAACCTTTTTTGGTTCAAATTACAAAAGTAGTGATCAAAGTAGATGTGGCACATCTGGACTTAATTAAAGGATTTGATATGTGACCTCATGGAGTTTTAGTTGGGTAATTAATTCCTTTTGGTTTGGTTATGAGCTCTGGATTTTATAGATTGATGCTGACCAAAGGAATCTAAACAGTAGCTGGGAAACCTGGTAGTAAATATGATGAGATCATTGTATTTAGGGGAAGATTACCAAAGTAAGCTAAATTCTCATATGACATGTTCTCCCTGTGATGGGTAGACCTTTTATATTACTATTAGATTAAAAAACAATTATTACTCTTTTGCATATTTGGAAATGATCCTGATCCTTACGGTGAGTTCAGTTCACAAATGGGAATGTGAGCATGGCAGAAAAGACCAAACGTGCAGTCAACCATTGTATCTTCCCCAGGTAAAAAGCATTGCTTTCCTGGGCTCCTTCCTTCCTGGGAAAATCTATGATGTATAAGCACAAAGCCAAAAAAGTAGATTTAAGGGACATGGATGAGACTGGAGGCAGAAAGATCAGTTAGTGTAGAACATTGTAGTATCCTAGGAACAAAGTGAGAAGAATCAGGATTGACTATATCAATGAGAATTCCCCAGTTGCCAATTAACCCCTTTTTAGAGACCAAAAAAGGGAATAGACCTGAGATTTCACCAGACTGAGATCCCCTCTACATTCTACCTTTTCAGGACTGCACCCAATTGGCAATATATAAGTCTGAGGGAATTGCTTCTAGCTGTGACTTAAGGGTCATGTAACCAATATGGTCAGACTTGAGCCCAACTTAAATCTTTGCTACTTTGAAGTAGCAAAGAATCATAGCCCTCAGATCACTTGGGAGATATGCAAAGTTGGGGGTACAACAGAGCCTTCTAGATGTTTACCCCCTCCCACCGAGGAATAGAAAGTCCTCAGTAGCAGCCTTCTATTATGGAGGCAGGATGTGGGAATCTAATAATATAACTTGAGGTTGAGTAGGGTGGCTCTGTCTTCTGGTCATAGAAAGCTGAAGGCAATGGTTCCTTTTTGTGCTACACTGGTGAGATTGTAATTATAAGACTATATTTCCAAGCAAATGCAATGATAGACACATACCCAAAAGGTAAAGGGCATCCAGAAAAGAGAAATTAAAATGACATGAGTTCAGAGTTTAGAGCTCAGGTAAGGAAGATGTTGGTGACCCCTGGCTACTTTGTCAGCTTCAAGTTTTCATGGTAGGAGGAAGGATACCTTGGAAGAAAGAAAATGGAGAGTTTGGAGAAATTGCTGACTTTAAACAAAAGGGACTCAGGTTCTCTTGGTCCATAGTGAGTAATTAATATATTTTGATGATGGCTTGACCATCAAGGAGCTCTATGCCTTCTGTGGGCTGTGGTGTGATTTTAAGAGGTGCATTTGAAACTAGTACTGCAGGATGAAGCAAGGAATTTAATTTAGGGAACAGTCAGACTATCAACTTTCTGTGCAGTAAGGACAGGAAGAATTGCTATACAGAAGGAAAATTAAAAGTGAAATAAAAAGGATTTCCTAGCCTAGGACTTCTGCTAAAATACTGTTAAAAGAGGTTAGAAAATGAGGGAAATGTTTGAGCCAAGGTTTTCAGACTTCTCTTTCCTGGTAACATTAACAGTGCTGCTGGTATTATTCATTACAATTTAGTACTCTTTATTCATCTTCCTTGAGCATGACTGAAAATTTAATTGCTTGGAAGTAGTATCTATGTTATCTCAAAGGAGTTTATATCTTGTCTAAATAAATTAGGAGCAAAATACATTTTATTTTCTGTTTGTAACAACACTAGTTAGCATTAAAATAGCACCGTATGAGTGTTATCTCTTAATTTTATCCTCACTGCAATGCCTGAGGTAGGTGCTATTATTGTCATCCTCATACAGATGGGAAAACTGAAGCAGACAGAGGTTAATTGACTTACCTAAGGTCCCACATTCAATGTCTGAGGCAGAATTTGAACTCAGGTCTCACTGATTCCAAGTCCAGCATTCATCTGTTCCCCTATTTGTCTTTATCCAGTGCTGTTTGTAATTGTTTGCTTATTTGCATCCTGTACTTATTTTCTTCCTGAGCTAAAATCTGCTTTATATGGTAAAGGGAGGTGGATAAAAAAAGAAGAAAGTGCCTGGAGTTGGAGAACCTGCTTCGAATTCCGTTAATGATGCTTGCGGTCTATGTTACACTTAACCCTCCTGAGCCTCCTCCGGCTCTTCATCAGCAAAATGAGAGGGTTGGATAACGTCACTTCACAGATCCCTTCTGGCTGTATGACCAACTGTAGGATTTTCCTGAATAGTAAGCTCAAAATAAGGGTAACTGGGTGGTGCAGTGGCTAAAGCACTGGGCTTGGAATCAGGAAGATTCATCCCCACCAGTTCAAGTCCAGCCTCAAACACTTACTATGTGGCCTTGGATAAGTCACTCACTTAACCCTGTTTGCTTTAGTTTCCTCATCTTTAAAATGAGTTGGATAAGGAAATGACAAACCACTCCAGTATCTCTGCCAAGAAAACCTCAAATGGAGACATGAAGAATCAGACAAGACTGAATGGCAATAAAGAAACAATTAAGATCAAAGTTCAGTCTGGTCAGCAGAGTGATTGAAATCTTGTTAACTAAGAAAGACATTGGAAATGTTCTCAATTCAAATGAACATTTCATATCTTATTGTGAATGTCAAAGATAAGATTGTTTTCCTTGTAAAACCCCCACCTCCTATATCTCTTAGAATCAATTTGGCATTTGTGACAAAATGTAGGTTTTCTTCAAAGAGCAAGCAGTTTGGGACTAAATGCAGCCTCATTCTTCAACTTAAGTCATGGATTCCTAGTAATGTTGGTTTCCCTTCAAATGTCTTCATGGTATTTTCTGTTTGTGCATTTCCACTTTCAGTATTGATTGATTCTATTGTAGTTCACCTAAGTGATACCCACATGTTAAAGCAGGGGTTTATAGCCTGGGGTCCATGGATAAATATCAGGAGACCATATAACTTGTCTAACTTCATAAAACAGCTTAATGACAAAGGAAAAATGTCTTTAGAATGATTTTCATTTTCAGGGACTTTAATTTGCTTCATCTTATTGTTTCAGTTGGGCTGTAGGGTGGCAAAGTAGATAGAACACCAGGCCTGGAGTCAGAAAGACTTAAGTTCAAATCTGACCTCACACTTATTAGCTGTGTGACCCTGGAGAAGTCACTTAACCCTGTTTGCCTTAATTTTCTCACCTGTAAATTGATCTGGAGAAGGAAAAAGCAAACCACTCTAGTATCTTTGCCAAGAAAATCCCAAACAGGGTCACAAAGAATCAGACAGAACTGAAATGATTCAACACCAATTGTTTCAGTTATAAGTAATAGTAGAAGTGATTTGTCTTATACATAAATAGCAAATCTGAGATTAAATGCTCAATTAAAAAAAATTCAACATAAATTAAACCACCTTTTGTAATAGTAATCTGAAACCATTTTGGTATAACTCAAGGGGAAACAAAAAATTACATTTCTAGCATTATAGTTTTCTTTTATAAAAATTAATTGATTGATTTTTAGTTTTCACTAAAGACTTCACTTCCATAAGACCTTTTTTGTTTTGCTTTTTTTTTTTTGGAGGGGGGAAGGTAGGGCAGTTGGGGCTAAGTGACTTGCCACACGCCTAGTTTTATATTAAGTGTCTGAGGTCGGATTTGAACTCAGGTCCTCCTGACTCCAGGGCCGGTGCTCTATTCACTGCGCCACTTAGTGGCCTCTTCCATAAGATTTTGAGTTCCAAATTTTCTCCCCCTCCCCAAGACAGCATGCAATCTAATATAGGCTCTACATTTACATTCATGTTAAACATATTTTCACATTAGTCTTGGTATAAAGAAGAATTAGAACCAACGGGAGAAACCAGGAGAAAGATAAAACAAACAAAAAGAGAGAGATCAAAGAGTATACTTGGATCTATATTCAGACTCCATAGTTCTTTTTTCTGGATGTGAATAGCATTTTCCATCGTGAATCTTTTGGTATTGTCTTAGATTCTTAGATCTTCCTGCTAAGAAGAGCCAAGTGTATCAAAGTTAGTCATCACACAACGTTGCTGTTACTGTGTACAATGTTCTCCTGGTTCTGCTTACTTCATTCAGCATCAGTTCATGTCAATCTTTCCATGATTTTCTGAAATCTGCCTGCTTGTCATTTCTTATGGAACAACAGTATTCCATTACATTCATATACCACAACTTGTCCAGCCATCTCCCAATTGATGGGCATTCCCTCAATTTCCAATTCTTGGTCTCTACAGAAAGAGCTGCTATAAATATATTTGTTATACATATAGATCTTTTCCCCTTTTTTATGATCTCTTTGGGATAGAGACCAGTGGTATGACTGGGTCAAAGGGTATACACAGCTTTATAAGCCCTTTGGGCATAGTTCCAAATTGCTTTCCAGAATGTTTGGATCAGTTCACATAGCACTATAATTTTACAAACAAGTCATTATAGTAGTCCTGGGAATACTAAACACAAAGGAATTCCCTGAAGTATAAAACAACTTTCAGAACCTCTGACACCAGCAAATGAATGCTAGAGCTGATATAGTGGAAAAGATAGTTGCTTTGGAGGCAGAGGACCTAGATTCAAATCCAGCCTCTGACATTTAGACTTATGCAACATTGAAAAAAAAATTTAACTTCTCAGGGTCTCAGGTGCTTTATTTATAAGACAAAGGGGTTGGATGAGATGGTTTCTTGAGGTCCCTTCTAACTATAAATCTGAGATTAATTTTATAGATTGTAGATATATGATCTAACATTATACATCAAAGATCATAAGATCTTAACTGAAAGACTTGAAAGGCCCAGGCCTTCTTTTTACTAGTTTTAAATACTTGAAACAAGCAGTTATTCAGATATGATAGGTAAACTGTATGTGATTCTACTCATGTTAGGCTGATTCAATAACATCTGACTAGCCCAGATGAAAGAGAATGGAACTATTTTCCTCAGTTTTAGTTAGTTATAGGTCAGTTGAGTGCTGTATTTAATGCCATACACACAGGTCATTGCTCGTTTTCATGTTTTCAATTGTGGTTTTTAAGGTTTGATAATTCTCCAAGGAAATATGTAACATTTATCACTCTTAAAAAACACACTCCAGTAACTTTCAGGGATACTACAGTGACTGTTGGAGTAGAGAAATCAGACTTCAAGGATCATTCAACCTTACAATAAAACAGAATTACTTTTACCAAAGAGCAAAGGAAAATTTGTTGGAAAATTTTAAAAACTACCAAGATGTGTTAAACTTTTTAGCTAGGAAACAGCTTAAGTCATAGAAAACAAGCAAACACCATCAAAGAGACCTAGCAACTGTAAGGGTTGTTATTAATCCATACAGTATGTTATTAATCCAATAGAGGATGTCATAGACTTCTTGAGGTAGGACAGCAAGACGTGATTCCTCTCCCCCTCAGAAATAAACAAAAAACAGCTACTATTCTTTGCCATGAATAAAAAATGCTTGTGATGGGCAAAACACAAAGACTGGAGAACTGAAAGACAGGAAAAAAGAGAGAATTTTTACTGATTAAAGTCAGTCATTCAAGGCTGTACCAAAATGATGGTCAAAGTTCAGATGAATCTATAAGATCTGGGCATTCTTACTAGGCTTAAAATGTCCACCAAAATGTTTCTTAGCTTTTTTGCTTCCAGTGAGCCTGGAAGTTTTGTCCCCAATTGAGGGTATAATTATCTCTCATAATTATATTGATCTACTGAGAAACACAATTGCCCCAGGATTGCAGAAATAGCAGAAAAGAAGATGGAATTCTGTAATGCAACCTTGCACCAGGTTAAAAGGTTAAGTAATTTATTTGAGATAGAGAGATAAGGATGATTCAGTGACCTGGGAACTTGCCTTATTTAAACCCCATTGTAACCTAGGGTGAGCAGGACTAGACTTGAAAAAATGGACCATTCCCCCAAAGTATGCTTTCGGGGAGGAGTACTTTTGTGGGAGCCTATATTTCTAATTTGTTTTTTTACTTATTTCTGACTCTTTATGCAGAACCTGGAGTGGTTTGCCATTTCTTTCTCCAATTCATTATACAGATGAGGAAACTGAGACAAACAGATTTAAGTGTCTTGCCAGGGTAACGCAGCTAGTGAATATCTGAGGTCAGATTTAAACTCAGGAAGATGAGTCTTCCTGTCTCAAGGCCCCTTACTCCATCCACCGAACCACCTACCTGCCATTAATATATAGTTTTGCTATTGTTCAGTCATTTAATCATATCAGACTCTTTGGAACCTGTATGGAGTTTTTCTAGGCAAATTATACTGCAGTGATTTGCCATTTCCTTCTCCAATGGATTAAGGCAAGCAAAGGTTATTTAAGTGACTTGCCAAGGGTCACAAAACTAGGGAGTGTTTGAGATGGGATTTGAACTCTAGTCTTCCTGACTCTAGATCTAATGCTTTATTCACTGAACAATCTAGCTGCCCTACATTCTAATAGTGGAAGACAAAGTATGCAGAGGAAGAAGGGTATTATGGTTTAGGAAGTCAGAGGGATGATGAGTGGAGTCATGAGGGAGCTGGTTAACAATGCCTTTTTTTAATTATCAATGGTAGTGTTCATTTGATCCCTTTCCAAAGCTGGGAATCAAGATAAGCACCAGAAGTTGGGAGGCTAGATAACAGTAGGATGACTAGTGTAGAATGTGAAGTATAACTAGCCTTCATATAATGATAGTGGGCCATGTGATGTACTTTCCAATATGAACAGTGAGGGTCATAGGGGGAGAATTCCAGAGCTGAAGATGATTGAAAATTAAGCTTCCAAAGTAAGATGACTTTAATATTGTGCTATGGGAAGAAACTGTACCAAATCCTGCTATGGTTATACAGAACAGTAGTACTTTTTAGCATAGTATGCCTGATAATAGAAACTTTAAAATTTCTTAATTTGTTTGTGCTTTGTCCATTAAGCTATATGTCATTGACTGTAGTGAGCAATAATTGAATTCCTAATCATTTGTATATCACCTTCTAAAATTGGGCTTTATATCTTGTCCCTTATCAGAGATAGTCTGTACTGTACACGTGGGTGAATGATCTCCTTAAGAAAATAACACAGGGCCGCTAGGTGGTGCAGTGAATAGAGCATCGGCCCTGGAGTCAGGAGTACCTGAGTTCAAATCTGACCTCAGGCACTTAACACTAACTAACCGTGGGAGTGTGACCTTGGGCAAGTCACTTAACCCCAATTGCCCTGCCTTCCCCACTCCAAAAAAAGCAAAAAAAGAAAATAACACACTGTTGTAGTGAAAATAAGGCTTAGTACCTCAATAAGATAGTAGGAATATGTTTGTCAATTTAGAACAACCAATAACATAGTGAGAATAGGATTTATTACCTTAATAAGAATTTGTTACCCAAGCATAACTGAGTCAGTTTTGCTTTTGAACTTAACTTTCATGATTGAACTGTTTTGAGTGAGTTGTTTTTTTTACAATAAGATAAGCACCTATGCCATTATAATATAGTACATATATATAGTAGTAAACGAGATAGTGTATACGTATACGTATATATGTAGCAAAATACATATTATGTAGTATAATGTAGTAAACGTGTGTGTACTCTTAAAAACAACTGACAAATTTACTATACTGACCCTTTAAGAAGACAGACCACCAGTAAGAAAATATTATAAACAACTTAGTTATAAATTAATTATAATTAATTATAAACAAGTCAGCAATTTTGAGATAAACTACTAATCAAATTATGGTGAATAACTTCAGCTAACAAGACAAAAAGCCCCCTTGAGACCCTAGTTATCAGATTGTTCCTAAGTAGCACTGCTTTCTGTCTTCCTGTACTTTTTAGAAGAACAAGTCCATGTGGCTCAAGGGAAATTTTGAGGAGGTGATGGAGATTTAGAGACTTTCCCAAACCAATTAGAAGTGAACCTAGTCTAGTCAAGAAGGAAGCCTATCAGATGCAGCCTCTGAAATGGCAGGGTGATGGTCGTCTATTTTTAGAGGGTTTTATTTTCACGATTGGATTATAAAGTCTGATTGCATGCATTGCAAAGTCTCCTGAGTGTTTCTGTAGTGTTAGCTAGCATATGTAATGGTAAAAAGGAGCATAGGTACCTCATGCTACCACTGTGCCATGTTTCTGGTCAGCTCCATTTCCTAAGGTCTTAAAGAGAAGCCATCCACTAGGTGCATCCTTATTTATACCATCAAAGCCATTGTCTGAGGGTACTACAACAAAACAAAGGCTGTGATGGCTGTTAGTCCTGAAGTCTAGAATACTGGGGTTTGCTGCTGATTCCCCAAATACAGAGGTTACTGTCAGCTACTTCCTCTTTATGCTCAGTTTTCTCTTCTGTCATCCAGATGACTGGACTGTTCAGTCTGTTAATCTTATTTTTAGGTCAGTACCAACCAAATACCTCACTAACTGACCATATAATTAATTATTTGAACCCTAAATATCTAAACTGATGGTGCTTCTTTCCAGCCCAAAAGCTGTCCAAATGTAATCTAATGTCACTAATGTAATCTATTAGTGACCAGTTCTTTTGTTGTATTTCTAACATGGACAATGTTTCCAATATAGAAACTCCAACACGGTAAATTTTTTATTTGAAAAAGAAAGATTATTAATATTTTTGTTTTCATTTAGCTTTCATTCGAAATATATTCCCTCTCTCTCTCCTACCAGAAGAATCATTCCCTGTAACAAGAGATTTAAAAAAGGAGTGGCTTACAGTGAATATAGAGCACCAGCCCTGGAGTCAGGAGGACCTGAGTTCAAATTTGACCTCAGACACTTAACACTTACTAGCCATGTGACCTTGGGCAAATCACTTAACCTCAATTGCCCTGCCTTCCTCCCTCCAAAAAGAAAAAAAAAAAAGATTTAAAAAAGCCAGTAACTGACTTCTGACAATTATTCATCATTCCATACCCATAGTCCCCTACTTCTGTAAAGGGGGAGGGGAGGGATACATTTTCTTGTCTCTTCTTTGGGGCCTTATTTATATGTTGTTATTATAGAGTGTTCAGTTATGTCTTTTTAGTTCTTTATACTTATGTTGTGGTGGTTGTTGGTAAGTCATTTTCAGTCATGTCCAACCTTTCATGATCCCATTTGAGGCTTTCTTGGCAAAGGCACTAGAGTGGTTTGTCATTTCTTTCTCTAGTTTATCTTAGAGATGAGGAAGCTTAGGCCAATAGGGTTAAGTGACTTGCTCAGGGTCTCCCAGGTAGTGAGTGTCTGTCTGAGGCCACATTTGAACTTAGGAAGATACAAGTCTTCCTGATTTCAGGTCTGGCACTCTCTACACTGTACCTCCTAGCTGCCCCTACATTGTGGTTGTCATATATTGTTTCATTGGTTTCATTTCCTTCATTTTGCCTCATTTCATACATCTTGACTTACTGCTTTGTATTTTTCATAGTCATGATTTATCCCAGCACAGTAATACTCCTTTACATTCATGGACCACAATTTTAGCCACTTCCCAATCAATGGGCATCTGCCCTGTTTCTGGTTCTTGGCTATCACGAAAAGTGGTGCTATAAATATTTTGATGTGTACAGAGCTTCTCCTTCTGTCTTTGACCCACCTCTACTTGGAATCTTTCCCCTTCTGCCCCATTCCCCCTGCCTAGCCTTAATTCCATTTCCTTCTGCAAACCTCAGCCAGAAGTGTCACTGCCTCCCTTTTCTTACTCCTGTGTTACTTTGGCTTCTTATGGCCTGTATCATCACTCATCTTCCACCCTCGCTCTTTGTAAATGTGCTTTTACCTCCCTTCTGGGTGGAAGGACTTATACTTCATTTATCTTTGTGTCCTGCAAAATTTATGTCATAGTGCTTTGCAGTGCTCAAAATACTCAATAAATATTTGTTGAATCAGTGAAAGTACTGCAGGGATGTGCTTGGCCTTGTGCTGACAAACATTTTCCTCAATGATTTGGAATAAAGGAAATATGCAGTGAGTTTAGGGAGAGTCAGGATGTGCAGTGACAATTGACTTTTCCAGCTTGTGAGTCAGAGCTCACAATACAGCTTAAAATAATCAATCAAGCTTTGCCATTATTCACAACCACTTCAAATGAAGTGAATCAAAGACTGTAGAAACTGCTGTTCCTGTCAAAGAACTTGGGTCCTATGACCCCCAAAGACTTGAATTCTCCAGATCTGAATTCCACTTTTCTGTAGTGAAGACCTAGATTACATACCTAAATCACAATGGTTGAAAGGGGAAGGGGAGGGGCATGGATTACAAACAGTGTTTTCTGTTGATAGCCTTTGGATATTTCACAATAGGGTCTGAAACTACAGTTCTCTAGAGTTCAAATATTGTCTTTTTTAAGCAATTGGGGTTAAGTAACTTGCTCAAAGGTTACAGGGCCAGTTATTTCTGGGTGTGGTGCTAAGTATCTGAGCCCGGATTCTATCCCAGGCTATCCCGACTCTGGGCCCAGTGCTCTTACTCATTGTGCTACCTGGCCACCCCTCTAATATTGTCTTAATTCAATTCAACAAACATTTATTGAGCTCCTACTCTCTACAAAGCACCGTGTGCTAGGCACCTCGGATACAAAAGTATAAATTCCATTCTAACAAAGATTACATACTTTAATAAAGTAAAAGACAAGTTCACAAATAACAATGAAATAAATGAGTGAGATAAAAGTACCTAGACATAGAACGTTTAAGGAGGGGAGAGAGATTTCCCCCAGGGAATGTCAGGAAATTATTCCTAGAGGGGGTGGGGTCTGAACTGGGCCTTGAAGGAAAGGAAGTTAAACAAAGATGTGTTTTAGGAGAGAACATTCCAGGGATGTGGGGGATGGGTGTGGAGGTGAAGGGCTGGGGGAGGGGGTGGCATGAGCAAAGACATAGAAATGGGTGAACAGGATGAGAATGGGGGTAGAATGTGTCCCATAATTTGATCAGAATATAGAACACATGAAGGGAACAGAATGAAATATGGCTGATAAAGTAGGCTGGAGTCAGAATGTGAAGGGCTTTAAATATTAGCAGAAATTTTTACCTTATTCTGTGAGCAATGGGAAGTCATTGAGGTTTTTGAGGTGATGAGAGTGACAAGACTGTAGTGATACTTTAGGAATTTTCCAAAGACTTTTTTTTAGGAATTTTATAAAGTTTTGTAAAATAAGATTTTATAAATTATTTTTGTAAAGGAATTTTAAAGTGATACTTTAGGAATTTTACTACTGTATAAAGAATGGATTGCAGAAAATAGTGAGAAATACACTTTCAGGAAAAACATGAACTTACTTGAATCCTTTTATTTTAAGACATAATTTCATATTGAGACATTTAAAAAAAAATGTTTTAGTGGTCAAACTGAATGTTCTGAACTTGGGGATAATTGTATAGTAGTAGATAGAAGGTTTAGGAGACTAGACTGAATTTAACACCGAAACATAACTCTTTCTTTATAAAAACTTTTCTTATGGGTGTTTATTAAATGTTTGAAGAATTGACTTCAATCCTAGACTGTGGTATGCTTTTCAAAACTTAATCTCTGATATTAGTTGATTTTTCTTGTCCACCTATCTTAATTAAAAAATGTAAAATTCCAGTTTTTTGAGGGTTATGATTAATCATGTTTAAACTCTTATTTGTGTTGGAGAACAGAGAAAAGGAAGTATTCCCATCAGCATTCTCCCTTCATAAGCTCGTGGTTCTAAGTTTAATTGTGGTGGAGAGATGGAATATTTTTTGTAGCCCACAGCCAGTTAATTTGTCTTTTAAATCATCATAAGCAAAATGCCTTGGGAGGAAGTTGGCAAAATATTCAAACAATGGCTTGGACTATGATCCCACGGCAAACCTTGGGTGTTGAATGTTTGTTGAATTGAATTGACTGTTTGCATTCTCCTTTTGGCAGATATGTGCATCGCGACTGCAATCTCCTTTCTCATGATTTTGATCTGTGCAATGGCAACCTATGGTGCATACAAGGTAAACAACAGTAGAGAGTGGCTCTCAATGAGGAAATCCCATTCACTGAGGCAGATCAGCAATGATTTTGCAATTTACAATCTTAGAGTTTCAGGGTGGTGCTGAGACATTAAGTGACCTGCCTGAGGTCCCATAGCCATGTGTGTCAGAGGTGGGTCTAGAATCCAAGGCTGCCTGGTTTCAAGACCAGCTGGCTTTCTTTTTTCCTGTACCAGTGGCGTCACATCCAAATAGAAACAGATACCTTCAGACCATATATTGACTTGGAAAACCACAAATCAACACCATCTATGTAGTGTTATATTTTTTATTTTGGTAAACATTTTACAAATACATTTTTATCGTTTCTGGAAGTTTTGTGGGCCTCTTTTAGTTAATGACCCAACTTTGACACCTCTGAGCTAATCCACACTGCCTGTCTCCAAAGTATTTTCCCAACTGTAGAATAACCCTTGGAAGTAATTTTTTTTTCTGTTTTCTCTAAGAATTGTTGAAGGTTTAACATCTATCATGAATACTGAGGAGAGGTCACAGGGTCATTGATTTTAGAACTGGAAGGAATTTTAGATGTCATTGAGTCAGATCTGAAAGTTTGGTTAAAGGAGGCAAACAGGCTAGGTGATATGTAAATCCATATTGTTTATTCCTTAAAGCTAGCTGGATACAAACATGTATGGAGCCAGACTAAAATCTGACTACCTGAACAGAAGAACGAGAAGGCTTAAGTACATTTTAGAAGCATCCCAATTCAGGGTGGCTGTGTCACTCAAATTTATCATCTCCATAAATGCTTAATCATTGTATGAGAAAGGAATTTTTCTTAATTGGATAGGTGGTAAATACAATAAAATAAGAGTTGATGAAATGTCAATTGAAATTGTGACTCAGGATATCTGTGTTTTCTTTACCATTACCATGCCATAACATAGTCTATGTCCAAAAATATGTTAAGATAAGAAAAAGTCCCATTACTCAAGTTAGTGCCTCCGGTTAAGGGTCTCATCCTTAATGACCATAAAATTCCATCTGGCTTTGTTAACATAGGAGGAGGTATTCTCTGAGTTTACTCAGGGAACAAAGAAGCTGTTAGGTCCAGGCTCTTCTGGTTGATTAGTTCAGGCTTTGGCCCTTATTGAGGTTATTAAATTGATATTCAATGATTATCATTTTACAGATGAGGAAACTGATGACTTGTCCAGGGTCACATGACTAATAAATGTCTGAGGTGGAATTTTATTTCAGGTGTTCCTGACTGCAAGTCCAGCACTCAGTCTTCTGCTACTTAGCTGCCTCATTCAATTAGAATAATCCTCTTTTACAGACCTGGAATATTTCCAGGGTTAGTTTGTGCTAAAAATCTATCCAGTGGTAGAAATCTGTCCAGGGTATCCATAAACAGAAGACTTTCTTAAAGGATGTAATAAAAACAGCACACACACACACACATACAATATACATATATACACACATATACACATTTATATGTATATGTATATATATTGTTGTTGCAGTAATGAGTCTGTTTTAATACTTTGTTCTTTTCTGTTGTACATAGCAACATGCTGCCTGGATCATCCCATTCTTCTGTTACCAGATTTTTGATTTTGCCCTCAACTCTCTGGTGGCTATCAGTGTGCTTGTTTATCCAAATTCGATCCAGGAATATATCCGTCAGCTGGTAAGTAGTCATCAGAACCATGCTAAGCATGTTCTCCTCAGTGACATGGCTGACTAAAGGGATATTTCCACATAGTTTGAAGCTTTGTGAGACTTAGTAAGATATTCCAACTGCTATCCAAGCTACAGGGGAACTATCTTAAATAGATTTCATCTTTGCACTTAGCTGACTCTGAATTACCTAGAAGTTTCAAAGGCTAATTAGCTGAATGTGAACTTTTAGTTTCTTGGACTCCATCCTGGGAAAACATGAGCTCCCCAGAGCCAGAGTCTAATAAGCCTGTGATGGTTACTACGTAGGACATCATTCTGAAAGCTGATCACCACCTGTTTTTACTCTGTGAAATTATATCATTGCTTTGTCAGGTAGAAATTGAGAGTTCTCTATTTACCTTGATGCATTTATCAGGAATGGAAGGAGCAAGTCATAGGATTAGAGCTACTCCATTCCCCCTCATTTGACAGATGAGAAAGCCAAGACCCAGGAAAGTAGAGTGACTTGCCCAAGGTCTCACAGGGATAATAAATAATAAAGCCAGTATTCAGACTCAGGTTTTGTGACTCCAAGGTCAAGTATTCCATGAGGGTAGAAGAGAAGGAGTTTAGATGAAAGTTTATTTAATAGCAAAGAGAGCAGCAGTCAGCAAAGATGGCAGAAGGGGACAATAATTAAGGGAATTTCAGAGTTTGGGGAGTATGAAGAATTATTGTTAATAAAAGCAGCAGTGCAGAATTACACAAATCTATGAATGAGGATCACATCATATAGATTTAGGGATGGAAGGGACCTTAGAAATCTTAAGAATGGTCTAAGGACCCTCTTTATGCTATAACATAGCATCCTGGTTGAACTTCTGTGAAGAGTCTCATTATTTTCAGTATTTTCTGATTCTTTTGACAGCTGTCCACTACTTTAGTGGTGTCAAATGCCATTTCCTACATGAAGCTTTTCCTGATACCTCCATGTTCCTGTGCTACCCTCACCACCTAAAATCGCCTCGTGTTTTACTTTGTATCACATTTGTAAACACACACACATGCACATGTACACAGGTGTGTGTGTGTGTGTGTGTGTGTGTGTGTGTGTGTGTGTTGCTTCCCCCAATGGAACATAAAGTCCTTGAGTTTAGAGACCATTTAATTTTTGTTTTTATTATCCCCAGCACCAAATACAGTACCTAGCACATAGCAGGCTCTTAATAAATGCCTGTTGATTTCTTTAACTAAATGTTTTTTATATAGTTAGCAAAATGCCATTCCAGCTGCATTAGATTACAAAACAGTATTCTCCCTAAACCTAGTTCAAATTCTAGAATCAATACATAGCACACCTTCAATATTTTCAGATACTGATTTCTGACAACTTTTCAGTATTACAATTGGAATGTCCAACTACAATGTATACGGCAGGACTGCTTTTAAGTTGTTTGGGGTGTCGAATTGAGTGGAGACAGGCTTTCATTAGTCTCTTACAGTTCATGGCATTGCTATATAGTAAGAAATAGCAAACAATGGTTATACATTGATCCTACTTTTTTCAAAGAAGCTTTGATGGGGCCTAGATCTAGTTCAAAATATTCTTTCCTCCAAATGCCTGGAGCAAGATCTTTTTTTCTTTTCTGTATACCTGATATAGAATCAGAAATTTTAAAGTACTGGGAGGGTTTCTCAAACACTACTCAGTCTGCCTGGGAGAACAAGACACTCTTTAAGACGTGTTCAATCTTGGCTGGCCTTAACTGATTTAAGCAGAGGAATTCTGACCTAATGGACAGAACGATCATCTAGAAAGTGGAGAAGAAATTGGATCTCTAGTTAATTAATGTGACATCCTCATGGCTGAATTTTTACCGATAAACTGGAAATAGTAACTTCTCTTCCATATTCAATCACACCAACATCTTAATGATAGTACTTTGCATCCACAATCACACTGAGTCAACAAGACTTAGGGCAAGTATTTTACAGATGAGGAAACTGAAGCTTAGAGACATTAAGTGACGACTCATCAATAGCAATCAATAGACTCAAATTCATGCCTCCCTAAGTCCAAATCCAATGTTCTTTATATAGTACTGCCCCCAGATATTTTTAGGATTAGTAAATAAATCTTTTTATGTACACTGGCTAGGAATTGTAGAATTTTAAAGCTGAAGAAAAATTTTGAGAGATCATTTAGTGTAATATGTAGTAGAGCAATGGATTTGAAGTCAAAGGACACGAGTTCAAATCCCACTTCTGGTACCTGCTGCCTTTGTGACATTGGACAAATCACTTCTCTGGGCCTCAGTTTCCTCGGCTGTTGGACAAGATGGTATTTAAGATCTCTTGAAGGCTCATTCAAAGATCCTAATTTCCCATGAAATGATTTGCTCAAGGTACACAGCTAAGTAGTAGCCAAGTCAGAATGAGGCCCTAAATTTCTCTCTCTTTTTTTTTTGCCTTTTGGAGGGCAGTTGGGGTTAAGTAACTTGCCCAAGGTTACACGGCTAGTTTTTTTGTGTGGGTGTTAAGTGTCTGAGGCCAGAACCGAACTCGGGTCCTCCTGACTCCAGGGCCAGTGTTTTACTCACTGCACCACCTAGCCGCCCCAAGCCCTAAATCTCTTGATTCCCATTCTGGGGACCTTTGCAATAAAAGATCACCCTTTTTTTCATTGTTATTCTCCTTCCATGCCATGATAATACATCAAAGGAAGACTTCTGTGAAAACTGTTAACAATTACTATTATATTTTCTATTTCTCTTGTTATTTTTATCTTCAATTTTAATTTTATGGGGTTTTGGGGTTTTTTTGTTCTTTTTTTCTCCCTCTATCTTGTCCATTGGAAAAAGAAAAAGAAAACCTTTGTGAAAAATACACAGTCAAGGGGAAAAAAACTCACATTATTCACCATATCCAAAAATTAAATATATTTGTACCCCAGGTCCATCATTTCTCTGTCAGGAAGTAGGATGAAATATTTCGTTGTTGGTCCTTCAGTGCTTGGTCATTGCATTGATGAAAGTCCTTAAGTCTTTTGAAGTTGTTAGTCTTTAGAATGTTGTTATTGTATATTATTCTGATTCTGTTCACTTCGCTCCATGATAATTCATACAAATCTTCCCAGGTTTCTCTGAAACCATTCCTTTTGTTATTTTTCATAGTGTAATAGTATTCATGGTACAATATTACATTTGTATACTGTAATTTATTAAGTCAGTGTTCCTGATGCCTTTGTTTTAAGGTTCTTTGCCACAAAACAAAAAAAGTTGCTATAAATATTTTCATAGTCTATCTCATTTGAACAAAGATTCTTCATTTTAATAAAGAATCACAGAACTTCTACAGACTCTATTAGTAGAGAGCCTTAGCTTTCCTTTTTCTTTATTATAAATGTTATCTTTCCTTGTACTTTGCTGGATCAAGCTTCTACCTGAGAAGACAGTGTGTTTGTTTGGTCAGTTCTGCCAGTGAACACTTTGTATGAAAACCTTCACCTTAAATGGCACAAGTTGTTTCTTCTCTGCTGGTGAACACCTGCTGGTCTCATTAATTAGCCTTGAGAGATAGTTTGATCTTCACAGTGTGGGAGGAGTCAAAGAAAGCATGGCAATGACTGATGAGATATTAAAGGAAGTCATATGATGGCCTTGTGACTACAGAATATTCTGAATTTTCTATTCTATATTCTACAGAGATCTGGTCCACATGTTCTAGGATCTTATAATTTAGAATCCTAGAAATTAGAGGGACTTTGTATATATTCCAACCACCTGCAAATGCAGTAATTCCCCCCTATAATATCTTTACAAATCTGAAATTCTGTGTGTGTGTGTGTGGGGAGGGGGGTTTATCACAGAATGTGAGAGAAGATAACTAACAGGAAATAGCAAAGCTCCAAAGACTGAGGAGGAACTTGTTGCCAAAATGAGAGATAATGTACCTGAGAACAGATGTAATATCAGAGAGGAGTTTGGAAGAAAGAATCTATTTCATTTCTCAGCCTGGTTTTTCTTCTGACTATAGTAACTAGCCCCCCAAGTACTGACTTAGTTACTTGTTTGTTCTCTGTGTTAACTGAAAAGGTTATGCTACTTAACTATTTATGTGACTTTGGCCACATACCTTAACCCCCTGGACCTCAGTTTCTCTATCTGTAAAATGTTCTAAATCTGTGTTTCCATATTAAAATGCTAATAAAGTGAGAAGAGTCATAGGATTAGAGCTATAAGGGATCCTAAACATCATTTAACCCATCCCCCTCATGTTACAAATGGGAAGCTGAAGCCCAGGGAGCTTCACTAATTTGGTCAAGGCAGTGAATGACAGGATTAGAACCCAGGACCTCTGACTCCAAAGTCAGAACTCTTTTCATTGCACCATAGTGCCTCTCACATAATATGATATGTCTTAGAGAATAAATGCCACATTTTAACATTATAAGATCATAATTTTAGAACTCGATGAGTACTTGGAGGTTTGCTCAAACAAATCACTCATTTTATAGGAGAGGAAACTGAAACCCAGAAGTTAAGTGTCGCCTCCTCAATCATGCAGGTGGAAAACAGCAGACCTGGGATTTGAACACAAATTCCTCTGATTCTATGTCCAACATTCTTTCCATTGCAACCTATGTAATACCCAGAGAGATCGGCATTTAAATAACTTCCAAATAAATACTATTGGAAGGTAAAGAAGAGTTTGGAGTCCATAAACCATTCAGGATTCATTGATAAAGTATGTTTGCCATATGTCACTGACATTGGCCCATGATAATTACACAGAGAGTTCAGATTAGCACCATGCAGTTGTTTCATGGTAAATTCCTGCTTCACAATGGAGTATTAAGAGGGGCAGCTAGGTGGTGCAGTGGATAGAGCACCAGCTCTAAAGTCAAAAGGACCCGAGTTCAAATACAACCTCTGAAACTTACTAGCTATATCACTTAATCCTTGATTGCCTTAAAAAAAAAAACCACAGGGTACCTAGGTGGCGAAATGAGTAGAATGCCTGCCCCGGAGTCAGGAGGACCTGAGTTCAGATCTGGCCTCAGACACAACACCCACACAAAAACAACCTAGCCATGTGATCTTGGGCAAGTTACTTAACCCAATTGCTCTCCAAAAAGCAAAAAAACCCATACATAACTGAATATTAAAAGACACATTTTTTTTTTTTTTTTTTGCTTTTTGGAGGGCAGTTGGGGTTAAGTGACTTGCCCAAGGTCACACGGCTAGGTAGGTGTGTGTGTTAAGTGTCTGAGACCGGATCTGAACCCAGGTCCTCCTGACTCCAAGGCCATTGCTCTATTCACTGCGCCACCTAGCTGCCCAAAAGACACATTTTCACTATTAACTCTTTGAGACCTTCTTAGAGAGGCTTCCTTTGGTCCAAATTAGTAGATATCCAATACTCATGAAAAGGCAGCATTATAAACACATGATAGTATGAAATGATTCATTCACTGATAGAAGTTAGTATAATAGAAATTAGACTACCTTTCTCCATTTCCTCTTTCAATTAATCAACAAGCATTTATTAAGCACTTATGGTATTCCAGGAGCTGTGGTTATAAAGACAAAAATGAGTCTCTTCCCTCAAAGAGTTTATCTCTTATTTGGTGGAAACAACACACTCACATGTAAATGTGTATAAAATATATACAAAGATAGTATAATGTAAATTGGAGGAAGGGAGGCACTATTAGATCAGGGTACCATGACTCAAAGAACTTCATGCAAGAAGTGGCCACTGAGCTGAGCTATGAAAGGGAATAGGGATTCTAAGAAGCAAAAATGAGAGAGCACACTTTGCCTTCCACATACATCTACCTTCTTTTTCCAATATATTCAGACCTGCCAAAGGTGTAGGATCTCTACATAAGGGACACTGTTTCCAGAGTGACAGTGGGACCTGGGGGTTGATCAGCAAATAACAGGAAGAAAAAGATATCTATTTTCTGTGGTTAATGGGAAAACAACTTTTAAAATGTCATTCATGTACCTCTATTTCTGTTTGCCCTCTAGACAGAAACACAGTGTGCTGAATCAATCACTTCCCAAAATAAAGAAACTAGCTTCTCTTTATTCTCTCAGTGTTATTTTTATTTGGTCCAGATGGGCCAGAAATTGAATCCTGGTTCTAAACAATAGCTATCAGCTTTAATTAATTGCCTTCTGATAGGAAAGCCTGAAACACTGCCCAGGGAATGGGATCTTGAATGATTAATGAGATTTACTAATGAGGTTTTGTTTTTTTTTTTTCTATCCCCAGCCTCCTAATTTTCCATACAAGGAAGATATCATGTCAGTGAATCCTACCTGTCTAGTCCTTATTATTCTTCTCTTTATCAGCATTGTCTTGGCTTTTAAGGTAAGAATACATATCCCGTGTAACTTTCCTCTTTGTTCTAGATAAGGGTTTTCTCATTAATAATAATTACCCTTTCCTTCCAGAGCAATTAGTGTCTATTTTCAAGAACTAATGCAGACCGGATAATAGTTTAGTAAAAGCTTCTTACTCTCACTGACTTGTGGAAAAACCAATAATTCCAAATAATAACAGCTAAATAATTATCATTGTTCATTTAAGCAAGTAGGTGGCACAATGGATAGAGTGCTGGACTTGGAGTCAAGAAGACTTGAATTCAAATCTAGCCTCATACACTTCCTATCTATATGACCCTGGGCAAGTCACTTAACTTCTTTCTGCTTCAGTGTCATCATTTGTAAAATGGGGATAATGATAGCACCTATATCCCAGGATTGTTGGGAGGCTAAAATGAGGTATTTGTAAATCTCCTTGCAAATCTTAAATCAATAGATAAATACTAGTTATTATTTTTAAAGTTTGCGAAGCAGTTTGCATATATTGTCTCATCTGATCTTCACAAGAACCCTAGGAGGTAGGTGCCATTATTAAAACAGGGTAAATCTAGGAGGCTTACCTATGGAATGGTGAATTAGCCCAGGGAAATGAAATAGGTTAAAACTCTCATGCCAGTTAGAATGGGGTGGGTTAGTAAGTAGTCCCTACACTTTCAACCTCAGTGAGTTTAGGAAGACCCAGTCAGTCTCTTTTTGTTTTTTAACAAAAAGAAAAGGTGAGGATTTGAGCTATGAGTAAGGTGGGTTTTAATGTGTGTAAAGTGGATTTTTGTTATTATTTCTTAAAGTTCAGTTTCCCAGGATCCATAGCCATAACAATCTCTTGTTCCTAGGTATTGGATATGAGTTCCCACAGTTATGGTTCAAAACATCTCTACGACGCTTGCGCAGCTTTATACAATGATAAATAATATAAACATCCACTGCAACTTCTCAGTGTTCATTGGTCACTGGATGGGGAACCTTAGGATTGAGTACACAAATGCTGTGCGTGCCTTGATCGGTCCCCATCAAGGATTGGGGGGAATCTGTGCCTACTTCAACTGACCCCCATTGAGGCTTGAGGGGATTTAGGGAATGCACAAGTTGAGCCTGTCTCAATTGACCCCATTGAGACATAGGGGTAGTTGCCCACTCTTCTCACAGGCCCCTGTGAGAAGGGATTAGGGAATGCTGTAAGAGTCTGTGCTCCCATTATCAGCAACCCTCTTCTGAGAAAACTAGACTAGAATAAAGTAAAATTGTTAACCCCTTCTTAGTGTCTTTCCTGTCTGACCAGATCAAGAGCAAACCTGTGCTAGCAGCCCCACTGTGTGCTGTGTTCATTGGTCTTATATAAGTTGAGCTCTGAAATTTAAATTTCAAGGGAGAATTCCAGAAAAGTAGGAAAGTAGGAAATGACCTGATTAAAGGTGTGGAGATGGAAATGTCCACGCATGTTCTGGGCATACCACATGGAATAAATCAGACTGGCTAGGGGCGGCCATGTAGCACAGGAAGTAAGAGCACTGGCTCCAGTGTCAGGATGACCTGGGGACCAAATCCAGGCTCAGATACTTAGCACCACACCCAGAAATAACTGGCTGTGTAACCTTGAGCAAGTTACTTAACCCCGATTGCTTTAAAAAAAATCAGACTGGCTAAAGTGGGGTAGTAGGGAATTCCTATAGGGGGGGCTTTCATGAGGAAAGATGTGTAGGGGAATAGTAGTGACATTAGATGGATAGCTTTGAGCCATATGGTACACTAATTTGAATGTTACTGAGGAACCTGCAGCCTCAAGGCCACATGTGGCCCTTTAGATCCTCGGGTGTGACCTTTTGGCTGAATCCACATTTTACAGAACAAATCCTTTTATTAAGGATTATTATTTAACTAGCATAAATGAGATTTCATAGGAAGACATAGGAGACACATAGAAAATCTCATTAATTAAATTCAATTAATCTCATTAGTATGGAAAATAGTCCCCAATAGCTAATAAAAACCTTTATTCCATATGAAATTGTCATGGCTAAAATTTATGCTAATTAAATAAGATGTTGAGAATTGTGTTGATTTCATTTCTCAAGGCATAATCAGTGAAATTTCCTATGTGTCCAGACTTTAGGTACACCCTGTATATGCCGTTGCCTCCCCACTATAATGTAAATTCTTCAAGGGAAGGAGCTGTGTCATATTTGTCTTGGTATGTCCAGTCCCTAGCACAGCACCTGGCACAAAATAGGCATCTAATACTTGTTCAATTGAGTCAAATTGAATTAAGGAAATGGGGTCAGAATTGAGTACACAGGTGAAGGTGTTAGTCTTGGAAAAACAGTGACACCTTTTCCCTGAGATAGTAAGGAAGGAAAAGAGTATAGACCAAAGGATAGGTGGTACTTTTTGAATTGCCCATTTTCAAACTGTTTCATGAAGAAATTTTTATTGTTTTTTTTTTCGTGCAAAATTCTATTAAGCAGTTACCACGTGTAATCTATTGTGTGAGAGAGACAGAATGATAAATAAGACATGTTCTCTGCCAACAAGAAACTTAATACCTAATCAGTGGGCAGAGACACATCCTTAGGTATCTTGAAACCCAAATAGGACCTTACAAATGTATGAGGGAATTTTTTTTTGGAGGGGGGGGAAGGTAGGGCAATTGGGATTAAGTGACTTGCCCAAGGTCATATGGATAGGTTTTTTGTGTTGTGTCTGAGGTCTGATTTGAACTCAGGTCCTCCTGACTCCAGGGCCAGTGCTCTATTCACTGTCACCTAGCCTCCCCTATGTAAGAGGGAATTTCAAAAAAAAATGTGATATATGATATCTGAGCAGGAAAGGTCCTTTTTGACGAGATGGCATTGGAGCTGGGTGATGAGGGGATAAGCTCCTATAATAGTCAGCCTGTACCAGCTGTGTGACCTTGGGCAAATCCCTTCATCTCACTCAGGTTCAGTTTCCTCATCTATAAAAAGGGGATAATAATTAACACTTACCTCCCAGGGTTGTTAGGTGGCAAATGGGAAAATATGTAAAATGCTTTGCAAATACTAAAGCACTATTCAAATGGTAGCTATTATTATTACTGTTATACTAAGCTTGAATATTAGCAGCTAGTTGGAAAGGAGCATGTACAGAATCGAGTCTGTTGTGTCATCTGCCCTATTCCCTCATGGGCTACTGGCATATCCTTGGCCTTCTAGCCTGAATCCTCTCTTGGCCATTCATGGTGCCCATAAGCTGAGAACCTCAGAATTTCAGAGTTGGAAATGACCCATGCTTGAGAGTAGTCCTTACTGTAATATACCCAACAAATGGTTATCCAACATCTGCCAGAAGATCTCTAGGGAGGGAGAACCCAACATCTGTCAAGATAACCCATTGTACTTTTGGTTAACTCTAATGTTAAGAGTGATGGGAGAGAATTCTTGGGTGCTCTCCACCCTAGCTGGGGAAGCTGAGGAGGGTCTCCTCCTGTTCTTCTCATTAGGTACTGTTATCTCCTACAAAATTTACAGCTCTAGGGGCAGTTAGGTGGGGCAGTGAATAGAGCACCAGTTATATTGGAGTCAGGAGGACCTCGGTTCAAATCCTCCCTCAGACACTTAACACTTACTAGCCAATTGTCTTGCCTTCTCCCCTCCAAAGTTGTACTAACCCAATTGTCTTGCCTTCTCCCCTCCAAAAAAAAGCAAAAAAAAAAACTTTGCAGCTCTAGCTTGTTGGGTGATATCCCCTAATGATACTCATCTTTCCTCTACCCCATCATAAATACACCACCTTACAATTTAACCATCTTTGTATACGCACATAAAGGCTCCCACAGGAATGGCCTTTGTTTCTTTCCCACCCTTTGGATTTCAGTTTTCTGTTTTGTGTAGACCAAACAAGATAATATAAACATTGATTCAACAAACATTGACATAGCACCTACTATGTGTAAAACACTGTGCTATGTGTTGAATATGCAGGGATGAACAGAGATCTAATTTATAATATATAATCTAATTTATTTTATATTTGTAATTTATAATCTAATACAGAAGTAAGACATGTATTCAAATAAATATAATACAATTTAGACAGAAATAACAGCATAAAAGGGTAATATAAAAGGCATGAATGATTCCGGAATGGGGAAGGGATTGTGTTACCTGCGAAGAAAATAGAGATAGCTTAATGGAAATCACGGCCAAGTGTTTTAATGTATTTTTGCGTATATAAATACATTCCATTGCACAAGACCCAAGCTATAGACCTGTACATGACCTTGGATATCATATATTTTGTTATTCTATCGTTTTTCAGTCATATCTCACTCTTTGTGACCCAGTTTGGGGTTTTCTTGGCAAAGATAATGAAGTGGTTTGCCATTTCCTTCTCCTGTTCATTTTACAGATGAGACTGAGACAAGCAGGGTTAAGTGACTTGCCCAAGGTCACACAGCTAGTCTGTAGTCTGATCCTGAATTCAACCCTCTATCCATTGTGCCATCTAGCTGCCGGAGTATTTTAGCCACCTTATTTTAAAGATGAGGACCCTGAGAACAATTGCTAGGTCCAACGCCATCTAGCCAGTCACGGTGGCAGATCTGAGATTCAAACCCATCTCTTCTAACATCAAACTCAGCATCCTTTCTACCATTCCCATAAAAAGCATTAATAATATTTAAAAATCGTTAAGCAGTAAGAAACTCTATTGAACCATAGTTTAATGTTTTCATTGACTGAGCAGCCTGTTCATGAGTACATGTAAGTCAAGGCTTATAGGAAGTAACTAAATCTGGGAAATACATGATTTAAAGAAAAATTATTCCTTTTTTTAAAGTCCCAGTAAATTTTTATTTCCCGAGTTTCCTTAGGTCTGGAGGACAGTAGGAGGCCTGAGATAGAGCTCACTTAATGTTGTTCTTCCCCCTACTCAGCTTATTCTTCAGGAATTGGGGTCATTACAAGCTCTTAGCTCTCCTTGCTTAATGGTCAGTCTGGGCACATACCATTAGTGTGTCTGCATCTTAAAATATGACTCTACATAGTGAGATAGGCACACAAATTCAGTTGGATCTAATGCTTTAATTGAATTTTTGTGTGCTTGCAAAAGCGTGTATAGATTTATGGAAGCCACTTAATGAAATGAGTGTTGGCCAGCATCAAATGCTTTTTGCTATTTGTCACTGATATATAAAAGCAGACAGCGACAAGTTTTATGAATTGGAATTAAGGATCAGGCTTCCAGCATTCCCTGGATGGATGCTTGCCAAGGGAGCCTTCCAGGTCATGCAGAGAAGGGGAATGGGTCTCTGTGCTCCTCCCTCTAGGGCTTACTTAGAGTCCTTAAAGTAATCCTGTGTCTCCTACTCTTTGGGAAGGTAAAGACAATAGTAAAGGACAGACACATCTCAGACTGACATTAAGGGGGAGTGTTCTGGCAGCATGGCTTGGACTACGGGCCAAACTTGTACTTACCTATAACCTTACCTTGTACTTACCTTAACTTGTACCTAGAAAAAGCAGCCTGAAACATGCCTTCAAGCCAACTTTTTGAAGATAAATTTTTTTAAGTGGGAATGAGCCCGGGACACCATCCCATGGTAGAGATAGAAATAGAGAATTCAAAAGGTCTACCTCCCTATCTGGAGACCTCAGGCACTGCTAAGGACGCCCCTATTAGAGATGGAAAAGAGTTAAGTAGGTCCAGGCTGGCAGGGATGTGACCACTGGGAAGGGGAAGCCCATTATCTAGAAGTTTTCTATTTTAACTAACTGGTTAAAGTTAGCTTGCTAACTAGTCACTAAACTCAGGTGTTTTTATGCTGTTGAAAGACTACAAGTACTTTTAGTGCCCTCTACATTTCAGTGCCTTAGATAAAGCCCTGATTGCCTTTCCCTTGTTACAGCTCTCCTGTGGCCTCATGTTTCAGTTTTAGTGAAAAAGACTGTTTCTAGCAGCAAGCCAGTAGCTATAAATTGCAAGTCCTCCCAAGAGCAACTTCCATAGTGATATTCTATATAAATTATAATACACAGAAGGAGACTTATCTTTTGGACTACTTGATGGGAATAATAAGATGTGTCTTTTATTTTATGAGTTTGGTTAATATTCCCACTGATCTCTAGAAACATTTTTGCTTTTCTTTACATAACCCCACTGTGCTAACAGCCCTGTTTTTAAACAGTTGGCTCTTAAATTTTGCTAAATCTTTCACCTTATGAAGAATTGGGTATAAGAAATTCTGAGGACCACTTACCAGTAATAAAAGTGTTAGTTTCGGTAAAGATTTTTAAAATTCAGATCGTGTTCCATTATGGAGATTGGTAACCTCTATTAAGAGCCAGTATTATCAGTAGGCTTCATTAGTCAATCAACAAACATTAATTATAGGAAGTAACTAAATCTGGGAAATACATGATTTAAAGAATAATTATTCCTTTTTTTAAGGAATCTTCTAGCAAAGCCAATGGAGTTACAGTGTAGTCTCAGGAAGAGGGAGGGAAGAAAGAAGAAAGGGCTATCTACTCAGTGGTGATTGTGCCACAGAGTGCCAATCTCTGTGGAATCTCTTCAATGTAGAGAATCCCTCCAATGAGACAGATCATAACCCCTCTAAACATCTTCAACTAAGAGACTCTTGTTCATGTCCTCCTATGAATTCACCACAGAAGGTTGACCTCTTATCTTTGGGAATCATTTGACATGAAAATACCAATAGAGCATATGAGCTATCCATTGGTGAACCTTTGCTTTTGCCCCATCCATGACCAGCCCATCTTTTTTAACCATCCATTTCTTTGAGGACACCTTTTATGCTTACACACCTGCATAATTCCATTTTTTGTACAGCCTATTCACACCCACCATTGATTTTGATTTCCTATTTGTGTTTCGTTTATTTTTCTTGATTAAATGTCCAGAGTATTTCAGGGGCATACTCAGACACAATTCAGTTCTTTGAAACATAAGACTTCCCAAGTTGGACAAGGTTATGGGTATACTCTTGATAATTACTGAGACTTAAATAGACTAATTTTGTGTAGAAGATGGCTAATAGGATCTTAGACTGCATTAAGAGATTGTGCCTTCCAGGTATAACAAAGAGATAGTTCTGTACTCTTCCATGGTCAGATCACATTTCCCTAAACTCAAGCATTCCTTTCTGCTATGAATTTAAGTGGATTATTCTCTCTCCTGGAATTGTTAGTTTTATTCTATTATGAAAACCGAATACCAAAAGTTCTTTTGTATATTGATTGGCATAATTTGTTTACCAAGAATTAAATTTGGACAAATTTTGCATGTATTATAAGTATTAGGGTATTGTGTACTGCTAAACATAGTTATGTCTGACTTTTATGGAATTAAAGTTTCAGTAACACTGAATGCTTATAGAACAAATTCTGTATATTGAATCCGAACAGAAAAAAAAAATTCCCAGTAGGTGGAAAATTGCAACACTTGTAAAAGAATTACACTCAGCCTCTGGCCTGGTGAAAATCTCCCCTTTAGGTTTATCATCAGATATAACCCAGAAAATCACTTCCCCTTTTTCTCAGGGATTCCTTTTGCTGTTATCTAAAATGCAATGATCTGTTACTCATGGTTCAAGGTAACTACGTACCAAACTCCCGACCTTCCTGACCACTGATTTGCTTAGCTTCTTGGGGTCCAATAACCGCTAATCCCAATCACTGATTACAAGTCCCCCTTCTTTTACTGCCTGTGAACTATCCAACATGAATTTCCTCTTTTTCTTCTCTCTGCTACCACGCACTTTAAATCACAAGTGTGCTTTTTCCACAAAGCTTTATTTACAAAGGGGATAATTATATAAACTCACAAGTAATATTCAAAGACAAAGGTAATACAAGTGTATTTCAAAGAAATGGACCTATAATAGCACTTGCCAAGAAGTGATTCCATCATTAGTAAAAGCAATCCAGGGCAAGGATAGTAATGGAGGAAAAAATAAAAGGCTCAACTAACGATTCCTTGCCTGTCCTCTCTTTAGTTTCTGACCCTAGCTATGTTTTAGATTAATGACTTTGAGTTGCCTTAAATAACTTCTTGTGAAACAACCTAGACATGTTAAGGATTCATTTTAATTATCCCATTTGCCCCTTGGCATCAACTAATGGCTTGTTTCTGGACTAGGACAAGCAGATTGTAAGTGGGTGGGCAAGAAAAGAATGAATGTAACCACTGAACTTTTGTGACACTTCTAGGATTTTCATAACTTCAGGATTTCCTCTCTTCCCTTATATCCCTCAAACTCCCAGTCTGAGATCATAGGAATATTTAACAAGCTTGAGGATACCTGATTGTCCACTTGTAGGCCTACAATTTTTTTTCTTCTTGTCTAAATACAAAATTATATGATCTTGAATAGGCTACAATTACTTATTTTGCCAGTAGGTGCCGCCATCCAATGCCTGATAGATTCCAATTTGACAATTCCTCAAGTTTAGCAAATTAATTTCTGTAAAATGAACCAGCGCCTTGCTTTGTTATTTCTGCCTGTTCTAAATATCCCTCCTCAAATGATTTAATTTTAAGGGATACTTGCAGTAGCATTAACACTGTTGTATTTTTTTTCCCTAGAAGATTTTAAATGTCTCTTACTCTCTTCCTGACAGGGTTACTTGATTAGCTGTGTCTGGAACTGTTACCGATACATCAATGGCCGAAACTCCTCTGATATTCTGGTTTACATAACCACCAATGATACTACGGTAAGCATGCCGTCCTTTAAATTCAGGGTCTATTTTCTTATTTTGATCTGAGATTCAGGGAGCACCTGTAGTTCTTTCTCCTTTATTAGGAAGTTTCTATATATTTCCAATAATTCTGATATACATTTCCCTGGTTACCAGCCCCAGCATATTTTGCCATCAATGTTCAATGAAGCATCAATGCATTCTGTTTATTTGGCAAAAAAGGTTCATGTAGTTGAATGAAACATGGCCCATGCCTGTTATCACTTAGCTGTATCAGCTGCACATTGTAGGGCCTCAGGCGTAGTCTATTCAAAATTCTGGTTTCATTTGGGAAAAGGAAAAATGTTCAAGTGAGCAGCTGAACTAAAGAAAATGGGTAAACCATGCTCAAGAATAAATTTTCAATCAACAAGCATTTTAATGTGCCTACTTTGTGCTAAGCACTGTGCTAGGTGCTGGGTATACAAAAACCAAAACAATCTGTCCTCTCAAGGGATTTATATTTCATCTGTTGGATTTTATTCTCCTCAGAGATGAACATAGTAAATGAAACATGCTTTTATAAATGAGTAATTTTTTTCTGGTCATTGTCGAAGAATTAAAACCTCATTAAAATCTTCATTATGAGCCTATGAAGGAGGTTATTTTCCCCAAACATCTAACACTTTTTAAGTACTTACTATCACTATAACTTTAAATATGAAACTGCTCAGAAAAATAATTCCAATTCCTTGTTAATGTTTTTTTGATATTAGTGAAGAAATATTCTCTTTAGTTTACAGTTTAATTAATAGGTTATTTTTGCCATTACTGCCCAATGTCCCCTGCCCAAGGCATGATGTTAATGGTTGTTTTTTTTTAATTCACTACTTCAAAAAATTCCTGGTGAGGTGTAGATGACGTGCAAAATTCCACGTGTTAACCTCATCTAGCCTTTCTTGAGGAGAAAGTTCTCTGCAAAGTTAAAATATGGCTCCAGCTTTGATATTTTAAATTGTCCAGAGCTCAGATCATGTGTGACCTGTGTGACCTTGGGGAAATCCCTTAACTTCCGGGAGCCTCAGCTTTTTCATTGTCCCTTTCAGGTTAATTCTATAGTTCTATAACCCTGTAATCTCTCAGGATATTTGCAAAGAAAAATTAGGAGGAAGGTCTCTATTTTGGATGGAAGATCTATGGAACAGTATAAAAAGGAATTGCAAAGGATGAGAATTCATAGAGATACTATCATATTTGGTAGTGGAGGATACACCTCACTGATGAGAATGAGCTGAATTTTACTCTTTACTCTTCTGCCTTTGTAAATTGGGACAAGTCAGTTCCCTTCTGGACCTCAGTATGCTCACCTGCAAAATGATTTGGATTAATTAGATCAGAGGGGCAAGTGTCACATGTGGGCTGGCAATACTTCAGATGGAGGTTGGAATCAGATTAAATTGTAATTGAAAATATATAGCAAAATGAATAAAAATACAATAAAACATAACTAATGTTACATTTTATTTATTTTAAATTTATTATTTTCATTTTAAAATGTCTTATTTATTTATATATTGATAATATATAAATATATGTAATATAATAATATAGTTATATGTGGTATATAAATTATACATTTAATTTATTTAATTAAAAATTTTTACTTTTACTTCCACATTCCCTCCTTTCTACCCTGTCCCCCCATCCACTGAGTAGGCAAGAAATATAATACATATACATATATAATAATGCAAAATGTATTTCTACATTAGCCTATAACATTACATTTAAAAACTAAGTAAATATGCAGACTGTAGGGATGTTCATGTATGGATCAGTGGCCTCCATTTCTATTCAAGTTTGACACTACTGGATTAGATTGTATCCTAGGTCTTCTCTAGATGATAAGTCAGGGAGACTTATCTTCCTGAGTTCAGATCTGGCACCAGATGCTTACTAGATATGTGACCCTGGGAAAGTCACTTTTGCCTTAGTTTCTTCATCTGTAAAATGATCTGGAGAAAGAAATGACAAACTACTCCCATATCTTTGCCAAGAAAACCCCAAATAGGGGTCAAGAAGAGTCAGACATGACTAAAAATGACTGAATAACAACTATCCTCCAAGTTCTACATTTATGACTATCAAATTATTGAGGTAGAGATAGTAAAGGATACCACAGTAAAATGTCCATATTATACCTCTGCTAAAACATAAAAAAGTTTTAATATTGTCCAAGGTTGAAGAAATGTGAAATTCAAGGAATTGTGGAATTGAATCCTGTAAACTAAAAGGAAACAAACAAATTAATTTAAAAAAAAAGTTTTACATTAAAAAAAAAAGAACTAGAAGGGACCTTAGAAGTCATACAGTCTAAGCCTCTCATTTACAGATGAAGAAAAAGGTCTTCTGTGTCCAAATCCAGTTTACAAACTCCAAATTAATAGCCCTTAGCACAGGGCTTGGAACAGAGTAAGCACTTAATAAATACTTTATCTAACACAGAAGAACAAGATGTCAGGGTTACAAGGGACTTTAGATGTCCTCTAGTCTGACCTTCCTGGGACAAGAATCTTTTATAGAATATAACCCCAAAATGATCATTCAATTTTTGCTTAAAGATAGTGTCTTTGCCAATTTTAATATGTATAAATAATATCAGTTACTCCAATATATTTCCCTGATAATTAGAGAGAATAATCATTCAAAGATTCATTGATCAATTGCAGTTTTTCCTTTTAAGAAATGCCTGTTCATATCCTTTGATTGAATGAATGAATATGTATCTGCAAAGCCCTGAAGATACAAGTTGAAAAGCAAAACAGTCCTTGCTCTCAAGGAGTCATATTCTATCAGAGCAGAAAACATTGAAGATTTCAGATGTGAATCAGATGGGAAAGTCCCACGGTCCTTAGGGTGCAGCAACAAAGCAGATATCAGTGCTTCTTTAATGTTGTTATTTTCACTGATAAAATAGTAGGAGTTTTTGATATTGAAATATTTGCCATTGTCAAGGGTCTTGGTGGCAAGAACTTTCTGTTTTGGATCTTCAGTAGTTGTGGCTATTAGCACCAGCAGAAGTTGTTGCCAGGCTGTAGCTCACAGGGGCTGTTTCCCAGATGATGTGATGGCTGAAGGCATGCACTGGAAGCATTGCTATAACCAAGGCTCTGGAGTTCACAATCCTGGGCTGACTCCATTAGGATCTTAGGGGAGATGGTGGTGCTTTGACATATCTGGCACAAGTTGCCTCCTGTCTCTCCCTCTGGGTGCCTTGTTGCTTCAGCTAAGCTGATGTGTTTGCCCAGTTGACTTTTTTTTGTTTTTGCTTTTTTGGAGGGCAGTTGGGGTTAAGTGATTTGAACTCAGGTCCTCCTGATTCCAGGGCTGGTGCTCTATTCACTGCACCACCTACCTGTCCCCCAGTTGACTTTTAACTGCCTATACAATGGGGAAGGCAATTTCCAACTTTGAAAAGTTTACCTCAATTCCTCTTAGATATGGGTGACATACTTTTATAAGAGGTGTTTATGGCAAAGATTTTTCTTCAACCATTCTCTTTATCTTTTCATTCTGTATACCTTGCTATTTTTGATGTAGGAAATTCTTTTTTAAAAATATAATTGAATCTATTTTGTCTCCTATTTGACTCTTCTTTTTGTTAAAAAATTTTAGCTCAAAAGAAATGTGAGATGAGCAAATTTAGAGAATCCACCCCAAATGTTCACATAGACGATTTGTGCCTGTCCTATGGTAGATAGAGCTTTCCAAGCTTGTATTGGTCTGATCAGCCATGGTCCGACACATTGTAACTTGACTCAAACATAGTAATATCCTTTTGGTCCTCTTTGAGAACAAAGGACAACAACCAACGGAATTTGTTAAATAGTTGAGAATTTTCTTTCATCTCACAGCTGGTCGATCTGTATCAATCCATTTAAAAATATTATTTCCTTTAACAATATTTAGATTGTCAATACATTTGGAATTTATTATGGCATATGGAATGAGTTGTGACCTAATTCTATTTTTCAGCATATTGCTCCAATTTTTCCAACATAAAAAATTTAATAATGGATACATTTAACAATGAATACTCTAGGACTTTTGTCATCTTGGATTTCTCACAAACTATTCTGTTATATTCTTTTGCTTCTATTTGTTCTATTTTGGGATTATGTAGTCTGTTTTATTGATTAGTATCATATAATGATTAGTATTGTTAGTATCAGTTAGTTTTGATAACAACACCACTTGTATGCTGATAAATGTTTAACAACCAGCTCTCTAGGGGGGAAATAGGCAACACTTTTTAAGTTTAATCTGAATTAGTAACATTTTCTAAATCTCTTTCTTAAGTCAGTAAGTCAAGCTTTACCTTGTTGCATTTTCAGATTTCTAAGGTATAAATGCTCACACAAACAGTGTGAGTTAGCTTGAGCTATCTCTAACATACCTGATTACCGGCTTACTTGACCTTGGCCAAGTCACTTAACCCCAATTGCCCTGCTTTCCCCCTGCAAAAAAAAAAAAATTAAAAAAGAAAAAAGAGACAAATTCAGTCTCCATATGGGAAAGCATTCTATAACAATTAGCATTATCCAAAAGTAGAATGTACTGCCCCTGGAGGTATTGGTTTCCATCTACTGGATGCTTTCAAGTCAAGGCTGAATCATTGTTTGCTTGCTGGGTTGTTATAGAGGGCAGCTCTGAGATTCTGAGTCTATTAAGTCTACACATTTTCTAGTATTCACATCTTCCCTGTACTGTTTCAACCTAGTCATTGCGCATTGAATATCTCCACTTATTTCTTTCTTCGTTTATTTTTGTGAAAATGGATGTAATTTTTGTGTACACCTTGATAGTATAATACTAAAGGGTCCTATGGCTAGTGTCTAATCTTTCTCAATCAAGCATTCACTCATTCTATCCACTGAGGACTTCTACTTTAATGATAAAAGTGAGGCATCCTTTCCCTCTAACCTCTTTGCTGCTCTTTACTTTGTGTCAAAATCACTTGCCATCATTCCCAACTCTCTCTTCCTTTAATCTGACTTCTTTTAATGAAGCAGCGATCTCCTTTCATGTAGCTATCATACACATGCCCATGGTGTGCTGGCTCAAGAGAACAGGTAGTGAAAATTTCATGTGAGAATTTACTCCTTGGAAATTGGCAAATGTTACAGCCTCACTGGACATTATTATCCTTCACACATTCTATGATTCAGTCAAACTGACTATCCCTGTTTCTCAAATGGCACCATTTATCCTTTAAAGGAGGGAATGAGTTGATGTCATGAATTCCTATTCTGAGCTCTTCATCTGAATGTTAAGATCTAATTATCTTATTTACCAAACTCACCCATAAGTAGCTCACCCATTTTGTGATGTAATATCAATGATTTTTCCTCACCTTTGATCTGATCATTGGGAGTGAATGCTTCTGTCACAATGGCAGAGTTTATCCATTTTTCACTTTTTACTTTATTTTTTTTACTTTATTTTACCTTATTACATTCTAAGTATAAGGCAAAGATGGCTTCCCTCCTCCCCCCATGTTGTTGATGTGGTTGACATCTGTGAAAATGTACAGGTGTTCTTTTTGGCTCTGAAAGTTTTCCTTTTACTTCTAGAATAGAAAGGAAAGGTGATAAAATATATTTTCTCTGTGATGTGGGGAATGTATCTTCCTCAATTTCCCCAGAGAGATAGATGTAGAAAGGGGTTATGACAGGTTGTCAGAAACCACAGGATCATTCCCAAAGGTTTATTGACCCCTTGACAACCTACAGATAGCAGAGGATGAGGGCCATGAAGAAATCTTGCTGTCACATTCAGGGGAAGATGGTTTCTCCTCCCTATCACGTAAGCCCTAAGGACTTACCCTGGAAGATCTGACACTACCTTTTCTCTATCCAATGCTTTCATCCCTGTGTTGGAGAATTGAGTGAGTATTAAGGGGAAAGTTTATTAAAATACAAATATGAAGCTCTCAGATTGAAAGAAATTGTACCCTTTCATACAAATGTAACACGTAGGACTTTCCTTACATGTGCCCCCCTAACCAATGCTACTCCATGTTCTGCCTGCCAAAATGTACTTAATTGAATAGTTGATGAGCCTCACTGATGTCTTAAGTGAACAATATGACTAAATAAATACAAGAAAAATTTCCCCATACACACAGCTTATACTCTCCCACACCACTAATAAAGGAGAAGACACCTTGCTTATCTTTTGTTATCAGGGATGGCTTTCTGGACCAGGAGGGAGGAAGGATGTATTTGGAAATGAGGATGATGAAGACAGGAACACATATGACCAGCACACCCGGGTAGATGAGGCCACACCTCTGTGATGTCACTGAGCAAAGTGCTTTCTTTACTAAGCTGGGGTGCGCTGATAACATGGTTCTGTCTCTCATTCCCCTCTTTTCTGGACCCTTCTACTGATGCTTGGAGTCTCTGTTATATTTTCTTTGCTTCTGCCCTCTTATCTTCAGCTGGGCAGTTACTTTAGGCTCCCTGCTGGTTTTCATTACCATTTGCTATTGTGCATTTGCTTGGCAATCTCCCTGGAAGGAGGTAGATGGAGAAGCTTTGTCAGTCATAGCACACAGCTGTGTAGTCATTTCTCCCAGGCATCCAGCAAAAGTCCTCAGGCTCATATTATTTCTGCTTTGAACCATGTTTTTGCCCCATGGGTTTAGGGTTCCTGTTCTGAGCCTCCTAGCTAATTTGAGATTAGGAAACTCCTTTCAAATCCAGTCATATTGGTTATTATTATGGGTTATTATTTTGCATCCTTCAAATCATCCTGTGATCTTGGCAATTGTGGACAGATTATTGATACGTAGGTACATAGACAAATATGTACATATATACAAAGATACTGGTATAGATATGTAAATAGATATATACATACAGGTAGATAAGTAGATAGATGATAGATACATAGGTACATAGACAGATGTTCATAGATACATAGACACATAAGGATATAGATAAATAGATAGCTAGAGGATGGATAGATTGATAGGTAGGTAAATTGGCAGACAGTGAGATTTATTAAACATTCATTGAATACCAGATACTGAGCTAAGAGTTGGGAATGCAAATGCAAATACAAGACAGTATCCAAACTTAGGGAGTTTTCATTCAAATGGAGGAAGACAATACACACAGCAGCATGATGAGTGGATAACTGGCAAATGACAGAAAGACCTGTTTCTCCAAAAAGATAAGTCAGAAGCTTACCTGTCAGAGCCTCATGCCTCAGAGGGGAAGTGCCCAAGGTTCTGACTTAGGAAGTAGGCTGGAGTTTAGGCAGCTTGGTGTGGATATGGCTGGGAAGCAAGACTGCAAAGCTTCATGATCTCTTTTCAACTCCCTTAGTGCCTCTGGTTACCCTGTGGATCAACTTGGGTCAAGACCAGGTGGTGCTAGTGGCCACCTACCTAGTTCTTTTATTCTAAATTGTTACCTTTGTTATGCATTCCTAACCACAACAAAATCCCTGGTCTCCAATTTACCTGCAAATTGAGACTTTGAAATGTGAGTTCAGCACCAAGGTTATAAATGTATTTTCCCTCTTAAAGTCTTTTCAAATATTAACATTTAAAACTGAAGTGATCATAGTATTCCAATATTTTAATAGTGTACATTTGTTTCTGAAAAAGCGGGGGAGACATTTAAATAATTTCCATTTTGCCTTGGAATGTGATTGGGTCTGTTCAAAAAGAGGCTAATGAAATCAGGGCCACATCCCAGATTCAAATTGCAAGCAAAAGGAAGAATGATCTCAAGAAGCTGTGGCAGAAGCCTTGTTTGCAGAAGTGAGGGACTAGGGGAGTGGAAAATGGCCTGTAGTAGTATCAAGTTCAGTTAATGTATTGATTAGTTTTAATAAGCTGCTTTTTTACTATTTCTCTTGTCCTTTGTCTTGAGGGATGGCTTTTTGAGCAGGAGAGGGAGGAAGAATATATTTGGAAATGAAGGTAATGTGAAAACAAAAGATGTCTATAAAAAAATTTAAGATGTAATGAAGAAAAAATTTCTATCAAGTAAGGACTAAGGAGGAAAATATGAATTTATCTCTGAAAAGAGGACATATAAATAATTGCCATTTTACCTTGGGCATGTCACTTAGCTTCCCTGGGCCTCAATTTCCTCATCTGTCAAATGAAGAGGTTGGACTACATATACCTCTGAGGTCCCCTGGAGCTCTAATTCAAGATTCCATAAACAAAATGGTCAAGATGAGGACTTATGAGATGAACTTGAGACTTTGGGAAAGTATATTGTAAAAGGGTGTGGAATCAAAGCTTCTCACCCAAAAAAGGCTTAGCAGAATTGAGACAACTGAAAAAATTCTTGAAGCCCCAGGAAACTTATTCCCCATAACTAAGATACATTATTAATAGTGAATTTTCTGATTTCAGATGTTTCATGGATGAGACAAGCAATGTTTAGAAAAGAAATTAGAAAATGCTGATGACAAGATGATATTCTTGTTCTAAAGAATTAATCAAAGATCACTTAATGAGTCTGGAAATGTGTAAGACAGACGGGCAATTCTGGACACACAACAGAAAAATAAAGAATAGAATTTTTTTTTTTAAGTAAGTTAGGCCAGAATGCTAAGCCACATGCCACTAACAGAAATAAACCAGAGAAGCAGTTCATTGAATCCAGGAAGAAATCAGATTCAGTTCATTGATACATTAATACAGCCTGAATTCTAGCTGTAACATCTAGAGCACCCTCTTACATGTTAGTCCCCAGCAAAACTCCCTTGGTTCAGAACATTTTCTGAGTAATCACTTTCTCAAAGTCATAGTCCTAAAGCCCCCACCAGTGCATTCACTTTTATAAATCAGTCAGTTCAAAAACAAAAGAATTGTTCATTCCTATTACTGTTTATTCAACCAGCATGATGAATAAAGTGTCAAAAACAAATTTCCCCATCCTTCATTCATATATGCATGGGGTACATAGTCTCAAACATTCTGAAACCACCAGTGGAAAAAAAGCATGCATGAAGGGAACATGTGTGGCCAGGGACCATATGAGAAGGAGCATATGCCAGGAGAGACATGTGGTCAGGAAGAGCACACATCTCAATAACAGGGCATATTATGGAACCCATGTGATGTACAAATATAGTGGGACATGCATGTGCCGTCAGAGTGTAAACGTGACCAGGACAATTCACTTCTGTGATATTACAGAGCTTTCACCATCTTCTAATGATGTCATTATGTTCTTTACTGAGCTCTGCAGGGCATAATGTTATCTCTATGAGGTTTTCCAGCCTTTCTACTGTGTATTTTCTCCACCCTTTGTCACATTGATTCTTCGAGTGATAGGTTCCTGTGTCTACAAGTACACATGAGAGTTCACCTTGCTCAGCCTCTTCCCTTTGAACATTTTGCACTCAAACTCTGAGGTACAAAATGCACTCTAAAAAATGGAGAAACAAGTCAAGTAATATCAGAACTCTGTAGAACCAAAGGATTCTTCTTATTTAAAACTTGTGTGTTTTAAATAAGATAATCATGGGACTAAATGCATGTCTCTGAATGTGGTTTCCTAGGCTTATAGCTGCACCATTTCATTTATCATTTAGGTATACGCTGACACAAATATAAAAGTTTTAAGTGTTGTGGCATTTTCCCCAATAATGGAGCTGATCGTCTGTCAGAGATATTGTAACTGGGACAACACCATTGGGTTGGAAGTTGGATTAAATAACCTTTGAAACCCCTTCCTAAGATTCTGTTTTGAGACATCTTGTTTTAATACCATCGTCTGTTAATTTCCTCTCAGAATCTGCATGTGTTTCTGTCCCATTACACCGCTTTTAGTCAGTGGTCTTAGATCAGTGAGCTCTCGTTTTTCATTGTAAATGGTCTCTGACCCATGCAGCTTTCTGGTTACTTCATCTGTAATCTTTCCAGGGAGGCTTCCTGGAAAAGGCATACACATAAACATTAGGAGGCTTTGTGTCTGGAGGGAGTCAAGAGTTGCACTGAAGAAGACACACACAACACAGGAGCAGTCAAATACACAGATGGACACTTTCAACCCATCCTTTCAGAAGAGTTTTTCAAACAAAGTCTGATTTTCATTGAAGATTTCACCATAAAAAAAAATTGTGCACAAATAGAAATGTGTCATTACTGAGTCAAGTCCAACTCTTTGTAACTCCATTTAGCAAAAAGTATGTGCCATTTCCTTCTCCACCTCATTTTACAGATGGGGAAACTGGTCCAAACAAGATTAAGTGACTTGCTCAGAGTCATCAGAGTCATATAACTACTAAGTATGTGAGGCTGGATCTGAACTTAAGTCCTCCTAACTCCAGGGCCAGCACTTTATCCACTGCACCACCCAGCTATTCTAATGTAAATCACAAGACAAGCCATCTCATACTTGGTTTAAAGTAGTGAATGAGTTTTGAGTCATATTTTTAAAGTGTCTTTGGTAGCTTATATCAGATTGCATGCCATCTTGGGAAGGGGAGAAGGGAAGGAAGAGGAGAAAATTTAAAACTCAAAATCTATAAAAGTGAATTTTGAAAACAAATAAATTTTAAAATAATAAAGTGTCTATGATAGGAAAAAAGAAAGGAAGAAGGAAGAGAAAGTAGCAATTAAGAGCTTTTCAAGTAGGGGTTCTTAACCTGAGATCCATGTACTTACTCTTTTAATATTTTGATAATTGCTTCACTGCAAAGGAAGGAAGAAAACTCTTTTTTGGCATTTCTTTTTTTAAAAAATTCTTATTTATTTTTAGTTTTCAACATTCCCTTCCATAAGATTTTGGCTTACAAATTTTCTTCTCCTCCTCAAGACAGCATGCAATCTGATATAGGCTCTACATATATGTTCATAATAAACATTTTCATATTAGTCATGTCATAAATACGAATTAGATCCATTGGGAGAAAGCACAAGAAAGAAGAAGCAAAAAAAGAGAGAGAGAGAGCAAATAGTATGCTTTGATCTGCATTCAGACTCCATTGTTCTTTTTCTGGATGTGGATAACATTTTCCATCATGAGTCTTTAGGAGTTGTCTTAGATCCCTACATGGCTGAGAAGAGCCAAGTTGATCAAAGTTAGTCATCACACAATGTTGCTGTTACTGTGTACAGTGTTGCCCTGGTTCTGCTCACTTCACTCAGCGTCAGTTCATGTAAGTCTTTCCAGGTTTTTCTGAAGTCCATCTGCTCATCTTTTCTTATGGAACAATAGTATTCCATTACATTCATATACCACAATTTATTCAGCCATTCCCCAGTTGATAGGCATCCCCTCAATAGGAAGAAAACATTTGATAAGCACCATCTACTTTACAAATTTGATCCCCCAAATATCCCTGAGATGTAGGTGTTATTCTATCTATTTTACAGTTGAGGAACCTGAGGCAGACTTGCCCCATGTCACACAGCTAATAAGCATCTTAGGCTCTTGAGGGTAGCTAACAAGCCTCAAGTTTGTTGGTTAATTGAAGGGATGTCTATCCTAAGCATGTGAAGATGCCCTCTGGAAGAATGGGTGGATGAGAACAATTTGTTCCGACAGCCATGAAGGCAGCTGAAGTAGGTGTATGGAGTGCTTAGAGCTTGAATAGAAGACTCAGGGTCATCTACTGCATCCCAGGCCCTCACCAGTCATCCTGACTTTTGTCTTGCTGCTGGAATTTGATGACTCTGTAAGAGAGAGTGAGGCTGATGATTTTGTGTAAATCTTGCCTCATTTAAATCTGATTCATGAATAAATCTAGACATTACCTTGAGATGTCATTGATTTTCTTTGAAAACGAGGGGCCAATAACAACAAGAATCCTGAATATTTTATCTTACACTTTTATTTTTATTTTTTTTTTGCCTTTTGGAGGGCATTTGGGGTTAAGTGACTTGCTCGAGGTCACACAGCTAGTTTTTGTGTTAAGTATCTGAGGCCGACCCAGTCATCCTTTTTTTTGTTCTACTTTTGATATGAAAACATGCATTTTATTTTAAGTTAGTGTTAAGTTCAGAATTTTTCAAAAGTCCTCCAATCCCTTCAAGGCTCAACTTTGGTGATAGCTGTTATGGAATATCAGCCTTTCCTGCTACCTGCAGTCATTAGTGCTTTCTTCTTACTCCAATTATCCAGCACTTAACTTTTCTCTGTAAATGTAGAATATGTTTATATTTTATGCTTCTTGAGGGCATAGTCTATTTTTTATTTTTGTCTTTGTGTCCCCAGCACCAAGCATATAGTAAATGTGTGCCTTGCACACAGTAAGCGCTTAATAAATGCTTACTGATTTACTGAATGAATGAACAAATGTGGATGATAATGCTGACACTACCTAGCTCACAGCTTTGTTCTGAGGAAAGGACTCTATGAAGCCTAAGTGATGAAAGGTGAACTATTCTAAAAATCAGGATGCTAATGTCTTTAGCCCCACTTAAGAGGGCATTAAGATACCTTTCTAGCAGAGGAAAGGAAATTGATATCTATTTTCCCCTGAATTAATGTCAACTGGATAGAAACCAGCTCCCAACCTGTGGATGTCTGGGGCCAAACAGAGCAGGCAAGAGACAGGAGAGTCAGGAACCAAACAGAAGTTTAATTTGAAAATGAGGGAAATGACTTGCAAGCAAGGAGGGCATCTAGACACATGTGTCAGGGCCCCAAGGCAGTGTGGGGACATCTCAATACTTATACCAGGTGTGAGGAACCTGTGGCCTTGAGGCTACATGTGGCCTTCTAGGTCCTTGGGTGCAGCCTTTTGATTGAGTTCAAGTTTTACAGAACAAATCCTTTTATTAAGGAGATTTGTTCTGTGAGGTTTGAATTCAGTCAAAGAGCTGCACCCAAGGACCTAGAAGGCCACATGTAGCCTCAAGGCCACAGGTTCCCCACCCTTGACTTATACCAATGGCTGCACAGTGAAGCAATGAGACAAGTTTGATTCATAGCAGGGCTTCATGACTGGAACATGGGTGCTTGTCCAAGCTTGTCTGGTACATGTCTGAGCTCAGAGAACACCTGGTGCTGGTCAAAGCAATACAACAATTATGAGGGATTTTGCCAGAGGGTGAGCACAAAGAATTGTTGTTATGCCAAACTTGGGGCACAGCTTGCTTGCTGGGTCTTAGCTCTGGAAAATAGTTTATCTCCTAATATCTTAACATATACCTTTTTTGGCCAAAAGGACGGCATCTGAAAGAATACCTACCCTTCTGACCAATAAAGGAGAGACAAGTACAAGCCAAGATGCCATAAGAGGCAAGTTGGGCTAGGGACAAGGTGTTGTTTAGGGAGTTCCTTAAGGGGACCTATCAGGAAAGTATGTCCCAGATAGCATTGCTAGCCATTTTTGCTTGCAAGCAGAAAAGGCAGGGGCAAAAATGTAGAGAGAAAAAACTAACACACACGTGAATCAGGGCCTTGGTGGTTGGGCACATAACAAAAAGGAAGAGAACAAGGACAGTGTATTTAGCCCTCACCTGGAATCTTGAGTCTGCTGTCTCACCTGGGTATTGGCTACTTCTGAGTCTGGACTAAATGAACCTTGAGGCCCCTAGAGGGTTCTGCCATCTATTCCAGAACAGAGGCTTTCTTCAGATGATCCAGGAATCCACACCCACAAGTTTGGCAACTATGAGAGTACTCAGAAGGACCTGGTAGAGGGCCCCTTAGAGAAAAACTCTTTGTATCCATCTTTGAATCTGAGTTTCTGGTCAATATAACATATGTCCTTAGTTAAAATTCTCTAAACAACACATAGAGATGATCCAATTTCCCAGCCACACAGTGCAAGGTTCAAGATTTTCCCATAATTCCCATAATTGCATAATTATATTGTCAGATATAGATCAAACCACTTAGAAGTCTCACAATGGACTAGTTTTGAGAAGGGAGATTTACCTGTCACCAAGACAATCACGAAAACTTTCTATTGTAGTGATCCATTCTCAACATCCATTTAACCAGCACATTTTTAGGCTCAAATATGTCATGTAGTCATCTGGTGCCTGGATATCTTTTCTTGAACAATGCACGTATTCTCAAGACAGCTTTTAAAAGGGGCTCTGCTTCTCTGGTTCCCAATCTAGAGATTCCTAGATATGTCTAATATCTTTTAAATTTAGTTCTGCAATTTTGAAACTTTGGAGAATTTCAGTTCACTTATCATTTGTGTTTCTATCCTTACCTAAATCCTGTACCTGAAATAAGAATCTTTTAAAAAATTTATGAGGGTCCAACTGCAAAATGAACTCTTTTGCCTTTTAAAATTATCAGATGGAGGGGCGGCTAGGTGACACAGTGAATGGAGCACTGGCCCTGGAGTCAGGAGGACCTGAGTTCAAATACGGCCTCAGACACTTAACACAAAGACTAGCCGTTTGACTTTGGGCAAGTCACTTAACCCCAATTGCCCTCCCCCTCCAAAAAAATTATCAGATAGATACTTTAATAATGGGAAAATGATTTCACTTTCTTTACCATTATCCATACAATTTATGTATAAAATCTTAATCCAATTTTGATAACTTATACTAAAACATTCTTAAAGTCTGAATTTCTATGATAGATAAATTTGGAAGCCAGTAATATATATTTGTATATAGTTCTTAGACAAAATGCCTAATCCTGTTGTTTGCTCAAAATTTACTATTCCATTTAATTAGAAAACTTATGACATTATATCTTTGTCTTATTACTTTTTTAATCATTTTTTTCCCTTAGGAGAATATCATCCCTTTATTATAATTTGACCAGAAATATAAATTTAAATTGTAAGATATTTATACTTGCATCCTATTATGGTAACTCAGAGATGTTCTAGTATCAATCTATTATTTAGTAGATTTAGTATTGTACTTACAAAACTTCTTGATTATAGAAATTTACTATAAAAGGAAAAAGAGGGAAATAGTCATAACAATATCATGTATCATAACACAGGGGAAATCTCTCTTAGAACTCAATTCCTTCTGAAATATCCTAGTTTTGGGGTTTGAATATCTTTCCTGACATTCCCCTAAGAATTAACATTTCATTTATCCTCTACTTGTATATTAAAACTACCCTTATTCCGAGGCTTTTGGGATACCACTCCATAGAATTTGTTCTAAGGAAAAATAAGGATTAGATTTTATAAAAGTTTTAAAAGTAAATGGGATTAATAGCTTCATTGTTCTAGGGTAATGAAGGAAGGCAACTAGTTTGGAAGTAATCCCAGAGCAAAGAATGAAAAAAAAATAGGTAAAAGATTTGAACCTTATAGTAACCTCTTGTTAACCCTTCTTTGACATTTCTGACTATGAAAAGAGAAAAGCTTGCTTAAACCAAAGAGACTCCTGTTATGCCCCCATGTCAAGAGAGTCTCTCTTTGTTAAACCCTATCATCCTAGATTACATTCCCAAATACAGGTGTGAAAGAAATACTGAAAAAATGTAGGAAAACTTGAATTATGTTTCAGTTGCAGAAATTTTTTAGTTGTGTAATTTTAGGGAAGTTATCTTATCTCTGTTTGCCCCAGTTTTCTTAGTTTTTCTACCAATGGCTATGTAGTGAGCTGTAGCCCTGAAAATGAGGGGTAACAGCAACAGTGAGACAAGCTTGGTTCATAGTAGGGCTTCATGATCAGAATCCGGGTACTTCTTTGAGTTTGTCTGCTGCTTGTCTGAACTCAAAGAGCAGCTGGTGCTGGTCAAAGAAATATAATAATTATGTGGGATTTTGCCAAAGGTAAGATCATCCAGAGGATGAATGCAAAGGGATTTTTGTTATGTCAAACTCAGGGCATATTCTGCTTGCTGAGCTTTAGCTCTGAAAAACATGGTGTCTCCTAATATCTTGACATCAAAGTGAGAGCAGTTACAAAGAATTTTCCAGAAAGAAGAAATCAAATGAATGAATAAATGAATGCAATTCACTCCTATTCCCTTTATTGTCACTGAAAACAATTTACTTATGGAAGATAGGCATGGAAATCTTTCATTCACATTAGACTGGCAAGTTGTCTCAGATATTTCTTCTTTTTCCACAGTACTTGGGAGATAAGGTCCAAAAGTTAGGCCTTCTTAAACCTCTGCCTCTTTTGTGATTAAAAACAAATAAATCTTGTAGCTTCTTTGTCCAAATTCTGTTTATTCCTTTCCCTAAACTAGGAAGTTCTGTTTCTAGACAGGTAATATAATATGGCCTATTTTCATGGCGGGGAATTGCAGGGAAAGGTAGCTAGATGGCACAGTGGATAGGGCACTGGGCTTGGAATTGGGAAGACTGATTTTCCTAAGTTCAAATACAGTCTCAGACACTTAATAGCTGTGTGACTCTGGGCAAGTCACTTAACCCTGTTTGCTTCAGTTGCTCAATTGTAAAAATGAGCTGGAGAAGGAAATGGCAAACCATTCTAGAATCTTTGCCAAGAAAATCCTACGTAGTGTCATGAAGAGTGGGCCGTGACTGAAATGACCCAACAACAACAAAACTATTTTCATCAGGATATTCCATGAAAATAAGATCTATTTTGGACTAGTGAGTTAGAGGGGAAATACTTAGGATAGAGATGGCAGATAGATTTAGGTGTTTAATAAGTATTTGTTAAATTGAAATAAGCAGCCTTTGGGGCCAATTGGAATTTTCTTAGGGAACTAAGAAACCTTTGGAAAGGAGTTGTGTCAGTAAAAGGTGGGGGTAAAGGTGGTTATTTGAGGCTTCATATGTCCACATCTGATATTATAGTCATTGCACCTTCCGAGATCACCATTTGAAGAGTGATTTTCATTTTCCTCAGCGGAAATTCAAGTTCATTTTTCCAGGATTTTATAAGAGAACTCTTTGACCCAGAGCAGGGAATTTCTGAACACTACTTTTGGCCAGACTGTCTCAGAACTGTGCTTTCTTCCTCAAGGGTGTTGGCAATGCAACAGCCCCTAATCTGTTGGCCTTATTTAAGGATTTCTTTTTTCTGAGATTTATTCCTTCTCTTCCCCCTGTATTTTTTTTCTAGATACCTTGTGCACAGACCTATATTTAACAAATCATAGAGGGGAGATACCCTTTAAATAATGATTCTTTCTCTTTTTGCCAAACCACCACATCCCCCATGTTAACCAGTGGGGTATGGTGGAAAATAGTATTAGATTAGGAGTCAGGAGACCTGGGTTTGAATCTTACCTCTTAAATTTAACCAGCTGTATGAATGTGGGCAAGTCATTTAACACTGAGCTTCATCTATAAAATGAAGATAATAATACAATATCAAAAGTTCCCCTACAGAGTTTGTGAAGAAAGAACTTTTCAGTCCTGGAAGTGTTATATAAATACGTCTTAATAAATATCCACACAAAGAACTGGTTGATAAATTCCTCCTTGAATCTAGTTCCTCTGAAGAATGTGTTAGTGCTTTATCAAAAGATAACTCCATATTCTTCCTTGACTAAAAAAGGGAAATGGTACCTCTCAATGTGGTTGCCTTCTTTCCTTAGCTGTAAGGAAACTGACAGGCAAATCCACTGATAGTAATCAGTTCATCCCAGATGCCTGGTAACTGTCTACTCCCTCTCATATTTTCAGACAAAACTGCTCTGTTTTTCTATTTGTCAACCATCTCAAATCTTTGTAAGGAGGTAGAATATAAATCTTAGAAATTTCATCAGTTAATTTTTATGCTGTCTTTGTTAACCAAAGAGAAAGAACAACTTATGTTGTATGAACCATTAGGCACTACTGATTTTCTTTTTTCTTTTTTTTTTTTTTAAAGCAATTGGGGTTAAGTAACTTGCTCAAGGTTACACAGCCAGTTATTTCTGGGTGTGGTGCTAAGTATCTGAGCCCGGATTTGATCCCCAGGTCATCCCGACACTGGGGCCAGTGCTCTTACTCGCTGAGCCACCTGGCCTCCCCTACTGATTTTCTTGTAAGGCCAGAAATTAAGGTCTTCCAGCAAAATCTGGATGGCTACTTCACTGGTTACCATAGAGAAGATTCCTGTTCAGACAAGGCCTTTAAGTCCCTTTGTAATGGAAATGCAAATTTAAAGATCTTCCCTGCCCCTAGGCTAAAGTGCACCTGGAGCCTGGGGTGGGAGGCTTGTTTTTCAGTAGATACTTCTTGATTGGCCAGTGGGTCAATAAGGTTGTTAACATTCTCTGAGCCAAGAGAAGGCTATATAACCCCTGATATGTAGCTTTGTTTTGGGGCTCACTTTTGAGAAGTGTTCTGTGATTTGATCTGAATTCTGGGAAGCCGTTGTTGAGAGTCCCCTGGCTTTGAAAAACCCAGATGTTGAAACCCAGATATTGATTGGGTATGGATGTAATGGTTGGACAGTTTGGAAATCTGTCTACTTGATCTGTTTCTGTCTTGATAATTCTGTCTGTATATTCTGAAGTTCGGGGTGCTGACCTCTTTCCCCTGAACTAGGTAAACAATACTTCTATGGCTGATTAAAGTAAGCTTGTTAACCCATTTTGAGTTGCTTTCCTTTATCAAAGCAAATCCAAGAACCTGTGGTGGCAGCAAACCCTGAGGACGCTTGGGGTGCTTGCTGCTACACCCTTCCAGCTCTGAGGTTCTACAATTCTATGATTTTGTGACTCAGACTGCCCAGAAAGCAATGTTTTCTCAACTAGACCCCTTCAGAGGAAGTTGTCATTTCAGTTGTGTCTGACTTTTTGTGAGCCCGTTTGGGGTTTTCTTGGCAAGGATAGTAAATGGTTTGCCATTTCCTTCTTCAGTTCATTTTACAGATGAGAAAACTGAGGCAAATAGGGTTAAGTGACTTGCCTAGGGTCACACAGCTAAGTGTCTGAGGCCAGATTTGAACTCAGGTCTTCCTAACTCCAGGTCCCATGCTGTGTCATTGCACCACCTAGTTGCTTACACAGCATATGTGTATGTATGTATCTGTGTGTATACTTATATCTGCTATCATATGATAGATAGATAGATAGATAGATAGATAGATAGATAGATAGATACAAACATACAGAGGAAGTTTACAAAATATTATTTAGTCCCATAGGATTACTTCCCATTTGTTCCATATGGATAAGATGCCTCAAGCCCCCAGTGATAGTGGCCATTCAAATTATTTAATTGATTACTATGGGGAGGAAGACTCAGGACATCACAAACTCTAAACCAATAAACATTTATTAAGCACCTATTTACTATGTTCTAAGTGCAGGGATACAATTACTAGAAAAAGAAAGACAATATCAATTCAAATAAAAAAACATCAATTCAAATTTCTGTGCTTCTCAAATAGAAATCCCTCCATTTGGCTTTTAAAGCTCTTCACAATCTGGCCCATTCCTTTCTTTCCAGTCTTTGTGCCCATAACTTTCTTCCATCCATGCTACAGTCCAGCCATACAGGCTCACTTCCTGTTCCTCGAGGACAGAATAGTCATTTTCTAATCTTTATTCCTTTGCTTTGTCTTTTCCCCATGCCTGAGGTGTTCTTCCTCATCATCTCCTCCTCTCAAAATCAAAGCCTCAGATTAAAAATTACTTTTGACAGGAGGCTTTTTCCCAGGCCCCTCAATCTCCATCTTCCCTTTATGTGCCTTGTATCTACTATTTATAGACATCATGCCTCTCTCATAAGAAAGTAAACTCCTTAAAGATCGAGCTCTCTTTGCCTTTTTTCGTATCCTCAACACTTAGCACAATACATTGAGCATTAACCAGTGCTTAATTAATGTTTGTTGCTTAACTAATTTCTGCCTCAAATCTCTCCCTTCCCCATTTGATGCTTTAGGCCTCTACTGTGTGGCCAGGAACTGTACTAAGTTCTGGAGATACAAAGAAAGGCAAAGGACAGTCCCTGCACTTCAAGAGTCTAATGGGGAGAAACTCTGTACAAACTATAGTCAGTATAAATAGGAAGTAACAGAAGGAAGTCCTTAGAAAGGCTTCCCGTGGAAGCTGCTGATGAGATATTCCCAAAGCACAGACTGAGCATGTCACTCTCTCACTTAGGAGCTCCAATGTCTCCCTAATAAAGCCTTCAGGATTAAATATAAACTCCTCTGTTTGGCTTTGAAAGCCTTTCACAACCTGGCTTTGACCTACCTTTTCAAACTTATTACATATCAGTTTCTTTCATGCTCCTTTTGATCCAGCCACATTGGCATTCCTGCTATTCTATCTCCTGTTGCCTTTCAGGCTGTCCCCAGTGCCAGGAACGTACTCCTTCCTCCTCCCTGCCTCTTAGAATGCCTAGTTCAGTTCCAGTACCTCCTTCTACCTTTCCTGACCCCTTCTCTCCAGCTGGGAGGGCCTCCCCCTGAAATTAGCTTAAATTTATTTCATATACACTTGTATGCATATGTATTCTTTTCCATGATGGAATGTAAGCTTCTTGAAGACAGACTGTTTCATTTTAGTCTTTGTAGACCCATACCTTAGTACAGTGCCTGGTTGATTGATATGTGGTAAAGCTCTCCTCGTTTGAAACCTCTCAGTTCTTCTTTTTCTTCAATAATTCTGGTATCTATGACTTCTTCTGAAAGAGTAATCAAGCCTTTCACCAATGCAGATGACAACCTCACTACAAATCAGTAGATAGTTTCTTGAGGCTTGCAGTGGCCAAAAAAAAAAAATCCAAGGTAGGAATATTTTATCATTGAGTTTATATGACTTCACTCCTACTACAGTAATAGTGGTAAAAGTAGCAGACCCAGAGTTTAGATTCTATGCCTAACTATGTCATTCACTTGGAGGGCATAACAAACAAAAGGCAGAATTTAGAGCCAGGGTTCAAATTCTTTCTCTAACACCTCCCAGCTGCATTAGCTTTCTGAGCTTCAATTTTCTCGCCTGTAAAATGGGAATAACATCATTACTTATGTCACATTATTCTGATCGAATTTAGACAATGTAGGTAAAGTGCTTTGCAAGCCTTAAAAACACTATATAGAGATTTGCTATTATTATTACTATTGACCTTAAGTAGTAATGATCTCCATGGACTTCCATGATCTCATCTTTAACAGGGGAATCCTAGTTCTTTCCCTAAGTGGGAATGTCCTGAAATTAAGATGAGATAGTACATGGTGTCAAAAGGTGCCACATGAGTTCAAAATGCTGTTTCTGATTGTTATGGCAGGTGCAGTGAGAAATGTCTAAGCCAACTTCACATTGCTAAACATAGATAAGCACAACCTACAATTTCCTTTCCCTTGTGAGCCAGTTCACTTCTAGGCCAAGCCTGGGGTGGGGTTTCAGCTGGGAGTGTGCCCTAGGAATCATTCCTAATCTGAGGGAGACCCAAAGCTCTGCTCACTTCTAGGGTTAAGTCTAATTCTGAGATTCAAACCTCGTGTTATATCTTGACTTTCTCTCTACCTCACAAACTATCAATAATAACCATTCACATTTATGTAACTCTGAGAAGATATGTAACCATTATTGATCCTATTTTACAAATGAGCAAGCTAAGACTCAGATAGGAAAAATGGTTTTCCCACTCATATAATTAGTCATTGATGGAGTTAAGACTTGAACACGGGTCCTCTGACTCCAAATTCAATCTCTTTTCTATTTTGGAAATAAAGTCAGATAAGTAATAGCATGTTTGAATGTAGTATTTAAGGAGCGAATGACTCCAGATTCATTATAATCATTATATCTTTTGGTTCAACAAAGGTTAATGAAAGAACCAAAATACTGAAAAAATCTAATAGTAAATAACATTGAAGATGCACTAAGTCCCTGTGAGCAAGGGTTTCCCACAGAGGACAACAAATTTTCACTGCTTGTTCCCAATATATCCTCTCTCCTTCATTCCATTTACTGAACCCATTCTTGTTCTAGGGTATTGATGATTTGGTACTTTCTGAGGACCCTCTTGGTGCTACTCAGTGACTGAACAATGATTCAGAGTAACCATGGAGGAGGAGAAAATGCTCTGCTAGTGGATGCTAGGAAAACAAAGAACAAAAGACCCAAAGCTTATAGATAGATGATCAATTCACTAAACCATCTTAATAGGCATAGGAGTGTTTGTTGCCCTGTGGTGTCTTCTCCTTTTATGAGCTACCTTCATGATGACTTTTTACCTAATTTCATCTTTATCAGACTGTTGGGAGAAGACTTAGTACATAAACAGAGTGATTTGTCTAGGACCCTTTCTACTCTGATGGATAGATGGATGGTCTGAACCTTGACTGACTGGCTCCATAAACTTCAGTCTTCTCATTCATAAAAAGAGGCAGTTGGATTAGATGATGTTAAAAGTCCTTTCTAGTTCTAAATCTGATTTATAATCCTCTGATCTCCTAAGTCCCTTCTCCTGCTTCTTTTTTTTTTCTTTGCTAAAAATTGTGAATTTAAATCCTGGGGCAAATGGTGTATATTTGAGTTGCCCTGATGACCTGTATAAATAATATCCTCACATTAAATACTCAGCTATAGTCTAAGATTGAGCTATATTCACCAGAGGATGGACAATTGGCTTGTCAAGCAGCATTTCATTGGGAAAGATTAGCTTAAAACATTTTTGGTTGGATCCCAGACCTTTTATATAAAGCTGGAATGAGTTTAGTAAGCTCAGAAAAGGAAAAGCACATTTTAGTCACATCTAGAAGGTATCCAGTTTCAATGGTGGCTTTAAAATATTTTGTAATATATTCATTTTACAACACAGAACTTCAGAATTTATCACAATCCTTGGTCCAAAGTGTACATCATTAAAACATGCCAAAAGACAGGATAATTTATTTCAAATATATGTTTATTTTCATTTTTTATACTTGTACTTTATTTTAACATTTACTTTTTTAAAATTTTAAGTTCTAAATTCACTCCCTCTAGCCCCTCCCTGACCCATTGAGAAGGCAACAAGCAATATACCATTTACACATGTGAAGTCATGCAAAACATTTCCATATTAGCAAAAAAAGAAAAAAGCAAGAAAAATTAAGTGAAAAAAATTGTTTCCATTTCCATCTGCACTCAGAGTTAATCAGTTCTCTTTCTGGAGAAAGCATTTTTCATCATGAGTCCTTTGGAATTGTCTTGGATCATTATATTGAGTAGAGTCTTTCACGCTTGATCGCCATTATAATAATATTGCTATTACTATGTGCAATGTTCTCCTGGTGCTGCTTATTTCATTTTGTATCAGTTCATGTAAGTCTTCCTGGGTTTTTCTGAAACCATCCTGCTTGTCATTTCTTATAACACAATAATATTCCATCATAATCATATACTACAACTTTTTCAGCCATTCCCCAGATGGGCATCCCCTCAATCTCCAGTTTTTTTGCCATCACAAATAGAGTTGCTATAAATAAAGTATTTATTATTCATATAGTACTTGCACATTGAATACTTGAAACTGTCCTGAGGCACAATGGTTCTGTGACTTGTTAAAAGACCTGTGCACTTAACAAAAATGTGAGTATATACAACTAACACCTGTGTCTTTAAAAACATGGATAGCCCCCTTTTAGACTCTTAATTACTCATTTCTGAGAGCAACTTGCCTTTGGAAAGAAGTTTCAATTTCTTTAGTTGACAGGAAATGTTAGTAGAGGGAGGGCAATGGAGAGAGTTGAGGGGTTGGGGAGAAGAAATCCAAGATGACTAGGAGATGAGAGTAGTAGAGGCCAGACTTTGACTTAGAATATTGTTGGTCAGCTCACTTGGGTGGGAAAGAAGCCATATAAAAATAAAACAAAACAAAACACACACACACAACCTGAAAGACCAAACCTTGTCTCTCAAGGAGTTTACTTTTAAAAAAAAAAAAGAATATTTTTTTCCCCTTACTGCCATACAGAAGAACATAAGGAAAGTCTCTCGTGGGCAATTCAAATCAGGGAACATTTATTAAGTGCCCTCAGTCCTCCCTGTTTCATGCTCAAAATTTTACCCACACCTAGAATATCTTCCCTCTTCTTTTTTTTTTTAACCGTTGAATTCCTAACCATCCTTCAAGTTCCAATTTAAATGTTACTTTCTCCAGAAAGCTTCCCACCCTCACTCCCACCCTAAGTTAGTAAGGACCTTAATAAATTTTTATTGTGAGCATTTATACCTTGCAAATAGGTGCAAATCTGGGCTTGATTTATTGTTTTAGTGATTGTCTAGACTTTTAAATGTGATAGGGAGGGGCAACTAGGTGAATAGACCACCATCTCTAGAATTAGAAGGATCTGAGTTCAAATCCAACCTCAGACCCTGGTCAAGTCACTTAGCCCTTATTTCCTCCCAAAATAAGTGATAGGGAAAAGGTCAATAATGCAGATTAAACTTTAAAGTATGTCATGTGCAAAGAGGTGAGGTTTTTTTGAGAGCCTGTTGTTAAGCATTTACTACCATACCACTGTACAAGAGTGTGAGGTCTGAGGGAAAAATAATTACCACTAACTGAAAGGAGATCAAGAAAGGATTCAAGAAAGAGGTGGAATTTGAGTTGGGCTTTAAAAGATATTGGGGTGGTTAGGTGGCACAGTGAATAGAGCACTGGTGCTGGAGTCAGGAGGACCTGAGTTCAAGTCCAAAAAGCAAAAAAAAAAAAAGATATGCAATAATTCCGTGGTAGAGTAGGAGAGGACAATTTAAGCTCAAGGAAAATCATGATCAGAAACACAGGGATACATAAGTTCTTGCCAATACTGTGGCAGGGTATTTTCAGAAAATAGTTTACCATATGGACATCAATACTATGGCATTCTCATTTCCTTTGGGTCAATCGTGTGTGTGTGTAATATTCATATATTATATTTATTGTATAAATTATACATATATATTTTTGCTGTTTGGAGGGGGGAAGGTAGGGCAATTGGGGGTTAAGTGACTTGCCCAAGGTCACATGGCTAGTTTTTGTGTTAAGTGTCTGAGGTTGGATTTTTAACTCAGTACCTCCTGACTCCAGGGCCAGTGTTCTATTCACTGTGCCACCTAGCCACCCCTAAATGATATATTTATATAATTTTTATCATATATATTTATCTGAGTAAGCTGTGAGTGGGAAAACAAGTTAAAGGCTTTATGACAACCAAATAGGAAAGTGTATACATGTGCTTCTGGGCAGCTTGTTAAATAAATAATCACAAATAACCGATAGTAATAAATTAACAATCATTTCTTATTACATTATAGCGAGTCGGCCAACAAGGATGTATGAAGCATCTTTTACTAGGTCCCAAGCACTGTTACGTGATGGGAATGCAAAGAAAGGCAAGAGACAATCTTTGCCCTGGAAGAACTCTCGTTCTAAGGGAGAAGAGGGCAAACATACAAAGGACTATGGACAGATGAGCTATATGAAGGGTAAACTGGAGATAACCTCCGAGGGGAGGCACTAACATTGAGGAGGAATAGCAGAGCCCTCTGGCAGAAGATGAAATTTGAGCTGATTGGAAGTAAGCCAGGGAAACTAAGAGGTAGAGATGGAGAGGGACAGCATTCCAGGCATGGGGCACACACAGTCAGTGCAAATGCAAGGCACAGAAACATGGAATGTCTTGTCTGATGAATGGAGCTGGAGAAAACCATGGAACGATGGTTCCATTGGGTCCTTCGTGCTGAAGGTCATTCCTTTAATACTTCCCTAGTCAACTCACTCTCCCGCAATAGCAACTATTTCAAATGCTTTCATTCCTACTCAAATTTCTTGTGGCACTCCTTCCTGGTACCCTACTCCATACTCAACTGAGTATAATAATATATAATAATCTTATCTTATACTTAAAAAAAAACAAAATAAAGCAGGCCATTTGAAAAGAGTCCCTTCTCCTTCTCTCTCCTCGCATCACTCAGTTGTCTTTTCCCACTATTTCCTCCTTCACCTGAATATTTATTGATTTATTTAATAATTGTCGAGGCACCTAGGTAGTGCAGTGACTAGAGCAGTGGTCCTGGAGTCAGGAAGATCTGAGTTTAAAGGTAACTCAAACAGTATGACTCTGGACAAGTCACTTAATCCCAATTGCCTCTGAAAAATGTTTTTAATTAATTGATAGAGCCAAGTTATCGTGTAAATAGCTTGCTTTGTATATACTTGTTTGTATGTTGTCTTACTGATTAGATGGTAAGCTCCTTGAAGGTATTTTGCCTCTTTTTGTATCTTAAGCACTTAGCACAGTACCTTGACACATAGTAAGCACTTAATAACTGTTTGTTGATATATTGACCTGTCTCTCATGAAAAGAGATTCTTCACTTTACCAAAGCAAATTCCTCTGTATCCATCTTTGATTCTTTCCCTTCCCATCTTTTCTAACAGATTACCCCCTCTATCATCCCCACTATCTTTCTTCTTTGTAAGCTTTCCCAGTATACTGGCTCATTCCTATTGCCCATGTCTCCCCCATCCTCAGCTTCCTTCAAGGTTTAACTAAGATATGGGATATTAGTTCTCCCTGATTCCTATAGTCATACTACTACCTGATCAGGGTAAAGGTTATATTTCCCAGTGGAATATAAGCATTTAGAGGGCAGGAACTCTTTTTCTATTTTGTCTTTGTATTACTAATGCATAGCATAGTGTCTTGCACATGGTAGAGAAGGGAAGAGAGTGTATAAAACTAGTTGTTATTCAGTTGTTTTAGTTGCATCTGACTCTTTGTGACCCCATTTGGAAATTTCTTGGTAAAGATACTGGAGAGGTTTGCCATTTCCTTCTCCTGCTCATTTTATAGATGAGAAAACTGAGGCAAACATGGTTAAGTGACTCGCCCAGGGTCACAAAGCCAGAAGGGTGTAAAGCTGGATTCAAACTCAGGTCTTCCTGACTCCAGGAACAGCACTCTATCCACTGTACCACCAGGACAAGAGTGATAACCTGGAAAAGAATTTAAGGGTAGAGGGATTAGAAATCATTGTGAGAATGAAGAACAGGGTCAGAGGCCATAAAGCAAAAGGAAACCATGGAGATAATGAGATGATAAGACAAAGGAATTTCAAGAGTTCGTGGATATGGAATTGGAACACTTGTAGGTGATGACAGCAGGTTGATCTTACCTGTGTGTAGTTGAGGTGGAGTAGAGAAGTGGGTCTTATGAACTGAGTAGATTGAGGAACTGGGAAGTGATTTGAGGGAATATCATTGTTTAGATTGAATGAAGTCTCCTGGTATGAGAACAGGAATGGGGGTGGGAAGGAGAGGAAGACTGTGACCCAGGCATTGAACTCATTGCAGTACTTAATAAACATTGGTTGAAATGTTCTATCTAAAGGGAATATTCCCACTGATCCTTAAAATGTTAAAGTAATTATGCCTCTATCATTTTTTACATAAACATTTATGATATTCTTAAATTTTAAAAGCACAGTGAAGAATAACCTAGAGATTACTTGCCCAGAATAAGTAGGAATATCTTCATGTGGTGTGTCCTATTAAAAGAAAACCTGATATTCCAAATGTGGATTTATAACAGATGGATTAAAGAGCGATTAAAAGCACTACAGAATGTTCACTCCTGATTAGTATATCATGGAACTTTTATGATCATAAATTTAGAAGTGAAGGAGAGCTTTGAGATCATCCAGTCCACCCTCTTAATTTTGCAAACAAGAAAAACAAACTCGGAGTTCAGTGATACCTTGAAAGTCACCTGGGTAGTTAAGTGGCAGGGCCAGGGTTTGAACCGCACAGTTCTTTGACCCCCAAATCCGTTATTCTATTTACCAAATTTTATATCTGTACAACTTTTTAAGTCAGGTTAGAGTTTTATTGATTTGGCCAAAGGCCAATAAAAAATCATTTTGAGAAGAATAAATTTTATTGATGATTTTTATTTTTATCATGGTTATTTCCCGATATCCACTCCCCACCTTCAAATCAGTCTTCCCTTCTTTACAGTTCAGCAATTCTCTCCACCAAAAGGAGATACCGAAAAAAGCATTACTTTTCAGAAAGTGGATCTGCCACTTAATTTAAGGTAGACCATAGATAAGCCATGGTTTTATCTTTATTTTCTGCCTGATAGAGCTGACACAGAACTAATGCTTCCCTGATTAAAGCCTTCATAAATCTATGTATGCCTTTAAAATATGATTTCTTAAGCTCATGATACTTAGTCATTAAATCAAACAGTGCCCTTGATATGAAATGATAAATCACTGAGTTGAAGGAGACTTTTAAATATCTTATTATTTTCTCTCTGTTGGTTGGCTAACAATGTCATTTTATCTGTTTTACATTTTTACAAGCCTCTCCTTAAACACGTTCATTTAGGTGGGCTCAGCACATACGTAGCAAATGACTCATTCTTGGAACTTTTTATTCTGTGAAGAAAAGAATACAGATGTTCCTCTTAACCAAGAAATAACTCATGTTCCATAACTCTGTTACTTGGTTAATACAAACTTAACATTTTGAGACCTGGTGATGAATTCAGTCCTTTTTCTTTCTCACAGTGTATAATAATCCTGCCCCTCTCTAACAGACAGGCATTGCAACAGGATTGTGCAAAACATAGCTGATTCTATTCCAGGTACTGTTGTAACTTAGAAGATTTCTTAATGGAATTTGGGGTTCAGTCTGAAGATAGAAGTGCTCTGTTCAGCCAAAGATCCAAAATGTAATATATGTGTATTAAGTCCTTTGCAAATGCTACTACTCATACCACATGAGAATGTGTCTGTAAAGAGAGATTCGAGTGGAAGAAAACAATAAAGGAACTTTAATAAGTCTCTTCTTATTCTGCCCTTTCCTATTGCTCCCAGATGTGCCGTAAAGTGGAAGCAAGCTGAAACTGAGTTCACTGCCATTTTCCCTCCTCCACTAAGGTTTCAGGAAGTGAAGGAAAACTGGGCAGAACAGTTGTGTGTTGAAGTTGGAACAGCTTAATCAGTTTAGATAGGAAGGAGGATAATCAATTAATCAAAGACCTGGGGAGAAAAGGGAAATGTTCTAGGTGGAGGGAGGGAAAGGACTTCATGGAAGGAAGAGACAGAGGGGTAGTCACGAGTATGTTTCATCTAGGCAAAAAAAAAAAATCCTCTTGAAAAGAACTAGACTATCCCTCCATCTCTACATCACCCAAATCCCAGCTGCTTTGGCCATAGTCTCTCATATCCACATACAGAGGTACAGGTCTTCTAACCAAGGCTTATTCTTAAAAGTCTTTGTTTTATTCTTATGGACTATATATTGGAATTTATCAGTCTTAGTACTTTGAAATGAGAGGTAGAGAGGCCTAGGATAGAGAGCTGCTTCAGAGTCAGAAGGACCTGGGTTTAAACCCTGCTAACATGGCCCTGAGCAATTCACACAGTCTCTCAGAGCTCCAGGAAATTCTTTGAAATTAAATGTTATAGATAAAACGTTCAACTGCATTGGTAGAGGGGAGTTCCTTGTGGGGAACCCCTGAGTTTCAGAACCAGTCCAAAAAACAAACCAAAACACTTTCAAAGCCTCATCCTTCTAAGAGCTATATGCTTTTTTTGGAAGCTGGGGGAGTTAACAAGAGGGTTTTTTTTTATTGATCTCTGTTGTTGTACTTTTCTCACTAAAGTCCTTTTTTGATGTCTCATCATAAAATGTAGCTGACCCTGGGTCCTTCAAAGCTATACTAGGAGAGCATGATTTCTGTCAGGACCTACCAAACGGAAAAGATTTGGAGGAAGAGCCTGGTCAGAGACAGAGTGGTCTGTTGTCTGAAGACCAGCCTAGTTCTGGTAGGGTCTTAAGTCCTTACAGCTCTCAATCTAAATGGGCCACACCGTCACCAAGTTGGCCTTCTCAGAACTATAATTTTTTGCAGGGAGTCTTACTGATTCTTAGGCCAACTCTCCAGTGACTCTTAAAGGAGAATAAACTTTTTTGGTCAGTGCAACTCTGGAATCCCATTTTATAAAGTCCCAGAAGGGTTGGTGGTGGGCATATCAGAGCCTTGAAGCCCAGGAGTATTCTTGTGTTTATCCTTGGCAGCAAATCCCTGGGTTCGTGCTTCCTTTTCTTCATCCCCGTCATTTCCCACCCTGCTGCTACTGCTGCCCCACCCAGCAGACTGGCTCTCCAGAGACAGGGCCTGAAAAGAGCTAAGATACTCAGCCCTGAATTTCATGGACCCTCGTGGCCTTACTTCTTAGCCATTTCTTTCTTCCTCACTTGTTCTAAGAACTTTAATCGAATCAGTACTACCATTGCTTCTGTAAAGGACTTGTCAATGGACTGAGTTATTATTCCATTCACTATCTCTATGACTTTCCAGACAAAAGTCCTCTCTCCCTGATCACTACTCCTCTGTACGAATTGTCTTTCCCTATTAGAATGTAAACTCCTTGAGAGCAGGGACTATCTTGCTTTCTTGTCTTCAAATCCCCAGAACTTAGCACAGTGCCTGACATATAGTAGACACTTAATAAATGCTTTTTTCATTCATTCATTTATCCATCCATCCATTCTGTCTTTTAACTGTAATATTTAATTTAACATCAAGTATGGGAACTCTTTTCTAGTAAGAATTTTTAGAACACTGTCACACACGACAATCTGAACATCCTTCCAGACCCATCCTTGACTTAATTATAGGTTCTGGGCCCTCCTGCAAGTTCTAATAATGGAGAAAGGAAAGATATTGAAGATTTAATATCTAAGAAGAGGAAGCTGACACTGTAGACTCTCAGCTCCCACTTTGATTCATTATCATTGTTCCAAACAGTAAAAGCCAAAATAGATGAATACTGTGAGCAGCTTTTCATCCATATGTTAATCAAAACTGTTGTTCTATAGGGCCCATGCCAGACCTTGCTTCCTGATAGTACAAATCTAGAACCATCTAAGATCTGAAAGACTGACATCAATCAGTCCAGAACCATCCCCAAACTGGTAGAGGGCTTAGTGGGACAGGAAGGGGATGAGCCCTTAATCTGGTATTGTCAATTTGTCTTTAACAGCATGCACACTGAGAAAATGCACTAATCTTTGTAAAATAAAGCTACAGTTGGGTTTGTTTCAAGGTATTATGATTTCCAAATGTGAACTACTAGACTGAAGGCAAGATGTGCCATGTTTCTGTAAAAAGAAGAGCATGCATGTGCCAACATGCTTTTCCCAACAAAGCCTCAGCCCCCTTAAGTAGCTTCAGGGACCAAGTTTCTTAAATGCCAGCAAAAACTGAGAGAAATTACGAGGGTAATAGCAAAATCAAGTTTTTAAAATAAAATTTTAGTGATATCTTTGGTTTTTACATTGCCTACATTTGTTCACAGTTAGGCACCCCATATAACAGACTATTTTTTAAAGAGAAAGAGCAATTAGTAAAGCAGATCAATACATTTTTTTAAAAAGTCTGAAAATTTATGGAATGTGCTATATCCGTGATCTTCCCACCTCTGCAAAAGAGTGGGAAGAGTTGTCTTCTCATGTCTCTTCCATGGGGCCATATTTGTTCTTATAATTTTGCTGCATTTGTTTGCTATGCTTTACATTGTTATAGTCATTGTGTGTATATATATATATTTTTTTTTTTTGGTCATGGTTCTGCTAATCTCACTCTGTATCAGTTCACATAAATTTTTCCATGTTACTTAGCTAAAACTATAGATACCATACTTTTAAAATCTGTAGATGGCTTAACAGTGGGGATAACATTGGATGACAGAGATGATCCTTTCAAAGACCTCAGGAGGTTAAAATGTTTTGGTTTTTTTGGTTTGTTTGTTTTTGCTTTTTGGAGGGAAATTGGGGTTAAGTGATTTGCCCAAAGTCACATGGCTAGTAAGTGTGTCAAGTGTCTGAGGCCAGATTTGAACTCAGGTACTCCTGACTCCAGGGCCGGTGCTCTATTCACTGAGCCACCTAGCCGCCCCAAAGTTAAAATGTTTGGCTAAATCTAGTTAAGTGTAATTTAGTAAAGATAAAAGTTTAAAGTTCAAAAATGCAACTGTACAAGATAGGGGAGACAGACAGATAACAAGTCACATTACAAACAAAATAATTGGGATTTTAGTGAGCTATAAGCTTAATATGAATTAACAGTATGATATTCCCAATTCTTCAGGGATCTATGATCTCATTTATATATTTCTTCCAACAATGCACATCACAGAACATGCATGTCTGCTCATTATAGGGAGTTCACATCAACATTCTTCAATAAATTTGCCACAAGGTATTTTCTTTGGCTAGGGACCATAGTTCCCTTTGCCTAATGTTGAATAGATACTACCAACTACCAGAGCATACAGGCTATCATAAAATAACAGAATTTGAGAATAAGATGTGATCTCAGCCAAGAAGGGATCTAGTCCAACCCATATCTGAAAGAAATCCATTCTACAATGCACCCAATGGATGTTCATCCAATGTTTGTTTGAAGATCTCCAATGAGGAAGAACCCACTATCTCCTAAGATAACCCATTGCACTTTGGGAAAATTCTAATTCTTAAGATCTTTTTCTTACATCAAATATAAATTTGCCTGTATAATTTTCAAAGGTGTGTCATATTTACAATTTAAAAAAATTCTTTTCACATTTTGAACTCTTTTCTCATTTATTTTTTTATTAGATTTGTCCAAGTCTTATAAGGAATATATTGATGCCCCCCACTCTGATAGTTTTACTATATCTCTCTCTGTAAATCTTTTCAGTTTTTCCTATAAGTATTTAGATGCAAAACCATTTGGTACATGTCTTTTTTAAGTATTGATATTTACTAATTCCCTATGGTATCTTCCATCATAATGTTGTTTTATTGTTTATCTCTCTTAATCAAATCTATTTTTCTGTTGCCTTCTCTGAGACCTTATTACTACCACTGCTTTTTGTGAGTTTTGCTGAAGCATGACAGATTTTGCTCCAACTGGGCCATGTAATACAATACATTGTTTTCCTAGTGTTATACCAGGGACATAGCAGATGCTTAATAAATGCTTGTTGACTGATGGATGATTGATTATTATATGTCCCATGAAATTATGTTTCTTGTTGCCTTTGGATACATAATTAAGTGAACTCTACCAGTTCCTTTATTTGCCTCTCCTGAAAGAAACTGTGAGCCATCCTTCCATTTCTTAGCAATTTCCTTCTGTTTTCTGGTTTTGTTTATAATGAAATTAATATGATTTAGTTTCACAAGTAATGATTGGACAAGGATGTCACATTTAGACTACTAATAGCTAAGTGAATATTAATTAGGTGGTTTAAAAAAACTGTAACTCTTAATTATCTCTGTCCCATTTTCAACAACTTCTGCACCATTAGTGCAGAAATAGAAGGGGATCATGCAGAACCCATGGTCATATTGTTAAGGGTTTTGTTTCCTGGGTTACCCTGTCCAAAGAATGAATGACCAAATGACCGACTTATTAGTAAGTGATAAGCTTCTCTATACTTAGCTTGACTAGTTGGTAGAAAGCAGACACTGTATGTTTCTGGGACCATACTTGAAGCTTTTCCAACATGAGAGAATCTGCCAGAACACGTGTGCCACTGGCATAACCTTCAAGAATCCAAAATTGCTTCCAACTCACAATGAGGCATTGGAATAACACTTAATGGAGAAATCATCTGATAAGGCAGCCAAAAAAGCTAATGCAATCTTGTACTGCTTTAAGAGAGGCACAGTGTCCAGGACTAGGAAGGTGATTTAAAAATGTTGTTATCTATAGTATGATTCCATTTGGAATATTGTATTCATCTCATCTATACAATCAATAACCAATTATGATTTCAGAGGATCAAAAATGAAGAATGCTACCTAGTTCCTACCAGAGAGGTGCTAGCCTCAGGGTGAGGAATGATACATAATTTTTGGTCGTTGCCTTTTCAGGAATTTGTTTTGTTTGACTATTCCTATTTGTTATAAGACTATTTGTTTTTCTTTTTTTTTTAATTTTGGTTGGGGCGGGAGGAAAATGAAATTGATTTTGTTCATTGGAAAAAAATAGGGTATTACACACAGCTTTTGGTGACACATTGTCTGAAGATGACTAGCAAGATAGACAAAGGGTCTCAAGATCATGCCACTGAAAATGAGTGGAAGAAGAAACTAAAAATATTAACATAAATAACAAAGCCTTTGATTTGCATTCCTCTTATACATTTATATTCTAAATCACATTTTATTTAATTGGGTACATGTTTTATTATTCCCCATTGAACTATAAACTTCTGAAAGGAAAAGATGAGATCTTAATTTTTTTTTATCCCCCAACACTGAGCAAGTGTCTTGTATATATCATGCTTAATTAATGCAATTTGAATGAGTGAATGAATCTGTAATTTCCATTTCTGAAACTCCTTGTTATTATGATTCTATTCAACTAAATTCATTAGTCATTTATCAGACACCTGTTGTATTCCAAATAGTGTTGAAGTTTCTGGGGACACAAAGACAAAGTACCTCTGGGGAGGCAGAGTACCTGCCTCCGGAACTTTCTTTCTACAGGGGCAAAACAACTTGTACCATTCACATTCTGTCTCCTCCTTCCATCTCTCAAATGGGTAGACATAGGGATTAGAAATAGGGATAGAGACAGAATAGGAATGAGAAAGTAACAGTCCTTCTCTAGTCTGTCCCAGTCACATCACATCTGGGGTATTATGTTCTGTCCATGGTGCTTCATTTCATCTGGAGAGAGTCTGGGGAAGGGTAGTTAAGAAGATGAAGGACCTTGAATCCATGCCACATAGGAAGGGTTAAGTGAAGGAACTGAGAATATTTAGCCAGAGAAGAGAAGATCCCAGAGTAACCATTATAATAGCTACCTTTAAATATTTGAAGGGCTATCTTGAAGATGAATAATTAGATTAATTGACCCTAGAGGGCAGGGCCAGCAACAATGGGTAGAATTTGAAGACTAGGTCTGGAGAAACTTCCTAATAATTGGAACTGGCCAAAGATAGAATGGGCTAGCTTTAGATGTAGTGCACTCCCCCTCTCTGGAGGTCATCAGGCAGAGGTTTCATGACTATTTGTCAGGTAGGTTGTGGTGGGCATTCCTTTCATGAATGGCTTGGAATAGTCAGTATTGAGACTTTTACATTCTGTGATTGAACCACTCGACCCCCATAGTGTTCTAAGGAATGTTGGACTGCGTGTGGTCTGAAGACAGAATCATCTCTGGAGAACGTATTTCTGTCTCCTGCTCAAATTCTCTAAACATAACCCTTCCTTTGCTTTTCTGCTGTCAACTAGTATTTCCTCTGACACCCACTTGAAGGAATCAACTAAAGGAATTTCCTCTAAGAGAGGTTAGAGAAAGAGGATAGAGACCTGGCAGATTATACCCAATGGGCTTCTCTCCCACAAGATGACTTTGATTATAGAAAGTTTCCCAAGGAGAGAGACCTTTGGGCAAATGCCTTCCTTTGTCATGAATAAATACGTGCCTTTTGTCATGGATAAGAGGTGTAGCCACAACTATGTGGAAGTGACCTAGCTGTCAAACACAGACTCTTCTGAGTGACTCTAGGGCTCTCCTAGACTTCATTATTATTATCCCCAAAAAGTCATTTTTCTAAAGGATCACTTGAACTCTGAAACTCACACCTCCTCAGCATCTCTTGCCCCTGGGGCCCCTCTCTCCCTCTGACTGGAGAGAGTGGACATCAAAAAGTTCCTCCCAAACATTCCATTTAAGCAAGATGTCCAGGGCAGTCACCTCATCATCTCCCGCCTTGCTGCAGTACTTCTCCATTCCTCCCCCTTCCTTTTTTTTTAAAATCAGCTTTTTATGTGTTGTCTTCCCCCATTAAATTGTGAGCCTCTCAAAGGCAAGTACTATTGTTTATCTTTCTTTGTAGCTCTTAGCACAATGCCTGGAACATAATAGGTGCTTAATACATTTTTATTGACTGTCCAAGGACTTATTTTTTTCCCCATAAAATATCAGTTATGAGGGAAGTCATTGGTCACCTATTCTAACCCATCCCTGAAGAAGAATCCCTTCTATCTCATATTCAGTACATGGTTTTGCCAGAAGCCCTCTAGTGAGGCAGCCTTTTTCCATTTCGTGATAGCTCTATCTGATGAAAGGTTTTTCTGTACGGGAATCTTGCGTGTATGGAATATTGTTTGGTTTTAGTGGCTACCCTCTATTGCAATTTATTGTACATTTAGCTTGTTTGTACAGAGTTGTTTGCAAGTTTCTCCTCTATTTGAGAGGAGACTTTTTTTTTTTTGCCTTTCTCCATATCCTCAGTGCTTTGCAGAGTACCAAAACCCATAGTAGAAGGTTAATAAGTGTTTGTTGATTGTCTAACTGACATAGGTAGGGCTTGAAAATCTTTGTGTTTTTCAGTCCCTCTTTGTCTGCTTTGTCCACATTAGCACTTTGTAGTAATGTTAACACCTAAGATTTTAGTAAATTCCAACTTTTAAAGTGCTCTAAATGATTTTCTCACTTATTCTTTTGGCATGGTGTAGTGTTCTATATCACACACTGTATAATAGAATTTAATTTTGAAATGTATATTCCCAGATGATGTCATAGTTAATGCCTCACATTTCCAACCACTCTGACTAAACTTTTCTCCTTTCTGTCTCTCTTTTCTGTGTGAGGATGGGACCATAGCAACTCTTTTGTTATTTAGACAACATCAACTGATACAGATGAGGAGAACCGCTTGGCAGACCTCCCTCAGCAGTGACTCTAATAGCATCATTCGGATAGATATTTATATTGTCCACCTAAAGACTTGACTTTTCATGTAATTGGGAAAAAATAAAATATTTAAAAAAATTTTAAAGAGTACAAAAAAGGTAAACTAATTGCATGGAGGAAACTACAAACGAAATGTGTACATACACACATATATACACATACATATGTGTGTGTGCACATGTGCAGATTTAAACTACTAAAACTTAAAACCACCACTAGTAGTAGTAGTTTTAAAACTTAAAATTGCACTAAGACTTTTGGGTCATGTGTGTGTGTGTGTCTGTATGTATTCCTTCCTATAAGAGCACAAGATTTTGGAGTCAAAGAACTCCAAAGCTAAAATCATACTCTGTTACTTTTACTACATGTGTGATCTTAGGCAACTTTCCCTCCGGGCTTAAATTTCCTTATTTGTGATATAACAGTTAATATTTAGCATTTTGGGGCTGACAGAATGCTTTACATATAAAATGTAAGTTGCACCTCACAACCCTTTGGTGTTTTTGTTTTGTATTTATGGATGGAGAAGCTGAGGCTGAGATAAATTCAGTGGATTGCCCACAGTCACCCATCTGACGTGTGTCGAGGCAGTATGTGAACTCAGATTTTAATTAATTTTAAATCCAGCTCTCTATTCACAATCCATATGGCCTGATATGAAGGGGGTTGAGCTAGATGACATCAAAAAGTACTTTAGGCTCTACGATCACATGATCCTATAGAGCCAGAGAAGATCTTAGTAATTGTATAGCCTAACTATACTCCCATTTTACAGATGAGGAAAGTGAGGCCCAAATAAATGATTTGCCCAAAGTCATACAGCCAATTAGTGGCAAAGCCACTACACTACAGCCCATCTCTTCTGATTCTTATTCAACAGCTCTTTCCACCATACCCAGATGATAATACATAATATACATCAGAATTAGACTCATGAAATATAATCAGAGTTTCAAAGACTTTCCCTTTTTGAAAATTCAGTCATCCTGACTTTTGAACAAAAACCAAAACATAATTGAACATTTCGGAGAGAACACACCATCTGAATGTTGCAACTGTTGATTTTAAATTAAAGTTTGTTAAATAACAAGAAACAGTTCCAAATTGCTAAACTCACTTCTGCAGTTTATTTTTACAATGCAAATTTGTAGCAGAGTGTGATTTTTAAAATGGGATTTATGTGTCCAACTTTCACTGAACATTTGGCAAGAGGCATTTGGGGGAGATGTTTTCTCCACAAGCCTGCCATTTTCTGGGTCAGTTTCACTCCTGTTTTAAAGTTTCATGGTATTTTAGGATGTGTGCTCTAAACATACGTGTAGATACAGTTCAGTCAGTATCATAATGAATCTGTGAAGCACACCATTAAAACTCCATCATCTCCAAGACGGTAGTTCTGGTGTGACAGTACCAGAGTTCTCAGTAACAAGCAATTACCACATTTAATTTTCTAATTCTATGTGTGGTATACAGAGAGAGCAACAAAGAGGTGCCTCCCCCCTCATCAGGGGTTCACCTTAAGCTGGTACAGAAACCTGGTAGAGCATGTATTTAGGAAAGTACATTTCTTTTTGCCCTTACCCAGTCAAAACTTGCAGGGATTTCTAATGTTGGAAGACTTGCTACCACTTTCCCCTGTAGTGAGAAAGAATATGGAGCTTGAATAGTTCATAGCATTATAGGCTAAGTTCTAGAAGAAAGTGTAGAGGTCAGGAATATAAGATCCTTGAGGGCAAGAGTTACTCATTTGTTTCTGAAACACCTGATACAATGCCTGGCACACAGTTGTTTTTTTTTTTCAGTTGTATCTGACTCTTTGTGATACCATTTGGGGTCTTGATAAAGATACTGGAGTGGTATATACCATTTCCTTTTCTAGCTCATTTTACAGATGAGGAAACTGAGGCAAACAGGGTGACTGCTGAGGAACAACTGTTAAGTTACCCTTTTGTACTCTGAAAATACTGTCTAAATAAGAAATGTTGCTTCTCATCATCTTATTTCAGTACTTTAACCATCCTTTTTTTCTTGTTATTATTGTTGTATGAGTATCCTCTCCACCAATATTCTGTATGCTTGGTAGACTCTCTTTGAAAGTTACTATTACTAAAAATTTAAATCTCTGGGCCTGACCTGATGATGAGAGTCTATGGACTTTGCTAAGCGAACTGTGAGAAAACAGACTGCAGGCTATCCCTGGACCTGTATGCAAAGTCTTTTCATGTAGTATTTACCAAAAGTTTGTTCTAGGAGCTATCAAGAGAAATGAGAGTGCGAATCAAGAGACATTTTCCTCCTGAATGATCATCCAGATTATTTGTGCCCGACCTGTGGTAGAGATTTCCAAGACTATATTGGTATGACTAACCACAGTCAGACACACTGACTCATTGACCCTGATATTGTTATGTCATTTTGGTCCTCTTCAAGCATGAAGGACAAACAGCAATTAAGAGTTTGTATTCCTCTGGCATCACCTTCAAGACCCAAAGTCATCTTCATACCATAAGACATTAAAGCAAGACTTTAGCAGAAGATCATTTACAGGGTGTCTCTAAAGTCTGGACACACATAGGGAATCTTATTAATGATGCATATTTTCAAGAAATGAAATGAATGAAATTTTCAATATTTTATTTAATTAGCATAAATGAGATTTCATAGGAAGTCTAAATTAAATTAATCTCATTAATATGGAAAATAGCCCCCCAGTAGCTAATGAAAGCCTTTATTCCATATGAAATTGTCATGGCTAAAATTTATGCTAATTAAATAAAATGTTGAAAATTTCATTCATTTCATTTCTTGAAAATTATGCATAGTTAATGGGATTGCCTATGTGTTCAAACTTTAGGGACACCCTGTTTTTCAGTCCCTTGTCTAAGAAACAACTATTATCACTCTGTTCAAAAAGGAAAGGCAGGCAAATAAGATAAAAGGTGGAAATTGTGTTGGAGAGACTAGTAGAAACTGGACAGGCATAATACTATACCCATAGACCTGGTAATTGATCCAACTATTCCAGCAAATAATTTGGAAATAAACAAGATAAGTGGTTCAGCTCTTCATACTATTCAATCTAAAGTTCCCAAAGAGGTCAGACACAGAAATCTATCAAAACATTCTTTGTAGTAGCAAAAAACTGGAAGCTAATCAATGCCTTTTATTGTGAAATTACCAAATTAATTGGGTTCCTAATTAACAGAAATTGTGGTATGTGGATTCAATGGAATCTCTCAAGAAGCAAAAAATATAAAAAATGAACTCTGATACAGAAGGAAGAAAGCAAAAACAAAAGAACAAACTGTATAATGACAATATAAACATGAACAACACTAAAAGGCAACTGAATTCAGACTAAATACAAAGCCTAGCCCTGATATTGGAAGACAGAAGATAAAATATACTTTCATCCTCTGCCAATACAGAATGGTGAATATGAGGCCATTGTATAAGTGGACTTTGTTTACCTTAACTACAGGGAAGGGTTAAGGGTTCAGGTAGAGTATATAAGGAAATAATTGTGGTATTAAAAAAAAGCCAAAGGATATTAATAATTTTTTTAAAGAAAACCTAGGGAGCAGGTGTTGAGGACATCTCGCTGCTCTCTAGTAAGGGCAACACCTTTGGTCATAGACTCAGTCCTGAACATGAGCTGGTATAGATCTCATCTCTGTGACTCATGTGCTTCTAAACTTTTAGTAAAAGTCTAAGCTATGTGGTACCATAGATAAGATCTTTATAATTCATCAGATAGAGGACCATTGCCAGGAACAACTTAATGCCTTTATAAGGTATTCATTAGTCTTAGAAATATATCTGGCACTGGGAGGAGGCTTGGACTCTGCCAGGCACAGATAAAGTTGGATGTCCCAGAAAGTTAATTAAGATCTAAAGTCAAGTTGAGTTGATGGCACCATGACAGAACCATTTCTCCTTGCCAGTGAAATGAATCAGCAATTCTGTAATAAGTGTGGCTTCACTTAGTCTATACTTTATTTAAATGGAGCTGGGGTGGATCTTGGAGGTCACTTAGTCCCAAAACCTTGTTTTACAAAGTAGGGAACTGAGGCCTAGAGATGTTAATACCCATAAGTATTATTCCCGACGGAATCAGAAACATAGCCATTCTTTCATATACAAGTAACATGGAAGGAGATATTAAAATGGCAGACCATAAACATAATCAGAAGTCCCTGATTATGTAGCGTTCAGGAGCTGTAATCTTCCCAGGGCTGAGCTGGAAGTACATTTGCAAGAGTTTAAGAAGAGTAGAATTAATCCAGTGCCATTGATGGGCCTACTGGAGATTAGCATGGGATATTGTAAACAACATTGGACTGAGAAACTTTGGCTTTTGTCCCAGCTAGCTATGTGGCTTTGGCCAGTTGCTTTAACTTTCAAGGCCTTGTATTCTTTATCTGCAAGATGAAAGATTGGGCTATGTTCTTTAATATCCCTTCCAGTTCTAAGTGACAGCTGGGTGGCACAGTGGATAGAATGCCAGGCCTGGAGTCAGGAAGACTCATCTTCATGAATTCAGATCCAGCCTCAGACACTAACTGTAAGACCCTGGGCAAGTCACTTAACCCTCAGTTTGCCTCCATTTCCTCATCTGTAAAATGAGTTGGAAAAGGAAACAGCAAATCACTCCAGTATCTTTGCCAGGAAAACCCCAAATGGGAGCACGAAGAGTCAGACACAACTGGAAACAACTGAACAACAAGTTCTAATGTGCTGTGAATCATAGGGTTAGAAACAGCTGGAAGAGTCCTTGCTGGTCAACTCAAGGCAAGAAATGTTAAGTAGTTTGTCCATGGTCACACAAATAGGAAGTGTGATAGAAACCAGGATTCGAACCTAGGTCCCCTGACATCAAAAATTCTGCTTTACACCTTACCATCCCAACTCCAGTCTGTGAGGTTGATTCCTGTGTGGGAATGAAGTAAAGAGGATTAGATGTGGAATCCCCAGACAACCAGAGTTTGAATCCCAATTCTGACAGTAGCTGTGGGATCCTGGGCCAGCGATACCTGTACTGCCATTATCACAGAGTTGTTGTGAAGAAGGTACTTTGGTAGAAATGTGAGTAGTTAATGTTGAGCCACCATTAACTCACCCTTAATGAGGATTTAGGAGGCTGCCTTGTTTTATTTTTCTAGCTCAGTCACATCACCCTTTTCATTTCTTCTCTTGTGTCTCCTCTGATGTTCCTCCTTCCACATGGACTTACAACTATCACCTTAGACCCAAGAAACATAAAATCTATAGCTCTTAAGCCCCCACCAGTACTCTTAGCTTTAATAGTCGACCAGTAAATACAATGAGTTCAAAGCAAAACCATTTTCTGAGATGGTATAAATAAGAACAGTAGCTATAAAATATTTCACCCTTAAACCTGAGGAATGTTTTCCCACAAATGAACACAGCCTTGGTGGGGAGAATAAACATATGCATGAAACACACACTTAGAGAATACACTGGCCAACGTGACCCATAATCCTGGCCCTGGACAGGATCCCCATGTCCTTTCTCTAATTGCAGTATCCTTACTCTGATAGCCCCTGGACACAGCATCTCTGCTGAGCAGATCACTCAGTTGGGTTCCCTGTTCCTGCTCCTTTCCACAGCTCTTGAATCCATGACTAGCTGTCATCTCTTCTATCTGGGGCCACGTTCCTCTGAGCTACCTCAAATGACTGTTCCTGGGTATTGTGTTTCATGATGGGCAATGCAAAGTGCCATAGTGTTTTGGCAGAGGAGGGAGAAATCTCACCCTGACCTCCTGCCCTGCTGTCCTTTAATAGAGGCAATAGGAGAAAGGCAAAGAGGGATCCTCTCTGAAAGGTCGGGTGTTTCCTCTGCAACTGACTCCACCTGCATCCTGCTTTGATTATCTCCCTAGAGAGTATGTCCTGCTCTTCAAAGGCCACAGGCATATGGTATATCCATGACCTGCCAATAACTAGCTATTTTCTAATTACTTCAAGGGAAAGAGAGCTTCCAACTTAGTAAAACAGTAACAGTGTAGAGACTTTGTTTAACACATTAACACCTTATTGTCTCTTTTACTTGCCTCATCTACAATTCATCAGATAGGGAATCAATTGATCACAGGTGTTCCCCTACCTAGGTTTCCTTCTAGGCCCTGATATTGTCTATTACACCCTTTTTATTACCTCAAATAGTCAATAAGCACTGAGAGTTACTCTTTTCTTGTTGTTCAGTTGTTTCAGTCTTGTCTGACTCTTTGTGACCCCATTTTGGGGTTTTCTTGGCAGAGATACTCAAGTGTTTGCCATTTCCTTCTTTTCCTTCTCCAGTTCTTTTTACAGATGAGGAAATTGAGGCAAACAGTTAAGTGACTTGTCCACAGTCACACGACTAGTAAGCATGTGCCGTCAGATTTGAACTTAAGAAGATGAGTCTTCCTGACTCCGGGCCCAGCACTTTATCTACTGTACCACCAAGCTGTCCCAAGGGTTATTATAGGTTCTGTGCAAAGGGAAAATTGAGACAATCTTACATAAGAAATTAAAAACCTGTTCCTTGCCTTCTACTCTAATGGGACGGATAGGCTATGCTTAAATAAAAACATTTAAGGACACAAAAGAACGAATATAAACATTGATGTAACTCTTGTTACATAACTATGGATGCAGAACACACTTCCCCTTATTATTCAAAGCTTGGCTAATATTCAAAGGAGAAAAAATAGAGAAAAGGAAAATCTGTGGATTATGGTTCTATTTAACCTTTTATTCCTAAGGTTAGCACATTTGAATTTCATACCAGGAAAGCCAAGCTCAATCACCACTGATATTTTTAAATGATATGTCATAAACTATCTAACAAGCAGTTCCTTTTTTTGTACCTCAGGTATAAACAGGAGGATTTTTCATAAGGTTTCTGATTCTTCTTGCCTGATATAAGTCAGTCACCTACAAGTCATTACATTGCATGCTTAGTGGGTCTTGAGATAGATCAAAAGCCATAGGTTGGCTTAGCCTCATCTTGTGTCTTTGAGGATCTTCTGGCTATCCTTTTTCTTCTATAGGCTCACCCATAAAACTCTTAGAATCATAAAAATTCATATTGGAAGCAACTTTGAAGATCATCTAGCTCAATCCCATCAATTTACAGGTTTGTGGAAACTGAGGCCCTGGTAAGTTGTGAGTTGGCCAAAGTCAAATAGCTTGCATGGTAGCAGAGACACGATGAAAACCTAGGTCTTCTGACTCCTGGCTTAGTCCTCCCTCCACTAAGCTGTACGTCCTCCTCTAACTGTGCAGTCATTGAATCCTTTGCTAGGACTTAGAGGGTCTTTCCCCTAAAGAACCAGAGGAGCTGGTCAGTGCTGAAAGAAGTTAGCTCTTCCATTTGACTTAAGCGAAGACCTTGTATCTTAATTGAAACTTCTCAAGGGATGGCGAGGTTGTCGTTTGTCCTTCATCCTCAAAGAGGACCATGACATCAGGGAGGTGATGCCATGACTTGCAAATCCACGAATTGGATTTAAGTGAGACAGAGTGATTGGACAGCAGCTATCTTCCTCATTGGGGCAGTTGCTGATACCTCCCCCAATAAGGCAGCATACAAGACCCATACCAGGGTAAGGACCCGCATCCCCAAAGAAGGATGGCGAAGAGGAAAGAAGATATACAAGAAACGATGTCACCAGAGAGCCTTGGGTACTAATGATCTTCAGGCAGGGAAAGGTAAAGAGTCCATAGAAATCATGCAAGAGATTGTTCCTAGGACTTGGCATATATTTACACCAAGATCTCTGCAGTTCCTTAGGTGGAACTCTTAAATCTATCTTGATTCCATGTATCACAAAAGACTAGGGAAGCTGATGGGGGCAGCTGTTGTATAAGGAGGGTTCAGGTCCATCTGAGTGGTTACCCACCTTAGATGTCACAGGCAGGGCAGCACCAGTTGGAGAAATTGCATGGCAATCAAATTCCTGGTATGGAGAATTCTAGTGAAGGGTGGGGGGCATAAGGGAGGAGAGATATCAAGTAGGAGACTGGGCATTGGCTCTCTGTCTGATGAAGAGACATATACCTGAACAACTTGGGTTATTTTTGTGTACGAGAGCAACAATATTCCATTCTTGAAAAAAATTTCTGAAGACCAATTATATTTCCAAAATACAACAACTAAAATGACTTTATTCTTTCTTTTTTCCAAAACTAAAACAGTACAGGACAAAGATCTTTAAGATGAATAAATTGCTTAGTTAAATGTACACTTTATTATACCAGTGTCTCATGCAAGGCATTGTTCTGGGAAAAGCTATAACTAGGGTGGGGCAACCAGAGCTTTGTCCAGGGTGCCTGAAATCTGAAGTGTCCAAGAGTACTGTTCCAGGGTGCACTTTTTCTTCCTCATCTGCCACATTACAGATGAGCTCCTCCCCTCCAGGTTCTCTTCTCAGTGATGGCCGTTTCCTTCTGGGGAGTTCTTTTCCCTACAAGTGATTATGCCTCTGGCTCCCTATTCTGCCTACTCCCCATCATCCTTAGCAGCATCTACTTGTTCAGCAGCTAGAAACTTTGCAGTGTCTTGGCATGCTTCTTCCCTTCAATGGCAGCAGCCCAGGTGAATTTCTCTTAGCCTCTATCCTGCTACCCTTTACCGCAGTACAAAAATTCCTAATTACAGCTCTGGTTCCAGGTATGTGGGAAGAAAACATGACAGATTATGGAAGGGGTATGACAGGAAAAGATAAAAGAAGGTCACTCCTTATCTTTGGAATTAAAAATGTGTCTCATCATTCCCCTTAATGCACTCTATGTTTCAGCTAAACTTACCTAATTGCCGTTACCTGTGCTGTGCCTCATATGTACTGTCTGGAATGCTCTCTCTTCTCACCTCTATGTATTACAATCTTTAGATGTCATTTGCCTTTCTTTGTATAACCAGAGCTTAGCACAGTTGTTTTTCAGTTGTGTCTGACTCTTTGTGGCCCCATTTGGGATTTTCTTGGCAAAGATACTGGAGTGGTTTGCCATTTTCTTCTCCAGCTCATTTTACAGATGAGGAAACTGAGGCAGACAGGGTTAAGTGACTTGCCCAGGGACACACAGCTAGTAAGTATCTGTGGCTGGACTTGAAGATGAGTCTTCCTGACTGCAAGGATGTCACTCTATCCACCGTACCACCTTGATGCTCCCCTCCTGGCACACTGTAGGCACTTAATAAATGTTTTTTTTTTACTTACTTTGTGACTGATTTCTCATCTCAGATGTTGCCTCTTATGGAAATCTTTTCTTAATCTTCCTGGTTGTTAATGTTCTCATCCTCAATTATCTTGTGTTGACTGATCTATGTATATATGTTGTATCTCCCAGAAAAATAGAAGCTCCTTGAGGGCAGAAATTTTTTTTATTTCATCTTTGTATCCTCAGCACCTACGACAATGTTGTACACATACTAGGAATTTAATAAATGTTTGCTGAATCGAGTTGAATCAGATATGGCTAATAAGACTGGACTTGATCAGTGAGCCTGACTTTTTTTTTCACTGACTTAAATGGAACAATTGCAATTAATTCAGCAATGAGAGGTGGGTTTCTTTTGCTTTTACTTTTTTACCTTATCCTCTTTCTTCTTCTTCCTCAGGTGCTGTTACCACCCTATGATGACACCACTTCAGCCTCCACAGCAACTATGGGTGTAGAGGCAGGGGCAGGGGCAGGTGTGGGTGCCGTTGCAAGTGGGGGTGTGGCTGCAAGTAAAGAGCCTCCCCCACCTTATGTATCTGCCTGAACCGAAAGGTGATATGACCTTGGGGCGACAGCTTTCCTTAGACATGTGAGCAATAGTTCATTCCTTCGGAGATGTGCCCTCTGAGATTGCCCATCTGTCTGTCTGTTGCCGACCTCCTACAATTTTCAGACCCTGATATGTCAAAAATTTATTACCCACAATTTTGGAAATGTGTTTCAGTTACATCATCTACCTGATGAGCTGCAGAATTTTTGCATTTGTGCTGAGTCAACAGTAGCTTCATTTACTAGACTTTTACATTCAACATTTAGGAAACCAGTTCTTGAGTCTGGGAACATTTTCATTTGATACCCATGGAAGTCCCTGAATCAGGTAGAGGTGAGAAACATTCTCTGTTTCTGTGCCCTTTAATCTTTGAAAATATGCAGAATAAATTAGGTGCAGGCAAGAGTTTTCACCTCCTTTTCAGTTCTGTTGTGCAGGATGAATTTGGTAGGGCTAATCCTTGCTAAAGCATGTCACTAATTTGGGAAATGGGATAGCCATTTCAACTATCATTGGCTATCAACTATCATATTCATTGGACAATCCTTTGTATGATCTACGAGTCAACAGCAGGTTTGAATCCATGCTTCAATTACATCCCCTGCTCCTGGGCAACAGTCACTCTTGTCTTTTAAACTCATTTAATCTATAATTCCATAAGTAGAAATTCTCTGCAGAAAACTGCTTCCCAGAACAATGAGATGCTATGGAGCTCTTTGGCTCATGGTCTAATCCAACCTGTGCACTCAAAACGGGACTGGAGTCGACCCACCACCTGTCATTGGCCCATCAACCTTCCAAGCACTTGAAATATGTTTCCCCACTCATAGTTCCCTTCTCAAATTGAACTTTCACAAAGGTTACATATTTAAGATGCTAAATCAAGAATGATACTTTTGCCTCATGTTTAGAATTCCAAGTCACCTGCCCAGTTCTTGATCCTCTATCTGTCAAGAGATCCATGGGTGGGCCTAAAACATTTACAATAGAACTTCTAGGTTTTGCACATAATGAGCTTGTAAATTTCCTACATTACCTAGGGAAGAAGGTAGAGAGTCACTGTAGTGTTCTCTGAGGTGTTTTCTTACATATAAAATGACAGAAAATGTTGAACTACATGTTTAATATTGCTTTAGCTCTCAAATCTATATCATTCAAATTTCCCAGACCATAACAGCTACTGTTTCAGCTTTGAACACTGCTGTTTTACCCCCACTCAAGCAGTAGGTTTCACATGTCATATTACTCTTGGACAGGCTTAGCAGAATGTATTCTGCTCCCCGCTCCCTCTGCCTCTTCCATCTCATCCCATGACCTCCTACAACATAACTCTGAACTCATGGCTCTTCCCTCTTTTGGGGACATCTCCAAACAAGTCTCATTCATTCTACCATTTCTGATTGGCAACCCCTGCTCTATGGGCAGAAAAGTAGGAAACCCCTTGATACAAATACAATGGGCCAGGTAGGCAGGAGGGCAGGAAAGAATAGGGTAAAGGGGACAATGAGAGTACATACCTGTGTAGGTGGGGAGGGTGTGGGCAGGGTAAGGATCAATGCCATTTGAGTCCCCAGTACATTACTATGTAGACAGGTCAGTGGTATATCTAGAACATGGGTGTGTGACTTGTTTGAGCATTAACACATTTGGTTGGCATGGTTTATATTCAGCATGGCCTGTGGTTTTACAAAACCCTTTGCAAATGTTTTTTGGTGTTAAGGGGAGCTTGGTGGGGGAGAAGAGCTATCATCTTATTCAAGAGCAAGACTCCTGGAAAAAAGATTTCAAAAAGTCCTTAATGAAAGAAATAAGTTTAGTGAGCCTGATGGAGGAATGGCATCCTGGGCAGAGGAAGCATGTGGAGATTAGGAGGTGAGAGACCTGCCCAGCTTCGGGAAGCAGGGGATTCCCACCAGTGAAAAATTTAGTATAGACAGATCAGAGATTTGATCAATTGAACTGAGTCAGCTGAGAGAGTCAAAGACAACTTGGCCACAGGAGGCTGAAGACAATAGGAGCTTTTTCCTGAAGTTAGGGAAGGAGGTGGAGGTGAGGAAGAGCACCCAGAGAGTAAGATGAGGCAGACAGAGGAGCAAGTCACCCTGGAAATGGCCCTGGTGGTGGAAGCCAGTCCCTAACTCTTTCTGCCTCTTTCAGTCAAGGTTCGGTCCTGTTGCTTGATCTCTCCCAAACTACCCCAGACCCACTCAGGAAAGTTGTCTAGCCCAGTCTCTGAGGTACATAGATAGATATTCACATGTATACCTTTAAACTTACATGGCAAGATTTTCTTTCCTTAAGTTTTTCTTATCTTTTTGCTTTCTGGCATACTTGGCAACCCTCTGAGATGTAAAACAAACAACAAATTCCTTTGAAGATGAATACACACTTTTTAATGGGTATTACCTTCATAGATATCTGAAGAACTTTGGTGCATTCATTTCACTATTTGTTCATTGCTAAATATACTCTATATGTGAAGGCTTCCTCATGCCTAAGAAAATAGACTTTGGAACCTCTGGGCATGTTGCCCTATGGACCACCCCCTCCCTGATGTTGTCATGCAAATGCCACACAATTTCCATGTGAATAAGAAATAAACGTCATGTTTGTTCCTTGCTTATGTGTTTCTTTCAACAAAAAACTTCATAGAAAATCAAAATCTCCTCATCTGGGATCTAGGGGAGACAGAGCAGATATTTGAAGTCATTATTCTTAACTCCTGCCAGTGGCCCTCTCTCCCAGCACTTTCTCATCTGCTTTGCATATGGTGTGCATTGGGGCCTAAGTGCAGCCTTAATGAGCAATTGAGATCTTACCCCTTTCCACAAGAGACTCACTGTGGGGAATGTTTATCCCTGAGAATCAGCCTAATTTTTTTCTATTAGTGTCTCTCATTATTACTTTCTATAAACACTCCCTAAATTCCACAGCCTCCAGCTTCTAGACTCATACAGAGTTAGCAGATTGTAGAAAATAAAAAAGAAAAAGACTTGTAAGAGAATTTAACCCACTAATGAATAATTTTAAAAAAATAAATGTATCCCTCTCCTCCCAGGGAGTCATCCCTTACAGCAAAGAAGTTTAAAAGATAAGGGGAAAAAACAGTACAGCAAAACTAACCAACACATCATAAAATCTGACTTTTTTTTGTTTTCCCTGTTTCAGCAAGGGCAGAAAGGAAATGCTTCCTAATTAGCTTTTCTATGGGGCCAAAGTTGGTCATAATTCCACAGTATTGAGCTTTGATTGTTTTTTTGCTGTTCTTACTATTTATATTGTTGTAGTAATTTTGCATATTATTTGCATATTTTGCATTTTCCTGGTCCTGATTACTTCACTTAGCATCAGTTCAGATAGAACTTCCTGTAATTCAGTAGATTCACCCTATCCCTAGTTTCCTATAGCCCAGTAATATTCCATTACATCCATTTACTGCAACTTGTTTAACCATTCCCCAAACAATGGGTATCTACTATATTTCCAGTTCTTTGTTGCTATAAATATTTTTGTGTATAGGGGGAGGGGCAGGGGCAAGAGGGAAAGGAGTCTTTTTTTTTCATCATTGACTTCCTTGAGGTCAATGGACCTCAACAACACTGAACCAAAGAACATGGACATTTTACTTTATTTTGTTTTTTTTTTGGAGGGGGGAAGGTAGGGCAGTTGGTGTGAAGTGACTTGTCCAAGGTCACATGGCTAGTTTTGTGTTAAGTGTCTTGAGGCTAGATTTGATCTTGTGTCCTCCTGACTCCAAGGCTGGTGCTCTATTCACTGTGCCACCTAGCCTCCCCAAACATGGATGTTTTAGTCATTTTCTTCAAAAAATTCCAAATTGCTTTCCAGAATGGTTAGACCAATTTATAGTTCCACCAGTGGCACAGCAATGTACCCCTTTTTCCACAGCCTGTCCAATGATTCCTCTTTTTTTTGTCTTCGACAAATTGCTGGGTATGAGGTAAAACCTTGGAATTGTTTTGATTTGCATCTATCTTATTGGTGAGTGAATGAAAAATATCAATAACTCATGTTTATGTAGTAATTTCAGGCTTTCAAAGTTACATTACAATCCTGTGAATCAGGTAATGTAAAATAACCACAAGGCCCCTGAAAATCCTAAAAAAAATCTGCTCGGAAGACCTTTGCAACATTTCCTAGGTTAGAGGGACCTGTTTGGGGTAATCAGTTTGTATATCACAACCTGAGCCCCAACCTGTAAAACACTATTTTGAAACCATGCAAAAGACATTGATTCAAGAACAAATGTATTTAATCAATCAATCAATGAATAAACATCTATTTAGGACCTAGTATATGCCAGGCACTGTGTTAAGCACTGGGGATACATAAAGAGGCAAAAGACAGTCCCTGCCCTCAAGAGATTACAATCTAAATTAAATCTAATTAAACATTAAAGTAAATAACAAGAAGTTAACCATGCGAGAGAAGTATTCTTTTACTAATACACAGATGGGTGCAATCTCCAATGTTTTCCAAAGTGGTAGATGGGGAAGAATTCTCCAGAGAAAAATGTATGAGTGCATGGGATGAGAAAACCCTCTGTGAAGGGTTCCCCCAACTCCTCTCCCAATGCTATCAGTGAACAGGAAAGTCTTGCAGCCCATTAAGCCTGAGTTGGCTTTAGCTCTGGCTCTGGGCTGCCAGCATTCCCATGTCTTTTTCTTCCTTTTCCAGGTTAATGCCCCTAAAGCAATAATATCTGCATCCAGGCACAAAGTCCCCCAAGGATTCTGATGTCCTGATGAATAGCACTAGAGCAGGGGTATCAAATTCAAATAGAAATAGGGACCACAAAACCATACACAAAGATTCCAGCAGGCCACATTGACTTAGAAAACCACATATTGACATTATCTACATTCTATTGCATTTTTATTTGTTTTGTGTAGAACTTCATACAGCTGAGATACCTCCCATTAACAGTAATATGATGAGTCCCTATTATGCAGCTATATTTATTTCCATCTTTTGGAGGAGAAAATTGAGATAAGTACCCAGTGTCACTGCTAATAAGTGGCAGAGTCAGAGAGGAAACCCAATGTATTGCTAACCAAAGCAGTGTTCTTTTCACTATGCTGTCCTGTAGATGCCTTCCACATCGTGATTATTCCAAAGTGCCTTCCTCACAATAACCCTATGAGAGAGGTAGTCCAAGAATCTCCACATTCATAGAGATTAAATGATTTGGTTCAAAGTCACATGACTTGGGCCACTAGGTGACACAGTGACACTGGACAGAACGCTTGGCCTGGAGTCAGGAAAATCAGAGTTCAAGAGCAGCCTTAGATATTTACTAGACAAGTCATCTAACATCTGTCTGCCTCCATTTTCCCATCCAAAATATGGGAATGATAATTGCACTTAACTTAGAGGGTTGCTGTGAGGATAAAATAAATGTTTTATAATCCTTAAAATGCTACATAAATGCTAACAGTTATTACTTTAGTATGTTTATAAAATCCTATCTTTATTCTTTGCTTTTGTCTTTTGTCTTCCACCTGCTGATCTTTCTGAGAAGCAGAACCAGACCATAAGTAGAACTCCTAGGACCTCATTTGAGTACTTGTAGGTAAAGGGCCTTTATTTTTTCCTATCTTCTCTTCATATCTTTACTTAAAAATGAAGCATGCTGATCTCTGGGATTATTGCAAAAATTGACTGAAATAATTCGGAAGGGAATGTCCCTCATGGTCACTTAGTCATGTTCATCTGGGGAGTTCATTCTGAATCTCTCAGTTAAGTATCTATCTTGAAAGCCACCACCTTCCCCATGTGAAGTAGTCACCCATTAGCCTGAGGACTAAGTCATTCTGCTACTATCGTAACAGCCCTTAGTAATACCCAAAATAGCTCCCGTGGTTGTTTAAAATGAGTTCTTGGCATCTGAGATGCATGTTCTGAAAGGGAAGGAAAAAGAGGTATTACAAAGACGTCTCCACACCCATGGATTTCACCCAAAATGGTTCTGCAAACTGGCCAAGTTTCCTGCTGACTAGCTCATTTGGGCCTGAACGGTGGCCAGATCTTCGACCTTTGCCCAGAAGCCCCTGTGTACCTTCTGCCGACTTGAAGACTGGACTTCAGGAGAAAAGATAAGCTGTCACTTGGCCAGCACCGAGAAAATGGTATCCACTATACCTATTGCTGTAAACCCAATTAGCCAGAACATTGCTATTTGAGAGGCAACTCCTCAAATTAAAGCAGCAGCAGAATCACTCAAGCTTAGCTTTTCTCATGCCACCCTCACTCAGCTCATGCCCATATTCATATGAAGAACTTCCAGAGCTTGCTAAGATAAGGCTTCTCTGAACACAGTAAAGAATTCTGTTGTGATGATTGCAATTTGATCTCAAATGTGATATCTGGGCTTTGTTGTGTGTTTATAGTGGAAGAAGTGATTAACAAAGCAGAAGCAGTCTGGAAAAGGCATTGAAGGTTTGTTTCAGAATGTTCTTTGTAGGTTCATCAAACACTAAGTGTAATCTATCACGGACATTAGAATTAGTGTGCCATCATGGCACCTCTGAACAGGCTGATATCTACCTGGTGCATTCATTCATTTATTCAACAAGTATTTATATAAGGGGCTACTAAGTGTGAGTAAAAGGACAGGTAGAGTGCTTGGCCTGGAGTCAAGAAAACCTGAATTAAAATCCAGCCTCAGACACTTACTAGCTGTGTGACCCTGAGCAAGTCACTTAACCCTGTTTGCCTCAAGTTTCCTCATTTGTAAAAATGAGCTGGAGAAGAAAATGGCAAACCACTCCAGTATCTTTGCCATGAAAACCCCAAATAGGGTCACTTAAGAGTTGGACATGTCTGAAATGACTGAACAACAGCAAGTGTGAAGCAATATGCTAAAGCTAGGGAGTTACAAAGACAAGATTGAAACTACCCCTGTTCTTAAGGAGTTTATTTTTTTTTCATTTTTCAAATGCTTTATTAACTTCTGATTTACATCATTAGTTTCTGCCAGATTTTGAGTTACAAATTTTCTCCCCGTTTTTCCCCTACCCACCACCCCAGAATAGCAGTCCCACAGGATATCCCCTCCTCCAATCTGCTCTCTCCCATATCTTCTCCCATACCCCCTTCAACTTTTCCAGTAGGGCATGGTAGATCTCTATGCCCCAGTGCCTGTATATCTCTTTTCCAATTACATGTAAGATAGTATTAATAATAGTACATATGTATATGTAATTTTAAACATTTGATTTTAAAACTTTGAATTCCAGATTCATTCTCTTCCTCCCTTGTCACTCACTCTTACTGGGAAGATAAGCAGTTCAGTATAGATTGTACATGTGTAGCTAATGTAAAACATTAACATAGTAGATATATTGTAAAAGACTAACTATATTTCCCTCCCTCCTATCCCACCATCCACTTGTTCTATTCTCTACTTTGACTAGACTGAACCAATTATATCCCCTAGCGTAACAATATTTAAGGGAACAGAAAGATATGCTTCTAACCTAGTACCTGCTTTCTCTGAGGAAAGCATAGAAGCCTCTGGCTCCATAATGAAAGTAAGTCTCCCTTGAAGAAGGAGGTGGAGGGAAGAGACTAGAGATGTCTATTCTGCCTCCTTTCAAGAAACACAATGATGGTCCTTGCTACAGATGGACCTCTCCACACATGGGATCTTGTTACAAGATAAAAAAACATGAAGTTGCTTCTCTGCTGTCTCCAGTTCTGGTCCTCACTGTTCTCTTGCTAGGCAAATACTCTTCTACTCTCACACAGACAAAGCAATGGCTCTCAATTTACAGTCACTCTTAAAGGGGTACTGAAAAAGTGTTATCCTATTATGTAGGCTAGTTATTCTATTTGGTCAGAGAATAGCACAACTTCTCAAACTGCTCTTTCTGTATGTCTGAAAATTGTTTCTCCACAATTGTATTTTGTAAGTTTTTAGTACACAGAAGTTCTTTTTTTCTGACAAAACTTTTCATCTAAGAAATAGGCATTACATTATATCCTTTACAAAGTGATTTAAACCTTCTTATTCATACAAAAGTTCATTCTCTACCCCCTTTGGCAACTAAACTGCTTATATATGGAAATTTTATTTCTTTACACGTAGATTTTATCAGTTTTTGGTAGACAAAAGTTCTTTTTCTTCCACTTTCTTCAGCCACTAAACTGCTCACCTATAAAAGGATCATTACCTGACATCCTTCACAAGTTGATTGCTTTCTTCTTTATGGAAAATACTTTTTCCCTGCCCTTTTAGCAACCAAACTGCTTGTGTATTATTGTGGGGCAATAACTTATGCTAGAACAAACCTTTAGAGAGAAGAAAGATTTATATTTTTAAGGGCAAAAAGAGACAGGCAAGGCTGCAAAACAAAAGTGAGAAAATATTTAAGGTTTTTAAAAGCAAGGGCCTTATAAGGAGAACTAGACCTCTTGGTGGTTTTTCCTGTAGAGTTCAACCAAGCTGAAAAGACAGTATGGAACCAGTGGCAAACTTTGTTGGCCAGCCTATGTAGACATGGAGAAGCTTATCACCAGTAGGCTATCTACTATGTGATGGATGAGTTGGCGATAGCAACTCTTTAAGCAAGGAAAGGCAAGCAAAGGAAGGTACAGATGACATGGAGTCAGTGCCTTGAGTAGATGGCTCATAACAGTCAAGTCAGCGAGGATGAAAGTAGAAAATAAAGGAAGCCCAGTGATCCAGCTGTCAACCAATTACAGATATGAATTTTAACTATGGAAGTAGCAAGGAAGAGATGCATTGAGAATGTTGGATAAGAAAAACTGATTTTTCAAAGACTGTATAGAGAAATAATTTCATGTCTTTAGGAATCTGGGATGAATAAGGACATGTCTTGCTTGGTTATCATGCCTTCTCATGCCAAAGATGATAAACCCTATTGGCAGGCCCAGTCTTAAGTATGTTATCGTAAAGATGAGGGTAGGGACTGCTTTTTTTGTATCTCCATTAGGACACAGTGCCTGGCATATAGTAGGCGTTTAATAAGTGCTTACTGCTCTTTTTACTATATCATAAGATTAATCATCTAGAAAAAGTATGGAGCAAATTTTGAACTGCAAATAATCACTTACAGTTATGGTTTACCAAGGTTAAGTGATGTGCCTTCCATCACACATCTGGTAAATAACTATGTCAGCATGTCAAGCTTAGGATCCTTGATGTTAATCCCAGTATACTCCTTTATAAAAAAATTTATTATGAACTTGAAAATCTTCAACAAACATAAACATTTCAATATACAAAGAATAAAAAGGATTATACAGTATATGAAACAATGGACTCCCGTTATCTGATTATTTTTTAGTATATACTGAATTTAACAAGGTAATGACAAAATTGCTTTTGTGTCCTCTTCTGAATTTTTTTCTGGAATTTAAAAGCATTCTATTAATGTTCTTTTTTCTTGCATTGCTGTAACTTCCCACTAACTCGCCCAACCCTATAGATGCCTTCCATTCTAACAACAAATATAATCAAGCAAAATGAATCAATACATTGTCTATGTTAGAAAAGTTTGTCACCTTTAGGTCATTGCCTCTCTGCGAAGAGGTGGGAAGCATGTCTCATCTACTAGTCTTCTGAAATCATGACTGCACAACATCAGTCAAAGTTCTGAAAACCAATACACTTTCTTTTTTTTTTTTTTGGAGGGCAATTGGGGTTAAGTAACTTGCCCAAGGTTACATGGCTAGTTATTTTGTGTGGGTGTTAAGTGTCTGAGGCTGGAACCAAACTCAGGTCCTCCTGACTCTGGGGCCAGCTCTTTACTCACTGTGCCACCCAGCCTCCCCAACCAATACATTTTCTAGAATATAATCTAATTTCTCCAGAAAAAAAAATTTTTCAAAGTAATTTCCTGAACTGATACAAAACGAAGTGAGGAGAACCAGAACACTGTACACAGTAACAGTAATATTATATTGGATGATGATCAACTGTGAATGGCTTAGCTTTTCTCAGCAATCTAATGATCCAGACAGCTCTGAAGGACATATGATGAAATATACTTTCTATCTCCAGAGAGAGAACTGATGGAGTCCAAATGCAGATCAAAGCATACTTTTAAAACTTTATTTTTCTTGGTTTTTTTTGGGGGGGAGGGTCTATATTTTCTTTTACAACATGGTTAATATGGAAATGTGTTTTGCAGGATTTCACATGCATAATCTACATCAAATTGATTGCCTTCTCAAGGAGGGGAAAAGGGAGAGAAAAAGAACATTTGGAACTGAAAATTTTAAAATACAAATGTTAAAAATTTTACATGTGAGTGAGAAAAATTAAATAAAATAAGAGAGTAAGTAATTTTCTCTTCTCAAATTAAGAAACAAAGAAAAACAAAGTCCCTATTATAAACCCATAGAGTCAAGCAAAACAAATTCTCTCATTGGCCATATTAAAAAATATGTCTCATTCTGCTCTCTTGAATACATCATCTCTTTATCAAGAGTTGGGTAATGTGAGTCCTCTGGCATTGTGGTTGGTAACTAACTGATCAGAGAGCCTAAGTCTTTAAAAATTGCTTGTCTGTACAATATTTTTGTCATTGTATAGATTGTTTTGATTCTGCCCATTTAATCATACATCAGTTGACACAAGAAACATAAGTTTCTCTGACATCATCCCCTTCATCATTTCTTATGGTAAAAGTATTCCATCACATTGATATATCATAACTTGTAAAGTCATTCTCCAGTTAGTGGTCACCTCTTCAGTTTCCAGTTCTTTGCCACCACAAAAAGAGCTGCTCTAAATATTCTTGTACGTCCTTAAAGTTTTGTTTTGCTTAGGATTAATTCCTTCCTTAAATCTACCCTCTCCCTTATTCTCCCTTTTCTCTTCCCTTTCCCTCCTACAGAAATGTTTTTCTCTAATAATATGTGTATTTTTCCATCATTTTACTAGTTCATATGAGAGTAAGTTTCAAGTAGACACTTTCTGTAAAACTTACAGAGTTGCCAGTCAGTCAATTAATACCTGTCCAGGGTCACATAGTATGTGACAGTAGGACTTGACCCCAGGCCTTCCCTGGCTTTGAGGCTAGCCCTCTGTCTATTATGCCATGCTTCTTCATATCCTTCGTATAGCTAACAAAATAACCTTCCTAATACATAGCCCTTATATGTCATTACTGTCCTCAAAAATCTTTAATAGCCCCTTTTTTCAATCAATCAACATTTGTTAAATACCTACTATGAACAAGGCACTGTGCTTCTAACGAGGTTCTTCCCACCTTTTCAGTGGTCTTACACTTTGATCTCCTCCACACAGTATCAAAGGTCAGAACTAACAAAGACAAGAACTGAACTCTGGTTTCTCTGATTCCAAGCCCAATACTCTAGCCACTGACTCTTAAACTTTGACATGTTAACTTTCCAGACCTCAACATCGTGCCCTAAAATGGATACTTTCATTCTCCCCCCTCCTTTTTCAACTCCCTTTTGTATGTTGTCTTTTTCTGTTAGAAGGTAAGCCTCATTAAGAGAGGAACTGTATTTTTTTTTTGCTCATGTTTGTAGCACCAGATTTTAACACAGTGCCTGTTGCATAGTAAAGGGTTGAGAAATTCTTATTGTCTTGCCTGATACCTGTGTGACCCTGGGCAAGTCCTTTAACTGCTCTCAGCTTCAATTTCTTCATCTGTAAAGTGGTGATAATAAGAGCACCTATTGCATAGGATTGCTGTGAGGATCAATGAGATAACATATGTAAAGGCTTTGCAGACCTTGAGGAACTGTGTAAATGCTAACTATTATTATTATTGTCAATTAAATGCCCAACATATGAAAGGTGAAGAGTCAATGGGTAGGGTACTGGGCTGGAAATCAGTACTGGCATTAGTTCTGACCTTTGATGCTGTCTAATCTATATACTATCTAACACATCATGCAGTTGATTCCGTCTCCATTTGCTTTTTTAGCCCCAGTACTTTTCTAGTGATCATGAGTAGTGTTGATGATATCAGTGGCCAAGTCCTTATTTTAAAATTCTTCATTGAAAACAACCTGATTTTCTGGTTTCCCGTTAGGAACCTACTTGCTGTGTAATCCTGGACAAGTCATCTATCTTCTAAATGTCTTGGGCAAACTTCCTAGGACTTATCTACTAAGATAAAGGCTGAGTTCCCCTGTATTTCCCTACATTGACCTGAGTATAAATAAAACAAAAGTGCCCTCAGAGGATTTACTTTCTTTTGGGAATATCTAACACATATACAGATTCTATATGTAACCCACTATTGACCATGACCACAGAAGTCAATGACTCAAGAGACTTGGTAGTTGAAAAAACTAACCTAAATGGATTAGTATAGCACCAACATGATATTCACAGTGCCTATGGTGGCTATGAATATGCCTGTGTAATTCTGAATCACAAAATATAACAGACTCTCCACATGGAAGACAGAACTAAAACATTTATTCAAACACCAGAAAGTTGAATACCAACTCCAGAAAGCCAAAAGCATTAGAACAACAAAGAAATCTATATATCAAAATAATGCAAGAAGCACTGCCATCTCCAAGCCTTCCCCCTGCTAGGGTCTTCCCACAAATAAACACTCACAGTTTGATGCCTGCTTCCTATCTCTCCCTCAGCTCTAAATGGTCTGACCAACTTCCTCTGGGCTCTGCTCCACCCTTCCTGCTCTATCCATTCAACAAGCTCCTCCCACCACAGGCTTCATGTGACTTAGGCTTCCATGTGACTTAAGTAGGTCACATGGGCCTATTAATGGATGGGAAAGATCTTTCCATTTACATTACCATTACAATTGGTCAGATTCTACAAGTTCTGGAGTCTTCTCTGACTTTGGTAGTGAAGAGGCTGTGGAAGGAAGAAGAAGGAAGCCATCATAAGTTGAGGACGGAAGTAGATCATTGAAGAAAGTATGACAGATGTCATGCCATACTGGAGAAGAGATCAGGGCAGATTGTCCTCCAGGACGATTTGTTAGGAATTCAAATAAAGAAAGTATGGTAACCCCATGCCCTGTTGACCTGGTGTTAGCTTGGAGTTGATATAGTAAAATTTCTTCTCTTTTTTTTGCTCCACATTCATTTCTCTATGGAAAAGCATTTTACCCTGGTTCTAGTCAATCCTTCTCTGATTGTTTCTTTTTTTCATCACGGTTTTCAGGCAGACCAAGAATTTTTAAATTGTCTCTCTTGGATTTACTTTCCAGGTCAGTTATTTTACCAATGAGGTATTTTACATTTTCTTCCATGTTTTTATTCTTTCATTTCTGTTTGACTGATTCTTGATACCTCATAGAGTCATTAGCTTCCACTTGCCCAATTCTAATTTTTAACAAATTATATTTTCTCCTATTAGATTTTGTACCTCCTTTTCCATTTGACCCATTTTACTTTGTAAGGATTTCTTCTCTTCAGTGAGTTTTTGTGCTTCCTTTTCCATTTGGCCAATTCTACTTTTCAAGAACTTGTTTTATACAGTAAATTTTTGTCTTTACTTTTCCAGTTATTGACTCTCTCCTGCATACCTCTGATTTCTTTCCCCAATTTTTTTTATCTCTTTTATTTGACTTTTAAAATCCTTCTTGAGTTCTTCCAAGTTTTTTTGGACTTGAGAGTTCATATTCCCCTTTGAGCTTTCTGATGTGGTTATATGGACAATGTTGTCCTCTTCTAAATCTGTGCCTTGATCTTCCCTGTCCCCATAGGAAGAATCTATGGTCATTGTCTGTTTCTGTATTTTGCTCATGGTGTTTGCCTAATTCCTGGTTTTTAGAACTGAGCTCTCCTCCTGGAGCTCAGTGGGCATTGACCCAAGCTTCTCGTGCTAGGAGCCTGGGACCTGGTCACTGGCTTTGTGTGCTGGGGCCTCAGATGCCGGCAGCTGGAGACTGTAGCAGTCTGGCAGCTTATTGGTGCTGAGCTGGGGTCAGCAACAGTGAAGCTCTTGGGGTGGGAGTGGTGAGTCTTGCCCTGGGGGACACCTGCTCACCTGGGTCTTGCACTCCAATGTGTGGCAGCTGGAGGATGTTTGCCAGCCTGGAGCTATGCTTCCTGGAGTAGTGCTGGAGCACCTGGAGATTTGGCTGCTGGAGAACACCTGTGGTAGTTTTCTGAGCTGGTACTGACCAGTACCCCTGCCTGGGGTCCTAGTGTTGGCACTTGCCTGCCCCACCACCCTGGGGCTCAGGATCTCCCCCTGGTTTGCTCAGGGGGGGCTTGCCACTGGCTTGCTGTGACACTTCCCACACTGTACTGCTCCCTCTCTCCCAGAGCCGGAGGGGCTTTTCCCATTAATCCTCCAAGATTTCTGGGCTACAAGTCTGGTGTTCCCTGTCTGCAAGCTCAGCTGTTTCAGGGTTTTTTTCCTCTCTGATTGTTTCTTTTCAGTTTTCTTGAGAGGTCAGAGGGGCCTTTGATATCACTACTCTTTTCCCAAATGGCCACTTTCACTGCTATGCCTTTATTTTTTTTTTTCTTTAAGCAATCGGGGTTAAGTAACTTGCTCAAGGTTACACGGCCAGTTATTTCTGGGTGTGGTGCTGAGTGTCTGAGCCCGGATTTGATCCAGGTCATCCTGACACTGGAGCCGGTGCTCTTACTTGCTGAGCCACCTGGCTGCCCCCCACTGCTATGCCTTTAAAATGTAATATAACTTGTTGGCCAACAAAAGCCCAGTTTGTTTGTTGTATTTTATATTGCTATAGATGAGAAAGAAGAGCGGAAAGTTCCTCTTGGACAAGATAAGAGACATTTTCTGCCCAGCATTCAACGGGTTGTAACTCAAATATAATAAAAATGGAAACCTTTTCCACCCTTGTATTAGGAGAGAAAAAACTGGAATACCATCTTGCCTGGGGCCCTACAGAAGGGAAACTCTCTAGCTACTACAGCTACTCACAGTGCTGTTATTATATTTCCCATGAGCCAAACCAAAAGTATGTGAGACCAGAGATACCCTTGACCTTTTTTCTACTCTTTTTGTGAAAGAAATAATGTGTCCAGAAAGTCTGTGGAATGGGAGTGAACAGACACTCTTAGTCTGAGAGGCGTTGGAAATTAGTCCCTTCCTTGACTTTTCATTAGCACTGCAAAAAGCACTTAACAAAAGAGATGGAACAAGGGAAGAAAGCATATTAGGTAGGCTTAGTAACTCACCTGGAAAACATAAACAACACATTTGTGATTCATATCTACCCTATCAACCCAGCACAGCTACAAAGGGCTATAATTGTTCACAAGCTCCCTTTGATGGTTAGATATACAAAGTAAATGCAAAGTAATTTCTAATAATTAGGGAAATGAGCAAAGGTCTCTGCAGGAAGTGATGCCTGAGCTATAGTTTGAAGGAAGTTCCAGATCTGTTTGCAGATCTAGTTGTGGCTCCAAAGCAGGGGTTTTTAACCTTTTTTGTGTGTCCTGGAGTTATTTGACCATCTGGTGAAGCCTACGGACCCTTCACAGAAGCATGTTTTTAAGAAACTGAAGGGAATGCTAGATTTCAGTTAGAGATTAGTAAAAATAAAAATTTAATTTTTCCCCATCCAAGTTTGTGAATATCCCCCTCTGAATCTATTCCAGATCCATTAGTAGTCTCTGGACCCCAAGGTAAAAACCCATGCTCTAGATATATGTGTGTACATTATTTATTCATTTGATTATATCTTCTGATGGATATTGAAAAAGTAAGAAAATCACTTTCACGTGCCTTCTAAACACATGAAGAAAAGACTTCTTTCTTTTCCTCAACCTGAAACAATCCAGTTCTTTAAGTGTTTGGTCCTTTACTCATCCTTTTGAAATTTGTATTTTTTTTCTCTGAATATGACAAATTAGAGGAGTTAGAAAGGCAAAGGTGGTGTTTAGTTCATCCACTTTCTGGATTATTTCCCATTGGATATTTGGCATTGCTTTGTTTGGGAGAGGAGATGATTCTTGTCTCAAATAGCCTGCCTAGAGTCTTCTACTCATAGATGATGGTATTCAAATAATTACAATTAAATCTTGTTCTTCTCAGTCTCATCATAGTTAGAATCATGGAATGTTGGAGCCAAACAGAACCTTAGGAACAATCTAGTTCAATCCTTTCATTTCTCATGGCCTGTGGTGGTCCACTATCTTATACTCACCATTGGACTAGCTGGAGTGTTTCCCCTTCTATAGGGCCTCAGATAGGACAGTATCTCAGCTCTTTCTCCCAGTAAAAGGGTAGGAAAGATTTCCACTTCTGTTATTCTTGAATTACAGCTTGTTGAATACTGCCAATGCAGTCAATTTTACAAGAGCAAAAAGATTAGTCACTGCCCAAGTGTCTTACAGTTGATTTAACACTAATATAACTGACACAGACACAGAATTGCCATCTGAGAAGCTGATTGAGTCTTACAGGGATGAACTTAGGGGCTCTTCCTGATAACAACTCACTCTACAGGGACTCTGAAGGAAAGGAATAATGGATGAAAAACATCAAGTGCTGACATGGTAGTCTTTCCAAGAATCAGTCAAAGTGTTTTTCTTTCCCTGTTTCAAAACCATCCAAATAATCAGTTCTCAGGAAGGAGCACAGTCCCAGCCTTGTTGACATTCATAGGACCATAGCGTTTAGAACTGGAAAGGACATGAGAGTTCATCTAGTTCAGCTCTCATCTTTTACAGATGTAATGGGGTGTTAGACAGGGACGAGCCTAGGCTTTCCTGTATGTCTTGCAGCAGACGCCAGCCCATTAGAACAAGTGTTCTATTACCAGGAGACTGGTGTCTAGTGCATGGGGAGGAGCTAGAAATGCTGGGAAGGAGAAAAGGGAGTAAGAATCTAGGGGACCCACATGCAGCTGAGTTTTCAGCCTGCCCAGAAGGAAACCAATACCCCTTTTCCAGCATGGTTCTGTTTTCAAGAGCTCGGTACTCCTCAGATGTTATTCCTGGTCCTCTTTTCCACATGGCTGTCCTAAGTTCTTTCCTCTTCCTTTTCCCTTTCCCAGTATTTCTGCCTTTTCACAAAATATCCACCTTAAGTCAGCACCAGACCTCTAGGAAATGAAGCTGCAGTCGGATGGGCTTGTATCAGCAGCACAGCACACTGCATAGCATAGGTTTGCCATCTAGCCGCCTCTTGCAAAGGAGGAAGTAGAAGCCCAAAGAAGTAGATTTTGCCCAAGGCCACACAAACAGTATCTAACACAGTAGAGATTGAACCTCTTCTGACTTTGAGTCCAGTTCTGACTTTAACAAACAAGCAAGAGTTAGCTTTTCATCAATAAGGATCTATTGATGCTATGGGGCCTCAGTTATTGGTAACTAGTGTTAGCTACTTAATGCTGTGAAATTCAAAGCTGAAAATCCATCACCTTTAAGTTAAACTATGGCAAGTGAGTTTCCTTTCCAACATGGCCCAGTGTAAGACCCTCTAAGTGCAACAAATGCTGTGTGGGCCACTTGGGAGCTCACAGCTTAAATTTCATCCAATTCAATTCAATAAACATTTATTAAGTGCCTACTATGTGCCGGATACTTTGCTATGAGTTGGGGATACAAAAAAAGTGGCAAAAGACAGTACCTGCAATCAAGGAGCTTACATTCTAATGAAGAGAGACAACAAATAAATATATACATGGCAAGCTATATGCAGAAAAATAGGAAATAATTTGAAGAGGGAAAGAACTGGAAATAAAAGGGTTTGGGAAAAGCTTCCCATAGATGGTAGGATTTTAGATGGCACTTAAAGGAAGCTGGGAAAGTCAGTAGTCAGGGTGGAGTAGGGAGAGCATTCCAGGCCTGGGAGACAGCCAGAGAGAATGCCAGGAACCAAGAAATGGAATGTCTTGTTTGTGGAAAAGAAAGGAAGCCAGTGTCATTGGATCGAAGACTATGTGTTGGGGAATAAGTGTAAGAAGAATAGAATGATAGGAGGGGGCTGGATTATGAAGGGCTTTGAATGCCAAATTGAGCATTTTGTATTTGCTCCTGGAAGCAATAGGAAGCCATTGGAGTTTGAGTTTGGGGGGACAGAGATGATTAATAATTATCCATAAAAGTTCAAAGTCCCTTTAAAAATGTCATATTTACTTAAACAATTTCCAGTACTTTTCTGTCCTGATTCCTTCCAACCCGTGTAAATGTGATAGTCCCATTCATTTAGACAACATGTCACAAGGGTCATGGAAGTCATTAGATATGGAGAATAGAACACCTTTCCTAGAAGGTGGTTTCAGAGTGACTGAAGCAAACTGTAGAAACAAGAACAGCTGATAGAAGGCCATAGCTGGAAGCAATTCTTCCTGTGCTGAGGATTCCATAGTAGTCTAGAATAAAGAATTCTGCCACTGTAATCTAGCCCAGACACCTAGACCTCACTTCTTCCCCTGTTACCACAATGTAGAAAATTGGTGTAATATCACCTCTCTTGGGGCGGCCAGGTGGCTCAGCGAGTAAGAGCACCGGTTCCAGTGTTGGGACGACCTGGAGATCGAATCCCGGGCTCAGACACTCAGCACCACACCCAGAAATAACTGGCTGTGTAACCTTGAGCAAGTTACTTAACCCCAATTGCTTAAAAAAAAATATCACCTCTCTTGACCCCAAAGACAATCATCTGTCTGCTGTGGAAGGATCTTCCATTCTTTGGACATGATCACATTTATTCTCTAAATGTTGAAACATCACTATAGTGATTCTGCCATATATTTTGTCTTTAAAATATCCCTTGCTCTTCTTGGGGGGAGGAGCCAAGATGGCAGCATAGAAGCAGGAAAACTCCCTGAGCTCCCCCCATAACCACCTCAAATACCTATGAAAATGACTCTAAATACACTTTAGGGCTACAGAACCCACAAAGTGACAGAGAGAAACAAACCTCCCATTGAAGACAGCCTGGCAGGCTGGCAGGAAGGGTCCATTGCAGCATGGTGGGAGCAGAGCCAAGCCCTGCAAGAAGCGATAGTTTTAGCCCCAGGGCAGCCTAACTAGCCATGGCTGGAGGGACTTCCAGAGAGTGGATCCCCAGCAACTGTGGTGGTTTCTAGAATTATCAGCACATAAATGCCAAAGAAAAAGTGAGAGGTCAGTGGACTTTGGGAACAGGGGATCCAGGAGAGTGGTCCAGCCTCTGCCCCCTGGAGGGAGAAGCCGCTGAGGTACAGCAGCTGTGCAGCCACGGCCATGTGGCTGCTTCAGAGCTCCTGTCCTGCAGATTGTAGGGGGACCAAGCAACCATTCTAAGGGGTAATCACTCTTGCTTTAACCTGCTTGGATCTGGATTGCTGTCTAGGGTGGAGCTCCTGGGGTGGGTGACCAGGTACCAGAGCCAGTGGAGGCTTCAGAGAAGGCAGCCAACTAATAGCTTTGGCAGCTGTGAAAACACCAGCAATTTGGGACAAAGCTCTCCTCTCTGGAAGCAAAATTCTACTGTGGCAAAAAGCTCAAAAGTGAAGTAATTGAGTGGCAACATGAGCAAGCAAAGGAAGCAGAGCAAGCACAACAATCCAACTTTGGATTCCTTTTTGGGGGACGAAAGGGATCAAGGCATGGAGCAGGAAGAAGAAAATGAAGTCAGAACTCCTGTACCAAAAACTTCCAAGAAAAATATGAATTGGTTACAGGCCATAGAGGAGTTTAAGAAGGATTTTGAAAACCAAATAAGAGAGGTGGAGGAAAAATTGGAAAGAGAAATGAGAATGATGCAAGAAAATCATGAAAACAGAGTCAACAACCTGACTGAAGAAAATAACACTTTAAAAAATAGACTAACTGAAATGGCAAAAGAGGCTCAAAAAGGCAATGAGGAAACGAATGTCTTAAAAAGCCAAATTTGCCAGATGGAAAAAGAATCTCAAAAGCTCACTGAAGAGAATCATTCCTTCAGAATTAGATTGGAGCAAATGGAAGCTAATATGAGAAATCAAGATACTATTAAACAGATCCAAACAAATGAAAAAATAGAAGGCAATGTGAAATATCTCACTGGGAAAACCACTGACCTGGAAAATAGATCTAGGAGAGATAATTTAAAAATTGTTGGACTACCTGAAAGCCATGATCAAAAAAAGAAACTAGAAATCATCCTTCAAGAAATTCTCAAGGAAAATTGCCCTGATGTTTTAGAACCAGAGGGCAAAATAGAGGTTGAAAGAATCCATCAGTCACCTCCTGAAAAAAGATCCCAAAAATAAAACTCCTAGGAATATTATAGCCAGGTTCTGGGAATTTCCAGTTAAAGGAGAAAATAATACAAGCAGCCAAGAATAAACAATTTGAATATTGTGAAAACACAATCAGGATAACACAAAATCTGGCAGCTTCTACACTGAGCGATTTGAAGGTCTTGGAATATGATATTCCAGAGGTCAAAGGAGCTGGGATTAAAACAAAGAATCACCTACCCAGCAAAACTGAGTATCATGTTTCAGGGGAAAACATGGTCATTCAGTGGAATAGAGGACTTTCAAGCATTCTTGATGAAAAGCCAGAGTTGAATAGAAAATTTGACATTCAGATACAAGAAGCAAGACAAAAACAGGGAAAAGAAATCATAAGGAACTTATAAAAGTTGAACTATTAACATTCCTACATGGAAAAATGATAATTGTAACTTATGAAACTTTTCACAGTATGAGAATAGTTGAAGGGAATATAAATATATATATATATATATGTATACATACATATATGTCTGTATAGGAGGGTATATGTGCATATGAATACATATGTGAGTGTGTATATATATATGTGTACAGGTATACATAGACAGATGGCACAGGACCAGTTGAATAGGAAGGGATGATATTTAAAAGGTAAAATTGAGAGGTTAGAGGAGATGGGGAGAGACAGAATGGGGTAAATTATCCCATATAGAAGAGGCAAGGGAAAACTGTTACAATGGAGGGGAAGAACAGGAAGGCAAAAGGGAATGGGTCAATCTTACTCTCATTGAATTTGGCTTAGGGAGGGAATAACATATACATTAAATAGGGTATCTTGCCCTACAGGAGAGTAGGGAGGAAGGGGATGAGAGGAAGTATGATGGAGGGGAGGGCAGGTTGGAGGGGAATGAAGTTGGAAGCACACACTTTTAAAGAGGGACAGGGTCAAAGTAGAGAATAGAACAAGTGGGGGGCGGGACAGGATGGAGGGAAATATAGTCAATCTTTCACAATATATATGGAATGTTTTTGGAAATGGAAATGTTTTGCATAGCTACACATGTACAACCTATATTGAATTGTTTATCTTCCCAGTAAGGG
>NW_027185779.1:158008-241920 GCF_028583685.1 Petaurus breviceps papuanus | reverse complement strand
TTTTTTTTTTTTTACATGCAACTGGGAAATAAGATATGCAGGCATTGGGGTATGGAGATCCATCTTGCCCTACTGGAAAGTCGGAGGGGATATGGGGGAGGATGTAGGAGAAAGCAGATTGGGGGAGGGAGGCATAAAGTGGGATTGCTGTTTTGGGGTGGTGGGTAGGAGAAAGACAGGAAGAAAATTAGTAACTCACAATCTTGTGGAAATGAATGATGTAAAATAAACATAAAATTTAATTTAAAAAATAAAATAAAATAGAATATCCCCTGCTTTGACCACTACAAAATTTATTTTTAAGCCCTGGGTTCATTGGGCCATTGCTGAATGCATGACTGCTATTTGGTTGATAGAATCTCCTTCAGTTCAATTCAATTCAGTCAATAATTTAAATACTTACAAGGTACTATGCTGGACACTGAGGGTACAAAGAGAAAAATAAAGTATTTCCTGCCCCTCAGGAGCTCATGTTGTACTAGAAAGAAATGACATTTACATAGACTTAACACTGCAGACTTTCCTGGTTCCTTTCACTAAATGGCTCATAGGCCTCCCCTCTTAAACCTTCAGGAAGGCAGTTTATCACTATGTTTTTTAATCCAGCAAGAAAATACAGTATAGGATACAGTAGTCCACTAAGTGGCATTCTTTTTGACACATCAGCCCCTTCATTTTATAGATGAGAAAACTGAGACCAAGACTTGCAATCAACCACACAGTAAATGTCTAAGGCAATGCTCAAACCCAGATCCTTTGATTCCAAATCCAAGGCTCTTTTCCTACCATGCTACCACCCACATCTCTGAGATTTTGTTTCTAGACATGAGATTGTGTTATTTCAATCATGTCCGATTCTTTCTGATTCCATTTAGGATTTTCATGGCAAAGATAATGGAGTGGTTTTCTATTTCCTTCTCCAACTCCTTTTACAGATAAAGAAACTGAGGCAAACAGGAGGGTTAAGTGACTTGCTGTAATGTAATGCCAAAAGAAAGGCAACTTCCCAAGGTTCAGAATACCAGCATAGGTGCTCTCCATTTTATTCGGTAACAAACCCAGAACAGAGAAGATCAAAACATGACATCATTCAAAATACAGCATTTACTAAGTGTGATTAAATAATCTCCAAGCACTACCCCACCCCAGGACCTTCCAATCATTCAATCAATTACAAAGTCTCTGTTCTAAATACTTCTCCACCCCTAGGCTATACCTTCATTTAGTCCACCACAAAGCCCCTCTTCTCAAATGGAGATTAGTTTCCAAACATAAGGTCAAAAGTTCCCCACCCCTGGATCACAATTGAATCTACCCCAGAGTTACATCAAGTTTAAACACAGCACTTAATACCCAAATGGAGATCTTTTCTTCATCTTGACAAGAGGCAAGTTCTCAGCAATCTTAATTCCTGGGGAGACAAGGCTTAGCAAGGTCACAAGATACATTGCCAATCCCTTCATGAATTTATCCTCTGTCTGTAGAACAGTCCTAGAACCCCTGAACACATTAGCAAAGCCCTCTCCCAGGATTTCTGTAAACATACAACAAGAAAATCCTTCTTCAGGGCTTCTGAACCAACAGAAAGGCTCCCAGACCCCTGCAACAACAGCACTGTCCCTCACCAGTGGACAGTATTCACTCTCTGTCTGCAGGACAGTCTTCGGGCTTCTTAGCGAACAGCCAGGTTCCAGGACTTCTTCAACAAAAGGACTGTCTTTCACCAGTGGACAAATCTGGCAAAACAACATCAAAACAGACAGACAAAGTACCAGCAAAACAGCCATGTCTCCTCAGTCCTTGGCAGCTCAGGGGGCAGGTCTCAAAAGTCCAGGGCAATTCAAAGCAGCCACCAGCAATTCTCTTAGTCTCTCTCTCTCTCCACGAGGTGCTGCTTCCAAAAAGATCTTCCGCCTCTCTCTTGTCTCTCCAAATCTACGTCACCAGCTCCTCCCAGTTCAGGACTTACTTTTCACATCAAAAAAGTCCATCCCACAGGTGGGATTAACAAGCTCTGGGTTTTAACACAATTTGAAAACCAAGCCAATACAGGGGAATCTTTAATTGCCATTACTATCACACTTGCCCAAGGTCACACAGTTAAGATGTATCTGAGGCTAGATTTGAACTCAGGAAGATGACTCTTCCTGATTCCAAGTCCAGCTCCTCTATTCATTCTGCCACCTGACTACCCCATATATAAATACTAGTTATTATTTTTTTTGGGGTAGAAAACAACAAGAACTTTATAGAAATATTTTTCCAGGAAGGGGGGGGGGAAGGGACGGAACCCAAGAAACATCTCTAAACTTCCCACAAACTGAACAGTTGGATTCCCAACCCATCTGGAGTGAAAGGAACGAGGAGGAAGAGATCTCATGCTTAGCTGAGAGTTTGAATAGACTCGTTCCCTGAACCTCTAGTCTGGAACCAGGGGGTCTTGACTAGATGATCCTGGATCTTCTTGGAGCAACCCTCACACCCTTCCCTGAAGCAACTGCCTTCTGAATGGCTCAAAGTCCTCAGGCACTGTGTCATTGCACCGATACTGGAGATTAGACCAGATGATGTTTTCTTGGGAGAAGCAGAAGACACCCAGGCGACCCCCCCGCATAGATGTATCAATGATCACCCCGGAATCTGCCACCAGCTGGGGACCTTCATAGAGCTTCACCCTGACCAGGGGAAGGAAATTAATGAGTTTTGGGGTGTTCTCTGGACCTTGAATTGTTACCAAGCCAAAGTTCTCACTCAATCCCCTGCCAGTCCCTCATGATCTCCAATACTAGTTATTATTAATACTTGAAAACTGACATGTTTGTTGAATTGAAGAATAAAACAATCCCCTCTTCTTCTGAGGAGTGAGGGAGAACTATCCAAAGACATTTATTTCACCAACACAACATTTCCTTTCACTGGGTCCCCCTTGGTGGCTCATGGTAGCAGCAAGCACCCCAAGCATCCTCAGGGTTTGCTGCCAGCACAGGTTCTTGGATCTGCTTTGCTAAAGGAAAGCAACTCAAAATGGGTTAACAAGCTTACTTTAATCAGTCAGACATGTATCGTTTACCTTGTTCAGAGGAAAAAGGTCAGCACCCCGAACTTCAAAGTATACAGGCAGAATTATCAAGACAGAAACAGATCAAGTAGACAGATTTCCAAACTGTCCAACCATTACATCCATACCCAGTCAACATCTGGGTTTCCACATCTGGGTTTTTCAAAGCCGGGGGGGCTCTGGACAACGGCTTCCCAGAATCCAGATCAAATCACAGAACACTTCTCAAAGTGAGCCCCCAAAACAAAGCTACACATCAGGGCTTATATAGCCTTCTCCTGGCTCAGAGAATGTAACAACCTTTTGGACCCACTGGCCAATCAAAAAGTATCTACTGAAAAACAAGCCTCCCACCCCAGGCTTCAGGTGCACTTTAGCCTAGGGGCAGGGAAGATCTTCCAAATTTTCATTCCCACTACACTCATTAGGCCCACCTCATGATGGATAGGCCCAGTCAGTCTTCTGCCTCCCCTGTCTCACATTCAGAAACCTGAGCTGAGAGAAATTCTGTAAGAGTAAAGCATCATGGCCCAAGAGAGGGAACTTAAGTGCTTTCTTTATGAGGGAAGGGAGGCTACTTTGATTACACAGTTAAAAAATAGGAGTAGGAAGTTTGAAGGACCTAATCCAGAATTTAGAGCTGGAAGAGAACGTTAAGAGAACACCTAAGCTTACTTCTTCAATTTATAGACATCCTCTTCTCCAGCACTGGCCTCTTATCATCTTCTCAAGGGGACATGGTTTCAGGGCAGCCCTGTTTGTGGTCTCTAGACCTCCCTATGAACTTCCTTCCATTCACTAACATCTCCTATCTCTGGTGGCAGTGGCAGCCACATAGGCCTGCTTGCTTCCATATCCCTCATAGCCATACATATCTCAAGGGCAGCAAAAGGAAGAGAAGAAGACAACTTTGCATATCACAACACACAAAAATAAAGCCCTCCCCACCTTTTTTATTTAAGGACTTCTGTCCCACTGTAAGGGCTAACCAAGAAATGATTGAGAGGGGTGAATAAGCAAAGAAGCAAAGAAATAAATGAATTCTGAGAATTCAGTCAATCGCTAAGCATTTATTAGGATGTTTTAGTGCCTGGGCTAGGAGCTGGGGACACAAGTACAAAAGAGATAGTCCCAGACTTCAAGTTTATATTCTTCCTCCATTCTCTGACTCAAGATTCATGCCACAGAGAGTATCTTACTATTGGGACAATGGTGGAAGAGGAAGCCTCACAAGGACGTATTATATTAGACTGTAAACAAGGTTATGTGACATATCAAGAAGGGCATTTTTCTCTGGGACCTTGACAGCTATACCTCATAATTTTGGGCACTTGGGTCAAGAGAGAAATCTAGAACAAAAATATTTATAGAAGTTCTTTTTGTGGTGGCCAAGAATTGGAAATTGAGGGGATACCCATCAACTGGGGAATGACTGAACAAGTTGTGCTATATGAATGTAATGGAATACTATTGTGCTGTAAGAAATGATGAGCAGGTGGACTTCAGATAGACCTGGAAAGACTTAAATGAACGGATGCTGAGTGAAGTGAGCAGAACCAAGAGAACATTGTACACAGTTATAGCAACATTGTGTGATCAACTTTTGATAGCTCTTCTCAGCAATGCAACAGTCTAAGACAATTCCAAAAGAGTCATGATGGAAGATGCTATCTACATCCAGAGAAAGAACTATTGTGTCTGAATGCATATAGAAACATGCTATTTTCTCTTTTTCTGTTTTTTCTTTCTTGTGGTTTTTCCTTTTTGTTCTAATTCTTCTCTCACAACACGTGTAATGTAGAAATATATTTAATATGATTTATACATGTATAGTCTATATCAGATTACATGATCTCTTGGGGAGGGAAGAGAGGAGAGAGGGAAAAAAATTTGCATCTCAAAATCTTACCAAAGTAGATGTTGAAAACTATCTTCACATATAATTGAAAAAAATATTATTAAGTCACAAGTGTTAATCTCATCAACAAAGGAAAGGGGGAGGGGAGAGAGAGAGAGAGAGAGAGAGAGAGAGAGAGAGAGAGAGAGAGAGAGAACTTGCGGAAAAACATCTTTACCAGCCCAAGACATCATCAAATGCCACTGAGAAGTACAAAATCTGTGTTCAATGTGTCAAGAGAAAAGTACTGTCAGTTCTCATTGCTTTCTTGGAGGCGATAAGCATCAGCAGTGTTTGCAAAGCTGGTATGCATTGACTTTTTTACCTCTGGAAGGAGATAGAAAGCATATAAACAACATGTGGTATATACAGGCATGACAACCAGTAAATAGAAAAAAAGCATCCACAGGGGCTAATGTTGTGGAAGAAAATATTTCTTAATATGTGTATTTCCGAAGTGAATTCCCCAGGACCCATTCTGTCAAAGGGAGAGCTGTTTAGAGCATACTACTCAAGGAAATGTTGGTTTTAGAGGGAATCAGGAAAGCTAGAATTACATCTTACTATTTCCAAGTACAGTGATAGCCTGAAGATTTTAATTATATATTCTTCAATATGCTAAGGGAGGCTCAGTGGAGTCAATATGTAGCATTGCTGGTATATACATACATATATTACATATATACGTATATATGTTCATAAACATTTATTAAGCACCTACCATGTAGCAGGCACTGTGCTAAGCACTGAGGATACAAAAATATCAAAAGACAGTCCCTGCCCTCAAGGAGCTTATAATCTAAAAGGAGAGACAACAAACAAGCTATATTCTGGACAAATAAGAAGCTAATGAGAGAGGCACTAGAATTAAGAGTAACTGGAAAATCTTCCTATAGAAGATGGGATTTTAGGAACACTAATAGGAATGAAGCCACAGTCTATGCTACATACAAGTAATACAAGTCAAGAAGCAGGAGTATCAACTCCAGAGACTCAATCAATCAATGAGCATTTTAAATGCCTACTATATGCCGGGCATTGAGTTAGGCTGGGGATACAATTACAAAAGTAAGTTTGTCCCTGGCCTCAAGGAGTTTACATTCTATTTGCATTCTTATACTCGAACTTTATTCCCTAGAGAATACCTTCCCATTGACACAATGGCAGAAGTGGAAGCCATGTAATGAAGTGGAGACCATGTGGCATTCTTGGTACATACAAACAATATTGCAAGGAATGAAAGCACAGGAATGAAAGGCTTTACTCCACAAAAATGAGGCAAATTCAGACTCCCAGGTGTTTGAGCCAAAACCATGACTACCCAAGGACTTTTATTTTGGAGTTTCAAAAGACAGAGAAGAAGCAGTCACTAACCAGTGTGTCCTCTGCTGAGAGAATGGCTGAAGGAATACCAATGACTGATTAGACATGACTTTTACTCCGAAGAGCTCTGACAGAAACAAATGCTTCTGTCAAGAACTTCAGGAAGGCACTGGAGTTTTGCTGAGAAATCTTTGTGTCCATAGGGAATGAAAAAGTGGGCTGATGGAAAGCTCCATAACACAGAGGGATTAGGCAACTTGTCTGTTTATACAATAGCCCTAGAGAGTGTGTGTATGGGGTGGGATGACAGTGGTGGTTTACAAAGTCAATTAATCTCAACCATCTGTTGCCTAGTGAAGAGTGAACCAGACATTCAGGTGAGCAGGAGGCAAGATGGACAGTCAGTAAAAGGGACTGAGGAGAAAACCCTGCTCACCAGTTATAGAGAAACTGAGCTGGATAAAAGCTTAGATGGTAGTGATGAAGATGATGGTAGATGGTGGAAGTGACACTGTGTACACTCTAGGAAGTCCACTAACTCTTATTTTTGAGGTGGGACCATTGTCTATAAAGCCAGGGAGGCCTCAATTCAGAAGTAGCTTCTTTCCTGCCTAATGCTTCAACTGTGGAGACCTCTAGGGTACAAAGACAACTCATAATATCTGAGAATGCTCACAGCCAGTCTGGACCATCAACTAGCCTTGGTTTGATTGTAGGAGTCTAAGGATCCTGACAGGTAGGTTAGACCAACAACCAACTCGAGTGTAGGTGCAAAAGAGTCAGCAGGTCACCACAAGGGCTCATACCTCCTGGTCAGTGAACAGATGATGTTGCAACTGAATCAGAAGTAATTACACATCTCCAGACCACACTAATGCATATGCATGTAGCCAAACTTTGGATGTAACTTGGTATGTGTTGATAGATTGAAGATCCTGTAGACAAGGGGAGCCAAGAAGATGCAGGGTTTTGAGCACATGATACATGAGAATTGGATGAAGGAACTGGGCATGTTTAGCATGGAGAAAAAGAAGACATATTGGGGATAAGATACTTGTCTTAAAGTATTCTAAAGGCTATTATATGAAAAGGGATTAGACTTGTTCTCTTTGGACCCTGGAGGAAGAACCAGGAACAATGGATGGAAGTTGCAAAGCAGTAAATGTCAGGAAAAACTCCCTAACAATTAGAGGGGTCCAAAAGTGAAATGAATGGGTTGTCTTAAAAGGAAGTGGGTTCCTTAAAAGGAAGAATGGGAATTTAAGATCTTCCCTGCCCCTAGGCCCTTGGCTAGGCTTAAGTGACTCTGAGAACCTTCCCAGATTTGAAAATATACTCTGTCCCCCTAATAGGCTGAATGTGGTCACCTGGGGCCTGTGGCAGGAGACTTGTTTTTCAGGAATGCCCACACCTTGGTGCTTCGTGATTGGGCAGTGGGTCAAGAGGGTTGTGACATTCTCTGAGCCAGGAGAAGGCTATATATACCCTGATGTGAGGTTTTGCTTTGAGTCACTTTGAAAAGAGTTGTGTGATTTGACCAGATGAGACTCTGGGCAGCCATTGAGCCCCCCGGCTTTGAAAACCCAGATGTTGAAGCTTCCCTTTCTGGTAACTGACTAGGTATGGATGTAATGGTCAGACAGTTGGAAGCCTGTCTGCTGATTTGTTTCTCTGTCTGTATTTTTTGTCTGCTTGTAACCTCTGTATTCTCTGAAGTTCAGGGTGCTGATCTTTTTCCCCTGAACTAGGTAAGTGACATATGTTTGATTAAAGCAAGACTGTTAACCCATTTTGAGTTGCTTTCCTTTAGAAAAGTAGATCCAAGAACCTGTGTTGGCAGCCACCCTGGGGATGCTAGGGTGCTTGCTGCTACAGTTCTCTTTTCTTGGAAGATTTCAAGCAGAGGCTAGATGTGCTTTTGTGGGGTTTGTCATAGTGGGTGTTCCTTTGTGTGGGGTCTATGGGGTATTTAGAAAGGACTAGCACCTCTGGTGAGAGGATTTGCTGAGCCCTTTTCAGGGCTGCTCATCCATCTGGCACTCAGCTCTCACCTATGGCTCCAAGAAGCTGCAGTATGCATAGTGGCCACACCCCCAGTACAACTATCTCAGCAGATGGGCTAAACCAGGTGGTAACCAACAGGCCTCAAACCTGTTGGTGAGTTTGGGGGTGTCTACTCCAATCATGGGAAGACTTCCCTCAGGGGAATGGATGTTTGAGAACAATTTGTTCCAATAGCCATGACGACTGCTAAAGCAGGTGCTATGGAGTGCTTAGAGCTTGGTCAGATATCAAGGTCATCCACTGCATCCCATGTCATCATCAGTCACCTTGACTTTTGTCTTGCACTGGAGTCAGTGACTCTGGAAGAGATAATGAGGCTGATAGCTTTGTGCAACTCTACCTCACTTAAATCCAATTCACTCAGGAGTCACGACCACCTCTGATGCCAATGGTCCTCTTTGAAAAGAAAAGATGAACAACATTCCTTTTGTGTATGACTTAGACTACATGGTCTCTGAAGTCTCTTCAAACCCTCACATTCTGTGATTTTGTGATTCATGTGTCAATTATGATTACATGTCTAACTTCCATTCTTCTCCACAAAGTAGATTTATGCCTGAATTCATAATGATTTCGCATTTAGAAGTGTGGTTATAAAATGGATCGTACTTATACCCTCACTTAGAAAGTAAAAATCTAACTCTGCTGCCAACTTTCTCCTATGTGGTTCCCATTGTGTCCTCTTGCCAAAAGCCAAAGGGACAAGGTTGACCAGAAGTGTTAGAGAAATATTATAAAATACAGCAAATATTCTTTTTTTTTCTTTTTGGAGGGAGGAAGGCAGGGCAATTGGGGTTAAGTGACTTGCCCAAGGTCATACGGCTAGTTTTGTGTTAACTCTCTGAGGTGGATTTGAACGCAGGTCCTCCTGACTCCAGGGCCGGTGACCAGCAAATATTCTTTAACAGAATAAATTTAAGAAAAATATATATAGTAAGAAAGACTAGGGTAGGGCTTGGACCCTGCACTGTTCCTCTCTCAGCCCATTGTTCCTTTCTCAGAGAGTTTGTTTCTCTCCTGCTCCTGGGTTAGTTGTTTTTCAGTTGTTTCATTCATGTCCAACTCTTCATGACCCAATTTGGGATTGATTTTCTGGGCAAAGATACTGGAGTGGTTTGCCATTTCCTTCTCCAGCTCATTTTACAGATGAGGAAACTGAGGCAAATAAAATTAAGTGACTTGCCCAAGGTCTCACAACTAGTAAGTGTCTGAGGCGAGATTTGAACTCAGGAAGAGGAGTCTCCCTGACTTCAGGTCCAGCACTCTATCCATTTTACCACCTAGTTGCCACCCAGGTAAGTGAGTACCAGAGATTAAAGACACAGTCACTTGTACCTCCAAACTTTTCCAATCATATGGGGGTCATCTCTCATCGTCTTACATAAGGAAACTTCAGATATAGCTGGTGTCTGCTACTGCTGTGGTCATGTGCCACTGCCCTAGGATGACCACAACCTCTCCCTTCTCTCCTACTTGTTCTTGAGAATCCCTTGTAGTTTGAGTGAAAACCTACATACTTCCCAACCCCCTTCTCAAGGGTGGAACTCATGTTAGTTTCCTCTTCCCAAACTGGGAAGAACTATAAATCCCAGAGGGTTTTGTGGCCAGCCCACCCTTTGCCAGGGGTTGTTACACATATTTCCCACTTTCTTCTTCCTGTTATTGTTTTTTATTTGTTTGCAACTAATGGTATGTTTGTACTATTGCCCTATGCACCTGTTAGTTATGCATTATTGTTTTTTGCTGCATGAGTTCTCAGTTGCTGTTCATCCTTCATACTCAAAGAGGACCAATAACATCACAATATTGGGGTCAAGGTATGGTGTTGAACTATGGCTGATCAGTCCAGCATTGAACTTGGGATACCATAATTGGGCACAAATAGTCTGAACAATTGGGATGGAGATGTCTCTATATTTGCACATCTCACATTTCCTTTTGGCTACTGCAATTGTGCTTTGCTCATGGAGCACAGTGCCTTCTTTAATGCAGCACACCATGCCGGCCAGTCATTTGTTAGCATTGACCATGTCTCACGATTGATACTAAAGTTCTTCAGAGAGACCTTGAGAGTGTCCTTGTATTGCTTCTTCTTCTTCTTTTGCCTTTTGGAGGGCAATTGGTGTTAAGTAACTTGCCCAAGGTTACATGGCTAATTTTTATGTGTTAAGTGTCTGTAATGGGAATGTAAATTTTTAAGATCTTCCCTGCCCCTAGGCTAAAGTGCACCTGGAGCCTGGGGTGGGAGGCTTGTTTTTCAGTAGATACTTTTTGATTGGCCAGTGGGTCCAGAAGGTTGTTACATTCTCTGAGCCAGGAGAAGGCTATATAAACCCTGATTTGAGGCTTTGTTTTGGGGGCTCACTTAGAGAAGTGTTCTGTGATTTGATCAGATGAGACTCTGGGAAGCTGTTGTTGAGAGCCCCCCGGCTTTGAAAAACCCAGATGTTGATTTGATATGGATGTAATGGTTAGACAGTTTGGAAACCTGTCTACTTGATTTGTTTCTCTGTCTTGATAATTCTGTCTATGTACTCTGAAGTTCGGGGTGCTGACCTTTTTCCCCTGAACTAGGTAAATGATATATGTTTGACTGATTAAAGTAAGCTTATTAACCCATTTTGAGTTGCTTTCCTTTAACAAAGCAGATCTAAGAACCTGTGTTGTCAGCCACCCTGGGGATGCTGGGGTGCTTGCTAATACAGTGTCTGAGGCCAGAACCAAACTCAGGTCCTCCCGACTCTGGGGGCTGGTGCTTTATTCACTGTGCCACCTAGCTGCCCCTGTATTGCTTCTTCTGACCTCCTTGTGAGCGCTTGCCTTGTTTGAGTTCTCTGTAAAATGGTCTTTTAAGTAAATGTACATTTGGCTTTCAGGCCACTATTACTGGGCCAGAGCACCACAGTTTCACTCTCCAGAGAAGAATTTGAATGATTGGCAGTTCTACTCAAGAGAAGACTTCAGTGTCAAGTTACCTTATTTTGATAGGTTGGGAGTTGCCTAAAAATCCACATCTAAGAGATAGCATGCCTCAGACTCTCCTGAGAAATACATAGGAGTCCAAATAGGGGCCCTTCCAGAAGCAAAATGGTGGAGATGATCTGTTGTCATGAGAGAATCACAATCATTCCTTCTATTCTGTTATGTAGGTTGGTGGGGAGAGTTGTGAACAAACTGTTGCTTCCACTTTTTCTGTTAAACATGCAAACCAAGCATCAAAGTAGAAAACCTCTCTCATTTCCTATGGCCCATTAGTTTCAGCCTTCTGTGCAGAGATTCCTATTTTGGAAGGGCTTTTTTTTTTTCTACTAGAATTCCCTAGGAATAAAATGCCTGCTTTAGTTTTCATGGCACTGGGTGGATATTTAATTATAATTTCCTGATTACACTTGAAGGGCAAGGATAAGCCCCTGCTCCTGGCATCCTGACAAATTACTGAACTCTCAATGTTTTGAAACAATTAGACACTATAATTTCATTTCCATAAATTGGAACTCCACTTCCCCAGCTCCAAGGGGATTCTCCCTGGCCTAGATTTCAGGAAGGATGTTTCTCTTTAGGCTCTGAGATCTCTAAAACCACATACTTCCTACAGACTCACCTCCACCCTCTGACCCCTAACTGTTGCCTTTCCAGAGATGCAAAGATCATCTAACTGACTTAAAGGATTACTACCAATAACCAAATTTGTGGGGCAGAGGACAGGGTCAAAGATAACATCTTGGTATTATTTGTCATTCAATGAACTCAATCCTTTTATCTCCTGCTTTACTAAAGATACAGTTACTGATTTGCTCCTGGGTTTTGGGTTTTGTTTTTTGTTTTTTTGAGGAGAAATGACTGCAAAATCTAGGCATCACTAAAGGAGTAACCAAGGTGGCAACTGTCACTCAGGCTCTTTGGCACTTGCAGAGGTGTTTGTGAAACTCGCTTGTGATTCTTCCTGCCTCTCCCCATAGCTTGTTAAAACCTGAACTGGGTGCGTGCATTTTTCTCGGGTTTGATCAGTTAATGATTTGGTCTGTGAAGTTTGTGCCAGTGAAGGATTACAGTTCTCTTTTACAGACCCCCTCACCCCACTTTGTCTGACTCAATAGCAGAGTTGAGTACACAAGAGTTTAAAGTGTGGTAAGTTCTTGAGCCTCCCAACAGTTCAGGTTCAGTGGACTCCTGAAATACCCCAAAATGTTGCTGAAGGTTCCCTGGGAATCTTGGGAGTGCTCCATGTTCTTCGTCTTGTCTGAACTAGACTTCGTACTCCTCCAGGGCAGGAACTTTGTCTCCTCTGGGTTCTGGCACACTCATCCCAGAATGCTTGTTATCAGGCTGGTGGGCACCATCAATCAGCTTCTGGAAGTTGTCACAATTCTTTTCCATATTAACTCCATTATCATGACCAGTATCATCATCGCTTTCATCGCCATCACCATTGAGTGATGAATGCAGGAGGAAGAATGCAGTCTTCCTCCCCTGAAACTGTGTGCCCAGGTTGTGGGGATGCCTCCTCTGTCCCAGCAGCTACTCTGTTGTTCTGATGCTGAGTTGTTGGCTCCAGACCCACAGTACAATCTGGGGGGGAGGATGAAAAGTGACTCGAAGGAAATAGGGGCAAGACTCGGCCAAGTAAGGACAAACTTGGGCCCCGGGGCCACTCCATTTAGCTTGCTCCCGCTAGCTCCCCAACTCATCCCCCAACAGGACGCCCTTTCCTTCACCCCTCCCCTTTTTTTCAGAACGCCTCCTCCCCGTCCCCCCTCCCCCCCCCCCCCCCCCCCCTTGGCCCGCCCGTGTGGAGAAGCAGCCCAAGCAGCAGGAGAGGGGAACGCTCTGGGATGGGACTTGGAGGAGGAAGGGAAGGAGGAGACAGCGGCGGCGGCCGTGGCACGGATTCCTGGTCTCCAGCGTTCCCAGGAGAAGAGCCGCCTGCTCTTTTGGAAACGGAGGAGAGCGGGGAAGACGTGGCCGCGCCTCGCGTCGCCTTCGGCTCCCTGTCTACCGGGACTGCAAGAGCGGCGGCGGCGAAGGAGGCAGTGGCAGCTGCAGGTGAGCGGAACTCTCCCAGTCCCCAGGATTTCCCGTGGTGGAGAGGCACAGGTATGCGCTGCGGTCCTGGTTAGACGCCGGCGGCGTTGGCCCCATAGTCCCTATTTACGCAGGGCTAGGAGACAGCAAGCCTAGCGTTGGGGGAGTTTGGGACTGAGGGGCGGTGTCTGCCTCCAGGCGGGGACTCGGCTAGCTGAGCTCCGCGGGGCACCCCCTCTCCGCGCCTGGCCGCCGGGGCTTGCACTACTCGGACTGTTTGTGCGCCCCCGGCGCGGGCAGGACTGGTCACAGTGCTGCCGCGAACACAGCGCGCGGCCGTCGCTGCCACCAGAGGTGAGACGCGGCGGCAACTTCTGCCCCGGGAGCACGGGACACCGCAGTGCGCTCCTGAACCGCGGGGTGGGAAAGAACCGTGGGGCGCTCCTGCAGCTCGGCGGGCCAGGGAAAGGCTGCCCCTGCCTCTAGGCTCACAACTTCTGTGTTTCATCCTTGAGAGGTTCCAGTGGTAGCGTGCTTCTGGACCTCGTCTACACAGACAGCGTGAAATGGAAAGGTGTCTAGTCTGCAACCCAGTGCAATTGATCTATGACAATATTGACTGCCACCTCGGGGAACTCGAAGTGATTTTGAAAAATTCGCTTCCTTTAGGAGCTATTAGGGGTGGAGTAGAGTAAGGGGGGGGATGTTTTTTTAGCCCCAGTGACCCGGATTTCAGCTTTCACTTTCTTCGGTCGAAATAACTTTTCACCTATTTAGGTTAGGGAGAACTTGAGGAAAAGGAAATATCATGGGGACCTCAGACTTTTTAGATTAGAGGATGAGATGGACAGAAATGCAGGGTGTTTCTAATGTCTTAGTGCGACTTTAAGCTTTCTAAAGACAGAGAGTCTCTAAATGCCTCTTGAGAGAGTTCCTCGAATCTTGCTTTGTATCTGACAAGGGATAATGGGATAAATGATGGTTCCTCTACTCTGCTTCAGAACTTCCAGGTCCTGGGATGTTGTTTATCAACGTAGATCTAGGTTGTGTCTCTCAGAGTTCAGACTTCTGGTGATAAGCCTTTCTGAACTTATTTAACCCTGGTCCTCCACTCACAGACATAACAACACAATCACCAGGCTTTTGCAGTTATGTTCATTTGGTCTATTGTCTTCCAAGAACTCAGGGCTACCTTGCCACCATCACGTATAGGATTTTAGTGGAGTGCTCTGTAACACTCTAACCACTTTAAATATAGCTAAGCTAGGCAAATATAGATTTACACCAAAGGTAAATTGGGTTACCTTGCCAAAATGTCACACCTTTCAGGAACACTCCTACACAGAGAAAAATCTGCATGGTGATAATGAAGAGTACCAAGAGCCAGGAGACCTGGGTTTGAGTCCCATCTCTGAGACTTATTAACTGTGTGATGGCAAGTCATATCCCCCCAAATCCCTTTAACTGTACAATAAAAAGGATGGAATAACGATCTCCAAGGTGCCTTCTAGTTTTCTATGGCTGAGTAAAAGGGACTATATAATAACTAACATTTATATAGCTAGCTTTGTAAAGAGCTTTGCATATTTTAATTCCTTTGATCCTTAAAACAACTCTGGAAGGTAGATGATTTTATTATCCAAATTTTACAGATGAGGAAACAGGCCGAGAGAAATTGAGTGACTTGCCCAGGCTCTGAAGCAGGATTCAAACTCAGGTCTTCCTGACTCCAAATCTGGCACTCTATTAACTACATTCTAACTGCCTTCAGTATATATCCTTGTATAACCCTCAATTATCCCGGTTTTCAAAACACTATTGCGGATAATTAAAAATAGCAAATGCTTTAAATTTTCCCTATGATGAAAATAGGTGTTGACAAACTGGGAGGCCAGGCTATTAGAAGGTTCATCAATTTGAGGATGGTAGGGGAGGGGATGGAAAGTTTGTAAAACCAAGTGTTACTTCTTTTCTTAAGCAATTATCAGCTTCTCACACTTTTTCTTTAAAATATTTCTTCCATTCTCAATGCTGTGCTTTCAAGTATACTCTTTATTTTCATCAGCCTCCCTAGGTTATTAGAATTCCCTTCCCTAAGACCTAAGACTTCATTTGGAGAATCTGTCATGTTGTCTGCCTATGACAGGGTTTCTTAGCTTTTTTTTTTTTGGTGTCATGGACTTCTTTAATAGTCTGATAATGCATATTGACCCCTTCTCAAAACAATGTTTTTAAAGAACTGAAGGAAATGCTAAATTTCAGAGATTCCACTCAAGTTCTTTGACCCCCTGAGATCTCTTCACAGACCTGTGGATCTCAGGCTTAGACAATGGATCCCCAAATCTTCTATCAAAATGATGAGGTCCCATTTTTATAGGTCATCTCCAGATAAGTCCCCTCAGCTCCAGCGCAGAGTTCCCACCCAAGGGAGTCATCTGTTAAACTATTTTTAAAAATTTCTGTGTGTTCCTAGTACAGTTTCCATCTCATCATTCTTAATCCTTCCCTTGACAGACCAAGTTATAAATCATAGAATTGTAGAAGTGGAAGATACCTTAGAAATCATCTAGTTCTGTCTTTATGAGTGGGGAAACTAAGGTCCACAGAGAATAAGTGACTTTTCCAAAGTCACATGACAAGTGGCCGAAACTGCAGATGGAACCCAGGTCTCCCCACTCCTATCCCTAGTGATCTTTCTGCTATAAGAAATAGTGCCCCTAGTGATGCCCAGAGTAATGTTCTTTCTTTTTGAATTTTAATGAATTTTATTTAAAACAAATTTGCTTCTTTGAAATAAGTTTATTTACTTAAAAAACAATGTTATTGAATTTAATTTAAAAATAATCTTATTATTCAACTCATCATACAAGGTGGTATTTCCTCTATCCTATTTTTTTTTTTAAGAGAAATGACTTAGCAACTAGATTCCCAGATAGTGCCAAGGGCAGAAGGGAGGAATTAGGAAGATAAAATGATTGAATATAATGTGCTATGATAGTCTCATATAGGTCATATAGGTAGTAAAGAGGGTTTGTTGTTGTTTGTCTTTCATTCTTTTTTTTTCTTTTTGGAAGGGGGAAGGCAGGGTAGTTGGGGTTAATTGACTTGCCCAAGGTTACATGGTTAGTAAGTGTTAAGTGTCTGAGGTCAGATTTGAACTCAGGTCCTCCGTACTCCAGGGCTAGTGCTCTATTCACTGAGCCACCTACCTCCCCCACTTTGTCCTTCATTCTTAAAGAGGACCAGTGACACTAAGAGGGTGATGGCTTGAATTGAAAGTGAATTGGATTTAAGTGAGGCAAAGCTGTACAAAGTCATCGGCCTCACTCTCTCCTCACTCTTCATTCGGAATCCAGTGACAAGATGCAAGTCAGGACGACTCAATAAAGAGGGCCAGGCATATCTTCTGACTCTAATTTAGGAATGCAGATTTTTATTTTAAAAGAAGTATCAGGGTGGCGAGGTGGCTCAGTGAATAGAGCCCCAGCCCTGGAGTCAGGAGACCCTGAGTTCAAATTTGACCTCAGACACTTGACACACTTACTAGCCATGTGACCTTGGGCAAGTCACTTAACTCCAATTGCCCTGCCCTCCCCCCTCGAAAAAAGTAAAAAAATAAAAAGAAATAAAAGAAATATCACCTTGTGCATCACTAGGGACTCCAAATGTTATAGTAGAAAAAACACTAAGAAGAGGGTTAAGAGATCAGGATCCTAGTCACTTAATCTCTGCCTCAGTTTCCACCATTGGAAAATGGACATAACAATAGCACCTCCTTCCCAAAGTTATTGTGAAAATCAAATGAGATAATATTTGTAAAATATTTAGTGCAGAGCCTGCACATAGTAGGTACTATTTAAAATGTAGATATATCACTTATGATTATTAGTATTGGTCCCTATTCTGCCACTAACTTGCTGCTCAAAGTCAGGAGGATTGTCTAGGAAACAACCTGGTACAGTGCGAAGTACTGGATTTAGAGTCAGAAAATCTGAGTTCAAATCTTGACTCTGTGGCTTACTACCCATGTAACTAACCTTGGGGCAACAAGTCACTCAGCCTTTCTGGGTCTCAGTTTCCTTAAGTGTAAAATGAGGAGGTTGGATAAATGGTCTCCAAGGTCCCTTCCAGAGTCCTTTTGGGAATATGGAGAAGTCAAGAAATCTTGTAGTCCTAAAACTATGATCTAGTCTAACCCTTCCATTTTACAGATGAAGAAACTGAGCCCCAAAGAGGTTAGATACTGGAATAGACTAAGGAAAGTTAAGTTGCTTTCAGTTTCTTTTCAGAATTATTTTCAGAATAATGCTTTTAAAGGAATTTATTAAAATACATAGGCTTACAAAGGAAACCAATTATATTGAAATAAAGTTGTCAAATATTAAAAAAAAAGTTCATGGAACCCAAGTTAAGAATCTTTGATCTAGTCCAGCCCTCTCATTTTACAGGTGAGGAAACTGAGGCTCAGAGATGGGAAGTGATTTGCCCATTTAATGATTAGAACAGTGGTGCTTAGAAAAGATCTATAACCAAAAAATTAAGAATGAAGACATCATAGTTTAATGGAACGAGCCCTGGACTTAGAGTTGAAAAACCTGGTTTGGGATCTGAGCTCTGCCACTTTCTAGCTCTATAATGTTGACCTCTCTGAGCTTTATTTTCCTCATTTGTAAAATAGACTTGATAATTGTGAGGCAGGGAGTTATTATGGAGGAAAGATTATTATAAATGGAATTAGAAAACCTGGGTTCATGCCCTAGCTCCATCCTTAACTAGTTATGTGACCTAGGGCAAATCCCAGTTTCTTGGTTAAACTGGCATAATAATATTTATCCTGTCTACCTCACATGGCTGTTGTGAGAATCAAAAGAAGTTGTTTGAAGAGCTTTGAATGTTCTAAAGTATTATGTAAATGGAAACTAATTAATCTTTGGCATATAATCATATGGGCCATAGGATCATAGACTTAGAGCTGAAAGGGTCCTTAGAGACAGCTTATTTTGTGGGGCTCAGTTTCCTCTTTTGTAAAATTAAAAGGTGGGATAAAATGGCCCCTAACATTCTATGATTCTGCCCTCCACAGATGAAGTCTAATGAAAAGATTTGCTGTCCATTCAAAAGAAGAAAAATTAATGAGTGAAGTTGAAGCGTTTACAAAATAAAAATCCCTATTCTGTACTCACATTCCCAGAGATCAATGAATTGTATTCAAACTGAATTATTATGTGCTTCATGGTACAATTTTCTTCTCACATTTGTTGTTGTTCAGTCATTTCAGTCATATCTGACTCTTTATGCCCTTATTTGGGATTGTTTGGGTTTTTTTTGGCAGAGATACTGGAGTGGTTTGCCATTTCCTTCTTCAGTTCATTTTATAGATGAGGAACTGAGGCAAACAGGGTTAAGTGACTTGCCCAGGGTCACACAGCTATTAAGTGTCAGAGGCTGGATTTGAACTCATGAAGATGATTCTTCCTGATTCCAAGCCCAGTGCTCTATCTATTGTGCTGCCTAGCCATCCTTTCTTTTCATATACTGGTATGGCAAAGGTTGTTGATCAGTTGTTCAGTCGTGTCCGACTCTTTGTGACTCTTCTGGAGTTTTCTTGGCAAAGATACTAGACTGGTTTGCCATTTCTTTCTCCAGCTCGTTTTATATATGAGGAAACTGAGGCAGAGTTAAGTGACTTATCCAGGCTCATGTAGTTAGCACCATATTTTACCACATAATTGCCACTACCATGTAACTTTTTTTTAAGGGGGAAGGCAGGGCAGTTAGGGTTAAGTGACTTGCCCAAGGTCACATGGCTAGTAAGTGTTAAGTGTCTGAGGCCAGAATTGAACTCAGGTCCTCCAGACTCCAGGGCCAATGCTCTATTCACTGTGCCACCTAGCAACCCCACCACCATGTAATTGTTGTATGCTGTTTCTTCAATCCCAAAACTGGTTTATAACCTTTTATCCTGTAATCTTTGCATGGTATAATTCTGTTCATCACACTGCTTAAAAGGTAAAAAGGGCAGCAATGTCTTTACCAGGAGTGTATGGGTATGCATTGATCTCTTGCAGATTGTGAACCACAAGCTTAGAGTTTTCAGCGCATGGGCATTGTCATTATATTTCTGAAAATCAGCTTGTGTTGTGTAAAGCGCTGCAGTACTAATGGGATTGTCACAACCCAATGAAGAGCCATAGGTGCAAGGGGAGTGAGTAGGTAGGCAAAGTAGCCGTGATTAAATCGCGTGATGTGGGAAGACTTGCATCTTCCCTCACTAGCAAAACTGTACAGTTCACCTGCCAGCGATACAATTTAGTAATAAGTTATTTTTAAGTAATAACTGGCACAATTTTTTAAAAGCTTCACATAATGGTCGCCCCACTTTTTTGCAAAAAATTTTGGCATAAAATTTGCAATGATTATGTGGTGAAATACAGTAAGTGTCTGAGGCCAAATTTGAACGTAAGTCTTCCTGACTCCAGGCTTGGATCTCTATTCATTTCTCCACCTAGTTATGCTTTGCTGTGTCAAAGGAGCCCTCCTCAAGTGTGTCACACCCCACCAAGTACTGCAGTTAGAATGGAAGCTTTCTGAGGGCAGGGACCCTTGTTTCTCTTATATTTGCATTGAGAGTGCCTGGCACATAGTAAGTGTTTAATAAATGCTTGTTGACTTGCCATTCCTTCAATGATGAGTCATTGTAAAAAGCAATATCAAGAAATAGACATTGAAATGGCAGTTAGTAAGCATTTATTATGTACCTGCTATGCTAAACTGCATGGTTACTGAGCACTGGGGATACAAAAAGAGGCAAAAGACAGTACCTGCCCTCAAGGAGCTTACAATCTAAAAGGGGAGAAAACATGCAAACAAATATGTACAGAGCAAGCTACATACAGGACAAATAGGAAATAATTAAAAGAGAGAAAGCACTGGAATTAAGAGGGGTTGGGGAAGGTTTCTCATAGAAGGTGCACATTATGCATTTCTTTTTTTTTTTAAGTAATTGGGGTTAAGTAACTTGCTCAAGGTTACAAGACCAGTTATTTCTGGGTGTGGTCCTAAGCATCTGAGCCCGGATTTGATCCCCAGGTCATCCTGACACTGGAGCTGGTGCTCTTACTCTCTGTGCTACCTGGCCGCCCCAATCTTTTTTTTTTTTTTTTTGAGTGAGAGTTGTAGAAGTTTATTGTTACCCTTCTATGAGAAGAGGGTAAGAGTCCTTTAGGGGACCTGCAAGTGAGAGGGGTACAAGCTTTTACCTTTAAAGGGTAGGGCTGCCATTGTCAGGGCTGACCGGATGGGAGGGGCCTCAGTGCATAGACAAAGGTCAGAGCTGACCAAGGGGAGCATGTGAATAGTTTAGATAAGATTTGGGCCAGACCGAGGAGACAAAAGGCAAGGACAAAGGAGGGTGTGAGGCCGCCCCAATCTTATGCATTTCTAAGGGAATTGTTCAGCAGGGTCTCTGATTAATTTGATGGTGGCTTAGGTGACTTAATTGCAAGGCACTGACCTTTGGAGGTATCATAGGGACATTTTCTCACCCTGGCAGGAATTGATGGTGGTTTTGTGGCGTAAGCTCATGGCAGAAGTTGATGTGTGCTTGCATTTAGCCTAAGAGGATTGTTTTCGGACAATGTTCCTGAAATCCAGCCTCCCATGGAGAAGAGTGGAAATTTTGAATTCCCTAGGTCCAGTGATGCTGGAATCTAACCTTCTAGCTAGAAAAAAAGAGATTTTTCTGGACAACACCAACTCAAGAGATAGTAACTGGGTTGCTGAAGGGTTTCCCATCAAAGCACATGTCACATGCATGTTTCTCAGCCCTAGCTCAAGAGTTTTCAAGTTCGAGAGTTCAGGAATTGGACCTCTTAGAAGATAATTTCCTGATGCAGCATGCTTTGTGGAAAAAGCAAATCATTGACAGTTCCTGTGCAGCATCTTACTTGGAGAGGAAAGCAAGACAGTTATTCAGATGATGCAGGTCAAAGAATAATGGAATTGCTTATTCAGCAACACCCAAAGCATGTTTATCTTCCAGTGGGAGTCTGAACCAGGGGCAGCTAGATGGTTAAATGGATAGAGAGTTGGGCATGGAGTCAGGAAGGCCTGAGTTTCAAATCTGCCCTCCTCTACTTACTAGCAGTGTGACCATGGGCAAGTCACTTAACCCTGTTTACCTCAGTTTCCTCCTCTGTAAAATAAACTGGAGAAGGAAATGGCTATTCTCATAAGAAAAACAGAGCTGGAAGGGGCCTCAGAATCAACTAGGCTAATCTTCTCATTTCACAGATGAAGAAATTTAGGTCCCAGGAGAGTAAGTAATTTGCCCAAGATCACAGAGGTAATGAGTATTAGAAGCTGGATTTTGATACAAGTCCTCTCACTCCAAAGTTAGTGCCATGAAAAAAAAAGTTCCTGGAAAACTTTTAATGTGTAAGGGAAAGTTGAGTTGTGCCTGTCACTGTTTTACTGCTACTAATTGCATGCCCTTCTCCTAACATGGATGGTCTAGAAATGCTTGGCTCAGCTTGGTGCCAATGGAAAGTGTTGCATCAGAAAACCTAGAATTTCTTCTGCCGTGGATCCATTTCCCATACCAGAGGCAAGAAATAATGGGGTAAGTGACTGGGTTCTTTTAGCACACCAAGAAGGTCATTGGAAAAAGGCCTCTGCTGGTCTCCTGAAGTGTAAATAATGGGGCAATCACCCTAAGAAACTGCTTGGTAACTGAATTGCTAAGAATAAAATAATCTGATTGGAGGGCTGGAGGGTACCTGTCTTCTCCTAATGCCGCCTTCTGTAGGGGACAGAATCTGCACTATTGGCTCCCTTCATTCTTCATGGGCTGCCCTACCTGGTTTCCACTCCACAGAATGAGATGCTCCCTTGCTGGTCTCCACCCACCCTATCTTGTCTCCTTTTGTGTGTTGTCTCATTCTTTTAGACTGCAAACTCCTTGAAGGCAAAGAATCTTATCTTTTTATTAATTGTATCTCCAGCACTAGCATAGTGCCTTTTATATAGTAGGTGCTTAATAAATGTTTATTGGATCGGATTGAAAATAACCCAATATAAAAAATAACAGTAAATGAGTCCTGGTCTCCACTGACCTAGGGCTCTAGTATCCATCATACATTAAGGGACCCATATAATACAGCATGGCGTATTGGAAAGAATACTGTATTTGGAATCAGAGGACTTAGGTTTTGAATCCTGGCCCTTTTAATCATTACTTCTGTGACCCTGAGTATATCATTTAACCTCTCTGACCTTCACTTTACTCATCAGTAAAATTAGAGAGTAATCTTATAATCATGTGATTAAACTTTCTAACCATTAAGTAACTCCATAATTCTCACATTATATCTTTTTGCATCTTGATTAATTTTTACATCTCTGACCTGTCCAAGATCAAAACCAACATTATCAGTGCTTTTTATAACTTTCAAAAATATGAATTAAGCAGCAGACATTAATTAAGCACCTACTGTGTACGAGGTGCTATGCTAAGTGAAGGGCATACAAGGACAAAAATGAAATAATCCCTTCCTTTAAGGAGTATGTATTCTATTGGAGAAGACAACATTTACAGATCTAAGTACATACAAAGTAATTTGGGCAGTGGGGGTGGCACTAGCAGATTGGGGGATCAGGAAAGGCTTTATGTAGGAGGTTGCACTCAGCTTGAACTCAGCTCTAAAGGAAACTGTGGATTTTTTAAAAATTTATTTATTTAATTTTTAATTCATCAAATAAAATAAGCATTTCCATAACATAATAAAAAATGATTGCACATGAAACTGTAAATCTATTACATACAACTTGCTATTCCTTTTAAATATATCTTAAAGTTGTCATGTAAGTTTCTTTTTTCTTTTTTTTCCCCTTTTTTTCTTCTCTACTCCTCCCCACTGCCCTGCTCTGTGGATGGATTCTAAAAGAGCATGGTTGCTTCAATACTTTGGAAATCCCAGATTTTATCAGTGTGATTATTTCCTTCAGTGATATGGATTGCAATCCTTCTATTATTCTATTTTTGAGATATGCTGTGGTTGAAGAGTTGACATTACCCAGTGGTCAACATGGTGATAGACCTAACCAGGCTGATTTCCCCAACAACTACCCACAATTTGTCAGTGACCTTATACTCAAGTAGGTGTTGTGGTAGATAGAGTGCTAAGCCTGGAGTCAGGAAGATCTGAGTTTAAATCTAGCCTGATTCTTACTAGCTGTGTGACCCTGAGCAAGTCACTTAACCTCTATTTTCTGCATCTATAAAATGAGACTAATAATAGTGTGAACCTCCCAGGGTTGTTGTGAGGATCAAATGAGATAATAATTGTTAATCATGGTGCCTGGAACCACTGGAACTATTACCATAGTAATAAGTCCTATATAAATGCTAGTTATCAATTATTACTCAAGGCATTTTTTTTTTTGGCTTGGCAGAACCAGTCAGATCAATGTGTTTCATTAACAGGGTGTTAGGGTTAGCCCGGAATAAACATTCATAATTTTTTTTCTTTGATTTATTCATTTCTTCATTCATTCATAGCCTTCTAGAACCCAGAGTTATTTCTACATCATGAAACATTAGAGTAGTAATTCAGTGGAGAAGAAAATGACAAAATAAATCTCCCAGTCACGCTGTATTGAGAGCTCCATTTCAAGAGGGTGTTTTGCTGGTTTTCTTGATTCATGGACATCATCTTGATATAGTGAAAAGATCACTGGTTCTAGAGTCAGAGGAGCTGGGTTCTTATCCTACCTCTGACTTACTTGCATAACTTTAAGATTTCTTAATCTCTCTGGACCTCAGTACCTTACTCTGTAAAATTAGGAGGCTTGAGTTAAATTACCTCTGAGTTCCTTTATGGGCATCTAGATGGCATATAGAGCATCCAGACTGAAGTCAGGAAGACTTATCTTCATGAGTTCAAAACTGACCTCAGACACTTATTAGCTATGTGACCCTGAGCAAGTCACTTAACCCTGTTTGCCTCAGTTTCCTCCTCTATAAAATGAGTCGGAGAAAGAAATGGCAAACCACTCCAATATCTTTGCCAAGAAAACCCCAAATGGGGCCATGAAAAGTTGGTGAAATGAATGAACAAGAAGAATTCCCTTATAGATAATGCAAAATCTAGGATCCTTTAATATCACCAAATTGTATTCTGATCCTCTCTCCTCCTGGAAATTACTTTATAAGTGTTTTGTATTCTCTTATCTGTATGTTGTGTTCTATACATGCCACCACCCCCCATCCCCCAATGGAATGTAAGCTCCTCAAGGTCAGGGAATGTTTCCTTTTGTCTTTGCATCCCCAGCACCTACACTAGCTTGTACTTAGAAGACAAGTCATAAGTTCTTGACCAATGGATGGATGGATGGATGGATGGATGGATGGACGGATGAATGGATGGATGAATGGATAAATGGATAGATGCTATTTTGTTAGAAACTGGCTTAAAAAAAACCTCCAGAAATTCTTGAAATGATCAGAAGACATGGAACATGTGCAGTGGGATCTGTTTTAGTAAGTGATGATTAACCATCATCCTAAAAATATGTCGACCACACATACTATCAAGAAACTTGAGTATAGATTTGATCTTAAATGGATATGTGACAAAAGAGACTTGAGCCTGAGAACATGTGGAACATATTTGGAAATGAATGAGCATTGCACTAAGTATTTCTTGGCCACCAGGAAGGAAAACTGCAACAAAATAAGCTGCATATAGACAACGATAACAAATAACTATGGTATCAAAAGTAGTTGCAGTGATTTGATTATAAACAGCCGATTTAAAAAGAGGGAAAAGGCAAACTAAAGCAGATCTACTCCCCCCCCTTGAAAAGCAGTATTTGTTCAGATAAGAAAAGATCACAGCCCAGCATGATATTCTCCTTTTTCAAGAAGAGTCAGGTAGATGACTGCCAAGGCAAGCCTATGATAAAGAAAAAAGTTAAACTGAGGAATCCTGGCTGAATTTTCTATGTGCATCTCTTACCAGACAAAGTCTTTTTCCGCATAATCCACAGTGCTGTGCATAAAGTGCTGGATTGGAGTTAGAGGAGCTGAGTTTGAATTTGGGTTTTGCCACTTTTGGAAAAATAATTTAATTTCTCTGGGCCTCAAGTTCCTCATTTGTAAAATGAGAGGCCCTTGGACTGCATGACCTCGAAGATACTTTCCAACCTTAAATCTATAATTCTAGGATTTTGTAAACTCTAGCACATTTTAAAAATGAAATACGTTGTTATTACTTTCAAATGTAACATGAACTGGGGTGAAAAATGCTGGCAAGGAAGAGTTCCTTCCCACAACTGCTTTAAAATGCAGATAAGAATGTGAATTCAGTTTTTTCTTCCCTTAAGATTCTTCCTCCACCTCATCCAACAATCTTAAACCAGAGGAACTGTCAAGTTTATTGCCGGTAGGTATGCTAAACAAAGCTCAGTGATTTTGTTGCTGGAGGTCATGCATAATGAAGGCAAGAATTTAAGACATAGATTTAAAGGCAGAAGCCAAGAATGGCTTCACCTAGCTTTTTTGATCTTTTATACAGGTCAATATGAATGGCAAGCTGTAGCACTGTGGGGTATCAAGTAAATCTCATCTTCCAAGTTCCACCAGTTCTTTTGCAGGGTAGTTGGATAGATGATAGGTAGATAGATAGATAGATAGATGGATGGATGGATGGATGGATGGATGGATGGATGGATGGATGGATGGATAGGAAGATAGATAGATAGATAGATAGATAGATAGATAGATAGATAATTTATTAAGTGCTTACTATGTTCCAGGACCTGGGAATGCAAATACAAGCAAAAAAGATAATTCCTACCCTCAACGAGCTAATGTTCTACTTTTTGAATTTGTATTAATTTTGAACTTAAATGCAAAAAGACAAAATAAAAAAGAACATTTCCATGCACACAGCACAGCATAAAAAGAGGATTCGATATAAAATCATGAATATCCATTTCACACTTAAAAAAACAACCCAATTATGTAATAAATACTACACATTTTCAAAGCTATCCTGCTTTTCTGTGCTTCCTTCTAACTTTTCTTTTGTTCTCTGCTGTGCACTTTTTTTCCTTCCCTCCTACTCCATCCTGCCCTAGAGAAGACTACCATTAGACACAAATATGTGTATATATGTAAAATCGTACTATATATCTCCCTTTATCAGTTCTTTCTCTGGATGTGGATAGCATCTTCCTGTATAAGTCTCTTGTAGCTGATGCAAGTATTTATAATATTCAAAATTACTTGGTCAATCAAAGCTGTTCTTAGAACAATACTGCTGTTACTGTGTACAACATTATCTTGGTTCTGCTCATTCTACTCTTCAATATTTTGTGGAAGTCTTTCCATGTTTTTCTTTTATTTAGGTATTTTTTTTGGAGGGGGAAAGGCAAAGCAATTGGGGTTAAGTGACTTGCCCAAGTTCACACAGCTAGTAAATGTGTCAAGTGTCTGAGGCCGGATTTGAACTCAGTTCCTCCTGACTCCAGGGCCAGTGCTCTATTTACCATACCACCTAGCAGCCCCAAATGTGTAGTTTATTTGTTTCAGGGAGCCCATATTTTTCTAAAATCAACCAGCTCATCATTTCTTATAGCACAGTAGTATTCCATCATATATCACAATTTGTTCAGCCATTCCCCAGCTGATAGGCATCCCCTGAATTTCCAATTTTTGCCATTACAAAGAGAGTTATTATAAATATTTTAGAAAATATATATTTTTTCCTTTTTCCCTAGTCACTTTGGGAAAGGGACCTAATCGTGATATTGCTGGGTCAAAGGATATACAGCTTTTTGGTATGCTAAAGTTGCAGGTGTCTCATATATGTGCCTCTTCATGCCTATTTTTTTTTTTTAAAGCAATCGGGGTTAAGTAACTTGCTCAAGGTTACACGGCCAGTTATTTCTGGGTGTGGTGCTGAGTATCTGAGCCCAGATTTGATCCAGGTCATCCCGACACTGGAGCCGGTGCTCTTACTCGCTGAGCCACCTGGCCGCCCCTTCATGCCTATTTCTTAAAGATGTATATCACCTACATATACTGCATGTGTACTCTTTGGTCATGTGTATATCCTCTGTATGTGTTAACTCCTTCACAGGTCATGTGCCTGCTTATGGGAAAACATACCTGTGTGTATATGGGGGGAAGGATCTTTTGCTGATCCCTTTTATTTTATTCTGCTTTACTATGATTTAACTTTCTATGTTATTTGATTAAATGTCCTTTGCCTTGAACTGTGCATCATTTCTGTTAAACTAAGTGTCAAAGTGAACATATCACTAGGGTTCTTGAGCTATGATTTTGAATGATTTACTGACCTACAAAATGCCTTCAACCTGGAGCAGCTTTCTGGAGGTTTCCATGTGAAGGGATCCCCAGGTACCACACTTAAATGACTAATTTCCTTACCAGAACTTTTTTTTTCCATCAATAATATAGAGACAAAGTTCAGTCCAGTTCTGTATTCATGTGATTCTGACTTCTTAAATTAGTAAGGTCCTCATTCATCAGGTTTCTTTTGTATACATTTGTATTTGTTAGCTTTCTATTTCCACTGTACATATTTTTGTACGCACTTGTTGAATCCCCAGTTAGAATGTAAACTCCTTATAAGTAGGAATTGTTTTATTATTTACCCTTGTGTCCCCAGGGTCTGGCCATAGTAGCTGATGAATTAATATTTGTAGACTAATTGGTTTTCCTGTACTAAAATCAGATTAGTATGATCCACTCTGTTGCCAAATACCTCTTGTCTTCCCATTCCAGGAAGTCCAATCTGGCTCCCATGTAGGGGAGCTAAGATTTGACAGTGACAATGACACAACTATTCTAGCAACTTCTTCATAAGACCACTGTGAATGATACTAAACCTAGGACAACCCCTATACCTATTCTTTGGTAATCTTATAATTAATCATTTGCCTGGTTTCAAACCTTCAAAGGGAAGAAGAGTTGTCTTCTTAAAAGATACAAATAGCTATTCTAAGATTTAAAGGGTAACCCCTCAGGTCATCTGTGCTAATTGATGATGACTCACTCAATAAGACTTAAAAAAAAGTTTTCAGCATTTCTGGTTAAAATAGCAATGTGAAGAGTCCTAGAGGAGCTCAGCTCTCCCCACAAATGTCCCAGCAAAAACATAAATAAATATTTTCATGTAATTTTCTTGTTACTTACTGAAGGATTAATTATGTGGTGAAAAATTTCAACTATGAAGGTCACCTGCCTACATCTACTAGACTTAGGGGGTCCTAGAAGATCATCATCGTTAGGGATTAGGGATTACTTCATCTAAAACTCTTAGACTTTCTTTGTTGGCCCAACACACAAAGGGCATTTGAAATATCCATGGCATGTATGTAAAGAGGAATAATTAAGAGTTGGCAGAATTACAACACATGCCCATGATATACTCAGAAAGTTCAGCTTTTTTCATTTATTTGTTACAGGCTGGCCTTGGTGGTTGTCCATTTGACTCTTCTTGAAATGGAGAAAGTGGTGCTGGGCTGCTGTCTTTTGTTCTTTGGACAAATCCTACTTTTCACTGCGGAAGCCAGGGAGAAGCACCTTCCATGGCCATTGTCAAGAGGAAGAAATGACCTGGCCCATCCCCAGACTGCTTTACTTGGTAAGTTATTAACGATTTTTCTTGGGGACACATGATTCTGTGTCTCCTACCTCAACTAGATTGTAAACTCCCTGAAGGCAATGATTATTTCTTAAACCTTTTCTCAGCTCTAGCACCTGGCAAAGTATTTAATAATTGTTTATTGAATTGAATATTCCAAGAAACAAAAAATAATGGAAAGGGATGATTAACCAGACATCTCCCTTAGAGAATGTAAGGTTCTTGAGGGTAGAGACTATTTGGGAGATTATCTTTCTGTACACAGTGCTGAGCACAGTGCCTTATGCATTAATAAGTGCTTGTTGAAAGCAAAGCCACGGATAAAGACCCAGAAGAAGAAAGTTCATTTATTTTGTTGGGTGTTTATTATGGAAGAGGGACTTTTATAGACTCTTGGTGTAGTTGTTCAGTCTTTTTTAGTGATTGGAGCCTTCATGACCCTGTCTGGGATTTTCTTGATACTGGGGTAGTTTGCCATTTCCTTCTCTGGCTCATTTTACAAAGGGGGAAACTGAGGCAAACACGGTTAAGTCACTTGCCCAGAGTCACACAGCTAATAAGTGTCTGAGGTCAGATTTGAACTCAGGAAGATGAGTCTTCCTGACTCAAGGTCCAGTCACTATCCAATAGGCCACCTCGCTGCCCATTGATGTACTTAGAGTGGTGGATAATAATAACAATGCATCTGGAAAATAATATTAAATATCTTAACTTAAAATCTAAATATAATATAATCTTGTTACTTTGTTTCAAATTAAATATACAACATAAGATTTGCATTAGAAAAGGCCATTGTTTGCTTATCTTAATCTTAAGAAGAATTTTGTGTGAAATTATTTTGATCACATCTATCCTACAACAGTATGTGTTAATATGTTTCCAGTGTAGCATGGTTTAGGAAAGTAACAAAACTACCTCATAGCAAAGTTCATTTGGTACTTGGAGCTGAATTCCCAAAGAGAGGGAAGTATAGGAAAGATTATCTCATTTAATCCTCACACCAACCCTACGACATTATGCACTGCTGTCTCATTCCACAATGAATACCATCATTTCATAAAATATATCATGGAGTTTAGAGTTATAAAAGCCTTAAATGTCATCTAATCCAACCCCCTCATTAATAATAATAGCTAACATTTATGTAGAATTTTAAAGTTTGCAAAATACTTTACAAATATTATTTCATTTAATCCTCATACAGCAAACCTGGGAAATAGGTGTTATTATTGTCCCTACTTTGCAGATGAAGAAATTGAGACAGGTAGAATTTAAGTGACTTTCTCAAATGTCTAAGGCCAGATTTGAACTCAGCTCTTTCTGACTCCAGGCCTGGCACTCTAGCCACTGCACCACTTAACTGTCCCAACTAGACCCCAACTCTTCCTGAATCCAACAGAACAGTCAGTTAGTCAACAGAGATTTATTAAGTACCTAATAATTGGCAGGTACTGTGCTAAGCATTGGTACAAGGAGAGGAGAAAGACAACTCCTGTCTTCGAGGACCTTATAGTTCAAAGGGAGAAGCAACATGTAAACAACTGTGTACAAAGAAGATTATATTCAGGATAAGTTGGGGGGAGTCTCAGAGGGAAGGTACTAGAATTAAGGGGGGTTGGGAAAGGCTTCCTATGGAAGATGGGATTTTAGTTGAGACTTAAGGAAAGCCAGGGAAACCAGTAGGCAGAGATGGGGAGAAGGAGCATTCCAGGCATGAGAGACAGAAAATGCCTGGAGTCGAGAGATGGAGTGCCTTGCTTATGGGACAGAAAGGAGGACAGTGTCAACGGATGGAAGAGTAAGTACATGATGGGGAAGAAGGTGTGACTGGAGAGGCCGGAGAGGGGAAGGTCATATTTGAATGTCAAACAGAGGAAAATCACTTTGGTGGCTCAATGCAGATGGGCTGGAATGGGGAGAGCTTTGAGGCAGGCAGAGGCACCAGCAGGCTATTGCAATAGTCCAGGCTTGAGATGATGAGGTCTGCATCAGAGTGGGTGGCAGCGTTAAAGGAGAGAAAGGGCCATATTGGAGAGATGTTGCAAAGGTGAGATCATAAGGCCTTGGCAATAGATTAGATATGAGGAGTGAGAGATAGAGAGGAGTGGAGAATGACATCTAGGCTGGGGACTGGGAAGACGATGTCCCTCTCGTCAGTAATAGGGAAGTTTAAAGGAGAGGAGGGTTCATGGAGAAAGGGGGTAAGTTCAGTGTCTTACCAGTTAGATTACTGTTAGACCAGTTAGATTACTCCTTCTTACTCTCCTTTTTTGGATCTTTATCCATTAACCACAGGTATCCCCCCAAAGCTCCGTCCCAGTCCTCTTCTCTTCTCTGTAGCACTTTACTTGGTGATCTTATCAGCTCCCATGGATTCAATTCTCAGCTCCATGTTGATGATTCTCAGACACACAGTATCCAGCCCTAATCTCTCTCCCGACCTCTATTTTCCCATCTCCAAGTGCCTATTGGACATCTCAAACTGGATGTCCCATAGACATCCCACGATCAACATGTCTAAAGCAGAACTCATCTTTACTCCTCTGTAAGCTCTCTGTTCGGACTCATTTTCACTGTCAAGGGAACCATTATCCTGCTAGTCATCCAGGCGCATGACCTAGTGGCCTTCCTCCTCTTGTCAGTCTTTCCCACCTCCACGTCTAATCAGTTCTCAAGTCCTGTTAATTCTACCACCCGACGTCTCTCCAATATGTCGCCTTCTCTCTGCTGGCACTGCCACCACTCTGGTGCAGACCCACTTCAAGCCTGGACTATTGCTAGTAATCTTCTGATTGATCCTCTTCCCCCCCCGCCAACTCACGCGTCTCCCCACTCCAGTCCATTCTCTATTCAGCTATCAAATTCGAGGTAACTGGGTAGTGCAGTGGTTGTTGGACTTGGAGACAAAAAGACCTGAGTCCATATTTAGCTCCAAATAGTTATGGGCTGTGTGACCCCAGGCAAGCCATTAAACTCTGCCTCAGTTCCTTCATTTGTAAAGTTGGAATAATAGTACATAACTCCTAGGATTGTTATAAATAAAAAATGAAATAATACTTTTAAAGCACTTTGCAAAACCTTAAGTCATTATATAAATTTGCTATTGTTATTATCTAATTGATCTTCCTACAGTGCAGGTCTGATCCTGTTACCTCCCTATTCAGTAAATCTAGAGGTTCCTGTTAAACTATAAAATCCTCTGTTTGGCTTCTTAAAGCCCTTTATAATCTGACCCATTTCTACCTTTCCAATCTTTTTCTACCTTAAAACTCCCTCTCTTCCCCTTCCCCCTTCTGAATACTTTATGATGCAATGACATTGACCTCCTTGCTATTCCTTGCACAAGACACTCCATTTCCCAACCTGGCCTTTTCTCAGGCTGTTCCCCCATGGCCTGAATTCTCATCCTCTTCATCTCTGCCTCCTGGCTTCCCTGACTTCCTTCAAGTCTCTAATGAAGTCTGCCTTCCACAAGAAGCCTTTCCTGAAGTCCCTTAACACTCATGCCTTCCCTCTGTGGATCATCTCTAATTTGCCATATATACATCTTGTTTATACATAATTTTTTGGAGGTTAGCTCCCCCATTAGACTGTGAGCTCCTTAAGGGCAGGGACTGTCTTTTGCTGTTCTTTGTATCCCCAGTCCTTAACCTGATGTCTGGTACATAAAAGATACTTAATAAATGCTTGTTGACTTGACTTATTAACTTGACATGACATGGAGTCAGGAAGACCTTCGTTCATCTCATCCCTCTTAATACTTACTAGCTATGAGATTCTTGTCAATTTACTTATCCTCTCTGAGACACAATTTCTTTATTGGTAAAATTGGGATATAATACAAGCTAATACCAATATTATGGTACTTACCTCACAGAGCTGTTTGTTGTGAGACTCCAGTGAGATAATGTCTGTTGAATGCTTTGCAAACTTGAAAACATTATATAAATATCAGCAATTGTTAAAAACCATATCCAGACATTTTTCCATTACACTACACCTGCCAGGTCATCCAAAAGCAAACCCCAGATCTTTGGCTAACAAAGAATACCTATAATAACAAAAACCTGAAACAGATTTGTAGGGAGATGAGATGGAAGTGTCTCTGTTTCTAAAGAAAGAGCTTTACAGAAACCTGGATTTTACTACTGTCATTCCTTCACCCTTTTAGGAGGAGGCTTTGTTTATTCTCCGTGAAACAGAGTACAATGAGGATTAAGCCACCAACCATCAATATTTGTTTATTAAGCACTCACTATGTGTCAGGTAATGTGCAAAGTGCTAAAGTCACCGAGCCGTGGCTACATTTGTGGGTGCTATCTTCACCTCTGATTCTTCAAGCCTGAGAAAACAATGGACTCTTTTCTCTAGGCCTGTTTGTTTGTGTCTGATGTATTCCAAATGTTCCACAGGCTGGTCCTCAGGTTAAAAGGGGATGGCTACAAATTGCTCTCACCACGTTTACAGCATGTTCTAATGTGCATTTCATTTACTTGACAGCATGTAAAAGCAAAATGCAGAAGTATTTACTTTAATTAGAGTTTAAGACCTAGTAGAATGGGCATAATTATGAGTAATTAATCTGTACTGTTACAGCTATTATTCATTCTTTTCTTTGCATTTCCTATTGACGTATTTCAAGATTTTTATAGCTTCTGGATGTTGGTCAAAGTTCCAGTGTTAACTTGCAGCTGGCATTTGTAAAGAACACATAGGGACAAACAGGGCAGGCATTTTTGTACTTCTTAGAAGTAACAATAGCTGACAGCTCCATTTTGAGGGATTCCAGACATGTGTTTCCACCATAGCATGGTATAGTGGATAGAGTGATGTGTCTGGATTTAAAGAACCTTAGGCAAATCAGTTAAAATTCCTGGGCCTCGATCTCCTCCTCTGTAAAAAGAGGGAGATTGTTGGAGTCTGAGGTCCTTTCCAGCTTTAGATTTATTATCCTGTGAGTTTCTGATCTGGATGGAGAAATCCCAGTGTGGAAATTCCCCTCACAGGTACCAAGCAGACACTTACATAGTTTAAGGGCTTAGAAAAGTGACTTGTCCATGGTCACACAATCAGTATATGTGAAGAGTGAGATTTGAACACAGCTCTTTCTTTCTTCAAAGCCACCTTCTGGCCACTTGGCTACATTGCTTCAGAGTTATATTGTTGTTGTTGAGTCATTTAGTCATGTCCAGCTCTATGTGACCCCATTTGGGCTTTTCTTGGCAAAGGTACAGGAGTGGTTTGCCATTTCCTTCTCTAGCTCATTTCATAGATGAGGAAATTGAGTCAAGTAGAGGTCACCCAGTTAGTAAGTACCTGAGGCTAGATTTGAACTCATGAAGATGAATCTTCCTGACTCCAGACCTGGCGCTCTACCAACTGTGCACCCAGCTGTCTAAGCACAGTTATGTAACACTTCCCCAAATAAGTTCTCATCTGATCCTTATAGCCAGCTTTTGAGATGATTACTATGGGTAGTATTATTTCTACTCTGATAGTAGGGAACAAATTCTCAGAGAGGTTAATTGACTAGCTCATGGTCACATAGCTGATAAGTATCAGCAATGTGATTCAACCCAACATCTCTCTCTGGTTCCTTATTCAGCCACACTGGAGCTGCCTTATGCTCTCTCTTTGATGTGTGCACCATGATATTGACTCTAGGTGAAATGTCTCATACAATTCCTTGGGTACTTGGAATTAGGACTTATTAAGTACTTTTTTAGCTTATTTTTAGCTTATGTTCAGAATGGAATGGTGAAAATAGAATCACAGAATTAGAGCTGGAAGGGGTCTTAGAAATTGTTAAGCCTAATCTCCTCATTTTACAGATGAGGAAGCTGAGGCCCAGAGTAATTAAGAGACTCACCTAGGTTCACATAGGTAAGCAACAGAGAAGATATGGATTTATACCCAGATCCTGTAACTCTAAATGGCACTGTGCATAGTACTTGGCTCAGAATCAGGAAGACTCATCTTCATGAGTGCAAATCCGGCCTCAGGCATTTACTAGCTGCATGACCCCGGGCAAGTCACTTAACCCTGTTTGCCTCAGTTTCCTCATCTGTAAAAATGAGTTGGAGAAGAAAATGGCAAACAACTCCAGTATCTTTGCCAAGAAAACCCCAAATAAGATCATGAAGAGTCACACATGGCTGAAGCACCTGAACAACAACAATCATGAATTCCTGGTTTTCCTTACTTCATTATGTATCAGTTCATCTGAATCTTCCCATGTTTCTCGGAAACTCTTCATATTAATTTTTTCTTTTGGTACATTCATACTTACTGTACTTTTCTGAAACTCCATTTGCTCATATGTAAAATGGGGAGAAGAATATTTGCTTTGCCTTATTTTTAAGGTTACTCTGAGAATCAGATGAGATTTCATTTGCAAAATGCTTTGTAACCATAAAATGCTTTATACATTTGAGCTCTGAACTCTTGTTGAAAGTGAGTGGCATTACACAGAGGTTTCTGTATAGGAGGGAAGAAGGACTTTGTTGCTATGAAGGAAAGTTATTTTTATTGTTCAGATAAATTTCTCTATTTCCTGAAGTCTAATGTCTATATCTATATATATCTATCTATACACACATATATGTATGCATGTGTATATACACATTTATATATATGTATATGTATAAAATGTATATTTTTCATACAGAGAACTGAAACTTCTTAAAATAATAATGTGATTCGAAAGGTTGACCAGATTAGGGGATTAACATCCTATTGCTATGGATTTCATTTTCATTTTGCTCTTTCCAAAAGATTTCTGACCAGGCTGCTAGTTATTAACATTTCTTGGCATTTATGAATGAGGTCTTAGTTCATTTTCTGGAAAGTAAATCTCTCCACAAAACAACATCCCACATTCAGGGACTCAGTGGAAATGCCAAAAGTCTTTGGGAATGAAAGACTAAAATATCCTTAAGCTCAAGGTCAACAGACCCATGTTGAGACAAGTCTTCTATAGCCTATGATGCCACTTCTCCATGCTTAGAATTCTTGCCTCACAACAAGATGGGCTTAGTTTCAGATCATAGGTCTATAGATTTAGAGTGAGAAGGAACCTTGGAGGTCATCTAGCCCAGTCCCCATCATTTACAGATAAAGAAACTAAGGCCTAGAGTGGTTTTGATTTGCCCAAATTCCAAACTCCAAATTAATCATTTTTTCCCATTTGTATCCTGCTAAGCATAATGAGAGAGGCAATACAGTATGGTGGAAAGAACTGGATTTGGAGCCAGAAGACCTGAGTTCAGATCCTATTCCTTCATACTTAATCCCTTTAGGCCTCAGTTTCTTCATCTGTAAAATGCATTGGAATGTTCATGTTTGTAAATTTTGTAACAGGAAAATGATAAGAACTGGATATGTAGTTTCATTGGTATATGGGAAGTTCCCTCAACCAGTGTAAGTTTGGCACTTTTTTTGTATCAGAGGATCTTAGAGAATTGCCTAGAACACCAAGAGGTACTCAGTGATTTTCCCAGAGTCACACAGTCAGTATGTGTCAGAGGCACGTCTTGGACCCAGGTCTCCTGGTTTTGAGTTTAGCTCTTACATTGTGGCAGCTCATTTTAAAATAAAAAGGGAAAATAAGTAAATAAGTAAATATTTTGACAGAGGTAGACTGATGACCTCTAATGTCCTTTCTCAGCTCCCAGTTCTATGGTACAGTGAAATGTCCTGTAGGCAGTTAGAGCTGGAGCACAGATGAAAAACTAAGTCTGGAGATTGCCAAGCAATTCTTTCTTCCTATCCCCCTCCCTATGTAGTTGGAAATGAGGATTCTTTTGTGAAGTCAAACTAGGTTATCTTTTTTCTCATTTTCTTACCTAGCCTTTAACTACTGAATGGAAGTTGCCTCAGACAAACTGAGACCTGGGAAAGACCTTAGCTTAAAAAAACCAGGGTCTTCCCGATGCATTTGGAGCCATCTCTAGTCATCATGAGCTATATCTTGCCACTGAAATCAGGTGACTCTGGAGGAGGAGTGAGGTTGATGACTTTGCACAGCCCTGCCTCACTTAAATCCAGTTCACTTACAAGTCAAGACATCACCCACTTGATATCATTGTTCATCCTCCAAGGATGAACAACAACAGCTGGAAATGAAGACAGGGACAAATTCTTATACTCATACTTAATTAGCATAGTCTGGAACAGGGGTGGGGAACCTGCAGCCTCAAGGCCACATATGGGCCTCTAGGTCCTCAAGTAGGGCCCTTTGACTGAATCCAAACTTCACAGAACAAATCACCTTAATAAAAGGATTTGTTCTGTAAAACTTGGACTCAATCAAAAGGCTGCACCTAAAGACCTAGAAGACCACAGGTGGCCTCAAGGTTGCAGATTCCCCACCCCTGGTCTGGGACCATAGGTCCTCCCTAGTGACCTATATTACCAATTTGATCAGCTGAAGCTGTATCCCTAGTTCTTTCTGGAGATCTATAACCACACACAGAGTACCCTACCATGGTGGTTGCCCATTCTCCAAGAAACTCACAGATTAAACACACTGTCCATGGAAAAACCCATCTTGGTTGACTCAGTCTGACACTATATCCAAGTCATGCATAAGGGAAGAAAGAACATGTTTTCCATATTCTGATTAGGGTTCTCAGGGTCTACTACATGGGGATGAGCTTCTGACAACAAATTCAGTGTTTTCTTGATACAATAACTTGTAATAGCAATAATGCCAAGGTAAGGAGTACAATCAAGGTCAGATCACCAGCACTAGGATGTTCCTTTTGCGTGTTGTTATGAACCGGGCTGACTCAGTCACAGTCAGGGACTACCATTTAATGAGGATGTATTACAGTGGCTTCTGCTGTACATCTATATCTTTGTACTCTTTTGGACTAAATATTCTTAGTAACTATGTTTCCTGCACATTTGTCTCTTACATGATAAGACTTAGAGTTGGAAAGGACCTCAGGAGGCCATCTAGTCTAGCCACCCATCAGTTGTTCTACTTTTAGCAAAGAGAAACCTCTAATTAATGTAGCAATAGTTAAAGTCCCCTGTCATTAAAAAAAAATCTTTCCTTATGGTGAGTTCAAATTTGTTTTCCCATCAGCATCTGTTGTTCTTAATTCTTCCTGCTGAGGCCAAGAAGAGCAAATTTATTCCTTCTTCTACCTCAGGCTATATCCTTGTCATGTTCCTTCTCTGTCACAAATTTTAAGGTGGCACAGTTACTGCCTCCCTAAATTCCTATCACCTCTATTTCACTAACCAGTTCTTCCTTATTGATCAGAATCAAATCTACAAAATCTCTTTCCTTTGTTGCTGCCTCTACCTTCTGAATGATGTTATTATTGAGAAGGCAATTGCTCAGTAAGCATTTATTTATTATGTGCCTACTATGTGCCAGACAATGCTAGGCACCAGAGCTACAAAACAAAGAATGAAACAATCTTTAGTCTACAAGAACTTACATTCTAATGGTGAGAGACAGGTTCATATATGTATGCACAGAAGAAATATGAGGAAAGAAAGAAGAAAGGAAAGAAGGAAGAAAACAAAAGGGGAAGGAGAAGGAAAGAGAAAGGAAGGGAGAAAGAGGGAGAAAGAAAGAACAAAGAAGGGAGGAAAGAAAGAAGGGGGAGAGAGGGAGGAAGGAAGGAAACAAGGAAGAAAAAGAAAGGGGGAGGAAGAAAGAAAAGAGGGAAGCAAAGAGAAAGAATGGAAGAAGGAAAGAAAGAGAAAGGAAGGAAAGAAGGGGGTGAAGGAAAGAAGGAAGGAAGCAAAGAAAGGAATAATCAATTGTTCTACTTTTAGCAAAGAGAAACTTCTGAATGATGTAGCGATGGTCAAAGTCTCTTGTCATAATCATATTCTGCTTCTGCCAGAGCTTCGTGGTCTGTATCAGGAAGTCAGAAAAGAAAAGAACTTGTTCCTCTAGGTGGCCTCCCATCACTATATCTCATCTCTCTTCCGTCTTCCTCTAATTCTTCACTAACTGTTCTCTACCATGCCTTCTCCTCAGCTTTGTGGATTTCTACCTTCTTCATGTACAATGGCACCCTCCCAGTCTCGCCTGCTCCTCTCAGATTACATGTCCCCTTCCTTTGCCATTTGCCAGTCATGTGTTATGTTCTACAAAGTCTCAGCAGTAACTCTGAAGTTGCGTTTCCCAATCACCCTTTGTTACAATCTCTAGTTCTTGGTTTATTATCCAGGCATCTATTGATAGCCGAGTGAACCCATGGGTATCATTTCCATTCTACTTCACCAGCATTTCCCCCCTTTAAGTTATCACATCTACTGTTGTTTTTTTTCTAGTTATCTAGGTTGCATAGTGGATAGAATGCTGGACTCAGAGTCAGGAAAATCTGTGTTCAAATCTTGCCTCAGATACTTACTAGCTGTGAGGCCCTGAACAAGTCACTTAACCCTTCTGTTTTAGTTTCCTCATCTATAAAATGGTGATAATAAGAACACCTACCTCTCAGAGTCTTGTTAGGATGAAATGAGATAATATTTACAAAGTACTTTGCCAGCCTTAAAGCACAATCTAAATGTTGCCATTATTATTCTTTCTATGTCATACATGCTGACTTCTATAGTATCTGGCTTAGTAGCTGTATCATTTTAGAGTCTAAAATCTATGTTCTTTTCTCCTTTTCCCTTCCTTTTCCGTTTAAAGCCCTTTAACCAGTCTCCTGAGGCAAAAACAGTCTTCTGAACCTTGCTTACATGTATGGCTAACTCTGACCAAAAGTCCTTCATTTATGTATCTGGATTGCTGACTGAGATTTAGAAGTTCTCAGCATAGGGATGATAGATAAAACTCTAAGAGCAGAGGAGCACTTTGGAAGATGTGAGTGTGGAGAGAAAAGGGCAAAGGGCCAGAGGTTAAACCTCTCAAGATACTCACTGTCAGAGGGTGGAAATAAAGAGAGAAGTCAGAAAAAGGATAGTTGAAATGGTAATAGGCCAATGATATATGAGAGAAGCCAAGGAAGGGAAGAATTTCAAGAAGGGAGGTGGTATATTTGGTGGGGCAGGGAGGTTAGGGAAGGTCAGTAGTTCCAAATGCAACAAAAAAGTTAGGATGCAAAGAAAAGGTTGAACCATCACAGTAGGGAGTGGGCCAGGGAGTAGATGAGGGGTGAATAAGATTGCTGGGCAGTGGCCAGAGCCTAGCTGCAGCTGGAAAATATAAACTTATCCTGGGCTAGGTCTTCTTCTGGGACTGTACTGATTAGCTGCTAAAATTTCTCTCAGGGTTGAAGCTAGCAGAAGGTGGAACCCTTAAAAGAGAAGGGGCAGGTGAAGGAGGAGTGTGTATTGATCTGTTAAAAGATATTACTTGCCAGTATTGTGGTGGCCAAGGCAAGGAAGGGGATCTGATTATACAAAATCAGAATCTTTGCACGGGCAGACTTTGACTCTTTAAAATCCAGCAGTAACTATAGAAAGACTTCCCACCCTTACATTCAGCTGTTGAACTGTAATTCATCATCCTTGTATTCCTCATTTGTAGCAGTCACACCCTGTGCATTTCAAATACTGCAGAGAAACTTCTGCTAACATCCCAAAGAAAACCAAATCATACTATGATACTGCTCATAGTAACCAGTATTCCTGTCCCAGTGAGAACAGCTTTTCATTCTTAGGCTAGGCTTCTGCAACAAAATCAACATCTCACTTGAAAATGTATCACTAATAGAATGTATAGAGTAAGAATGCTCATTTCCTTTACTGTGATTAATGCTGGGAGAAACCAAAAAATAACAACATTTGATTTAAAGTAAGCTTCAAAGTTCAGTGTTTTCCTAGCCAATATTTCTTCTTCAAGTCTGATCTTCCTTTTTTGTCTCTTTCCTTCTTTCTGTTGCTTTCCTTCCTTTATCCTTCCCACTTTTTTTCTCTCCTTCTTTCCTTACTTATTTTCTTCTTTCTTTATTTCCTTCCTTCCTTCCTTCTTTTCTTCCTTCCTTCCTTCTTTTCTTCCTTCCTTCCTTCTTTTCTTCCTTCCTTCCTTCCATTCTTCCTTCCTGAGAGCATAAGGGGAAGAAGTCTAAAATGAAGGTAAAATTGGTTCATTAGGGAACTGGAGCAGAGTATAGAGAGATAAAGCATATATTAAATACTTAATCCTCAATCTCTGATATATTCAAGGGATGAATCATGTGCTTTTCTCCTGTTAGAATGTAAATTCCTTAAGAGTGGGAAACATTTATTTCCTTGTTGCCTCTGTTATGCCAAGTACCTAGGACAGAGCTTGGCATATACTAGGTACTGAATAAATGCTTGTTGGTTGAATTTTCTGCTGCTTGTTCCCAGACACTCACACCAGAAAATGCTACTTACAGCTCTGTTGTCTTGTAGTAATAATAGTAATTATTATCACATTATCATATATTATTATTGCTGACATCAGTGTCAACTTTGGGGGTGGTAAAGTACTTTGCATCCGTTCTCTCACATCTGTGAACCACATTGGTTCCTGTGGCCTTTGAGAAAGTTTTTGTCCAGTTAGTCAGTTGTCCAAAACTTGGAGCAAATATCAACTTCCTTTGGAGGTGACAGGAGGTAGCCTTCTCGAGTATTTGATGTTCTCAAAGCATTTTAGTTATTCCCCATAATCCTCTGGAGCAGTTAGCAGTATCCTAATCTTCCTAATCAAGCAAGAAAGTGGAGCCCATTAGAACCAGGAGGCTGGGATTTCTGTTTTTGTATGGGCTTAATATCTCCAAATTAGGCACCATTATCTCTCAAATGAATCAGAAAAATCATAACTCATCACTTTTGCAAACGATACTTTTAACTTTTGGCACAGGGAATGCTGGTGATTTTCTTGTACTTCTCACCCAAATTTTAATGCTAAGCATGGTAAAGAGGCTTGGTTTGCAATGTTTTGGAAGCTGAGATTTTGTCCTTCTCTTCTGGGTTGGCCAGTGACTTTATTGCCTCTATTTAGTGGATCAGTCAGTGCTGTGTCCTGGCTCTGACTCTGTCTGAAGGCTGGATGGAGATGTTAGGGAAGACAAAACTCAGTGGTACTGCTCAATCTGAAAACTGTTGGTTTCTACTAAATTTAGTTTAAGGTAAAGGAGAGGATCCTTTCTGTGAAGAAATGGGAGGGCTGTCTGACCTGACAAAGGCTTTCTTCCAGACCTACAGAGCATACAAGTATTAACATGGTCCACAGGTTCGAGTGAGATGATGGACACAACGTACTTTGCCAACCCTAAAGCTGAGGTTGAGGTCAGCAATAGTAATAATAATTAATAATAATGATGATGATATATAATAATATAATATACTGGCAGATTATGTTGCTGCATTGGTTAGTTTTACAGTTCCATTGCATCAGATGTGGATGTTTTAGGCAAAAAGAGATGCTGAGGAAATTTGATCATTATATGAAGTTTAAAATCTTGACAAGTCATGTATTTTTTTTTCAAAATAGCAGAATTGTCTCATATACTAACTCATATACCAACCCCACCCTTTATCTGAGCTTGTAAAGGTCCTTGACGGCAGCAGCTGCTTAACTTTTGTCTTTGCCTCTCCTGTGCCTACCAGTGCCTGGCATGTGCTTTTGTTGTTCAGTCATTTTGTGTTGTGACCCCATTTGGGTTGTTTGGGCAAAGACACTGGAGTGGTTTCCCATTTCCTTCTCCAGCTCATTTTACAGATGAGGAACTGAAGCAAACAGTTAAATGACTTGTGCAGGATCTCATAGCTAGTAAGTGTCCTCAGACATGTCCCTTGGCACGTGATAGGTGTTTGATGGAATGCTTTGATTGAATGAACTCCATTCCACTATTGGACAACTCTGTTAGGAGTTTTCTTTCTCTCCCTGAGTGACTGGGCCAGTGCAGCTACAATGGGAAGGAGCAGTGTTTGTTCTGCTAAACATAAATACGATTACCTTTTAGAGGCAGCTAGGGGGCACAGTGGATACATCCCTGGGCCTGGAGTCAGGACAACCTGGTTTCAAATACAGCTCCAGAACTTTACAAGTTGTGTGACCCTGGGGCACATTACTTAATTAATCTCTCTGCTTCAGTTTCCTCAACGGCAAAAATGGGGATGATATTAGCACCTACTTCACAGGGTTGTTGTAAGGATCAAATGAGATAATATTTGTCAAGTGTTTAGCACAGGGCCTGAGCACATAGTAGGTCCATAATAAATGCTTGCTTGGAGAAGGAAATGGCAAACCACTCCAGTATATTTGCCAAGAGAACCCCAGATGAGGTCATGAAGAGTTGGGCATAACTGAAATGACTGAACAAAATAGTTCCCTCTTCTTCCTCCCATTTGAGGGAGTTTATGGGCTCTTTGTGCTTTCTATGTCTTTTTTTTTTGCAGGGGGGAAAGGCAGGGTAATTGGGGTTAAGTGACTTGCCCAAGGTCACATGGCTAGTGTGTCAAGTGTCTGAGGCTGGATTTGAACTCAGGTCCTCCTGACTCCAGGGCTGGTGCTCTATCCACTGTGTCACCTAGCTGACCCTTTTCTATGTCTTCTTTATCTCCTTATGAACTTCTGTGAATCTTTTGATTGCTGTGTATGCTTTCTGCATCTCTTTATGGGCACCTGTGAGACCTTCATGTCTTTTTTAAAAATTTCCACAGGTTGAAATAAAGACTGTTTTACTTGATCTCTGTTTATTATCTTGTTTGTTGTTTAGGAAGAAGGGACCCTGTTACTCATATTTGGGAAAATCTAGATGAAAGGTGTATCCAAGCTATATTTGAGATTTCCTAGGTTGCATTATAGGTGGGAACAAAAAGGTGTGGTTCTTTTTGTATGGCCACCAGGATAAGCCCCAGTGCTTGTGAACCTAGAACTGTGAGAGACCCTGGACAATGGCTTACACATATCTGATTCATGGTTCACCATGGTTAAAAGATTCGTTACCTACTGACCACCTTCTGGTGCTGATTCTTTCTGTGCTTAGCTGTTGGTCCTCGGGTGGTGGTGGTTATTCAGTCACATCCAACTCTTCGTGACCACATTTGGAATTTTCTTGGCAAAGATACTGGAGTGGTTTGCCATTTTCTTCTCCAGCTCATTTTACAGATGAGGAAACTGAGACAAACAGGGCAAAGTGACTTACCCAGGGTCACACAGCTAATCCGAGGCAGGATTTTAACTCAGGTTTTCCTGACTCCAGGCTTGATGCTCTATCCATTGTGCCACCTAACTGCCCTATCCTCAGGAAGCAGATCCATCAAAAGGATCATACTGAAAAAACCTTTTTGGGTTAGATGGATGAACCTGTCAAAGTTTGTATGTGCCTGACATGACCTTCACAAACTCATTTCTCTTCCATGATAAAGCATCAGATTAGTCCTACTAAAAGGAAAATTTAATCTTAGATTGCTATATCTAGGCCTATTAAATTTAATCTTAAATTCAGCTTATCATTCTAGCTGGAGACAGTGTTATATGGTAGGAAGAACACCAGATTTAGAATCAGGACGAGGGTTCAGGCCTTGGCTTGCTACTTCCTAGCTGCACCATGAAATTTTTTTTTTATCTCTATCAAATTTTTATCTCTGAACTTTGTTTTCCTTATTTGTAAAACAAGTCATAATACTATCTAAGAAAACTGTTTTTCAGTCCTTAAATCACTATGAGCTGTTACAAGCTTTTCAGACCTTTTGGAATCCTGATTCTGTATTCTGCTGTGTTAAGATAAACCTTTCACCTTCATTTCATCTGCCACTTCGTTGCTTCAGCTAGAGGACGTACCTTATTGGAATGTTGACAACAGAGCAAGGAGGTTCAAGAGCCTGGGTCTGGGGCCCATGAAATTGGCCTGTGGGTCTGCAAGCCTGATGACAGTTGGGGAGAGTGAGGTCACCAAGAGTGCTAGTGACCTGGAATTTATCTTTTTTGCTTACAATCTCTGCACCTCAAGACCTCAAAGCTAAGGGCAATAAGTCATCATTTAAAGCTCTTCACAACCTGACCCCTCCCTAGCTTTCCAGTTTTCTTCTACCCTTCTTCCATTCAAGAACTATGTGATCCAACCATGCTGCCCAGTTTGTCCTTCCTCATACACACCCGTTGTCCCTGTGCCTTTGTGCTTGCTGTCTGGAATGCCCTGCTCTTACATACACATCTACTTTCCATGGCTTTCTTTAAGACCTTCTACAACAGGACTTACCCCATTCCCCCAACGGCTACTATCTTCCCTTTATCAGATTGCCTTCCACCTATTCTGTATATATCTTTTATGCATCTAATTATTTATAGACTGCCTTCCCTATCAGAGCATAAGGTCTTTGAGAGAACGGAATGTTTTTTGCCCTTTTTTGTATCTCCATCCCTTAGTACAGTGTCTGATACATTTGCTGTTCAGTCATGTCCAATTCTTCATGACCCCATTTGGGGTTTTCTTGACAGAAATATTGGAGTGGTTTGCCATTTCCTTCTCTAACTCATTTTATAGGTGAGGAAACTGAAGCAAACAGGATTAGGTGACTTGCACAGGGTCATACAGCTAGTGTCTGAGGCCAGATTTGAACTCAGGTCTTCCTGACTCCAGTCTGGGTGCTCTATCCACTGCACCACCTGATTGTTACCTAGGACATTTAGCTCCCTTACACTAGAGCAGCCCCTAGGGGACCTGGAAACTCATTCATTCATCAAGGTGAGGAATGTCCTCAGAGGAGGGAGAAGCCTTATAGGCAAGGAGCTCAATGAATCCAAGAAACTCTCTGATTCTTCAGAAACCCTAGGCAACAGGATTTGGGGAATTAGGACTTGGCTGTAGAAAGCTTCCACTAAAGCCTGTGGCTCTTTGCCGGGCTTTGCTGAGACTGAACAGGATTTCCCCTACAGTTGATTCTCTAGTTCATGGTCCAACCTGATTTTAAAGGCCTTCGATGAACATTCTACTCCCACTCCTTATGGCAGGCTGCCTCACAGTGCAATTCATTGCTTTTTCAGAGTTCTCCTGGTAGGGCCTCTTCTCGTTTTCATCTTGTTTCTCTTAGCTGTTGCCCACTCAGTCATCATTTCTCATCAGACAGGACCTGGTCAGGTAGGACCTTCTCTTTCTCTGGTGTGCATATTTACTAAATACTTTTCATTCTCCCCTTCTCATCCAGTCTTCCTTTACTTGGCCAAAACACACTCATTTCGTTCCTTTCATCTTTTCCTGTAAACCACTCTCTGTTTGTTCATCCTGGAAGGGTCTTTTAATGGCTCTAGTCCCTGGCTTTTGCAATGCTTCTTTTAAACTTGGTTTTATACTCTGGCTAGAATTAACTTCCTCCTCCTTCTCCTCCCTTTCCTCCTCCTCCTCCTCCTCCTCCTTCTTCCCCCTTCCTCTTTTCCTTCTCCTTCTTCTTCTTGCCATTGAATGCAACCAGGCTGTACAGAGCCCAATTACATTAATTATTTTGACTTCCAATTGTAGGGTGTTGGCAGCCCATTCAGCTGTAGCTTGTCTGACCTGTTGCGGTTACTCAGAAACAAAATGACAAATTAATAAGTAACATACTATTGAAGACTTTATGTATCACTCCCCAGTGTACTCTAATAAGAATTATATAGCCTGAAGCTGGGGAAAAAAGTGACTCAGAAGGAAAGACAAGTTATTTGGGAAGGCATCAGAAAGTAGCATGTCAGCATTAACAAACTTTATATTTAAAGGGAAAGAAAAATGGAAAAAGGCAAGAGATTTGGAGAATGATTCCTATCAATGTACAGAAGTTGTTTTGCAAACCTTCAAATACTTCATAAATTTGTTATTATTATTATCAAGTATATAATAATCATAGGTTCTACCAAAAAGCTTTTGGACTTCTCCTCTGCTAATGGGGATATTCTTGTATTTCAAGTATCTAATCATCATTAAACATTTAAACATGATACTTTTCAGTGTAATCCATGGTACAGGGCTTGAGCTCTGGATTTTTACCAAGATTCACTATAGGGAGCATCTCCCTCAAATCATTCTCATTGGTTTGCTGTGTTCCCATCCAGAGTAGCCTCTGTGAAATCTCAAAATATGACTCAAATATAATTTATAGCTAGTTCTCCACAGAATTGTGTAAGAGTCCCCAGATCCTTTACAAGCATTTACTTTAACAAATGCATACAGTCTATAAGGCACAGGACAGCCTTTGTCCTATCCTAAAGAAAAAGTGAAAATAACATAGACTCCCAGCAGTCTATGAACAAATGATATAATTCTCTTCTCTTTCTAGTGAGTTCCATCTTCCCCCAGAATCCTTAAGTCCTTCACGTTAACATCACGGTCCTATAGTTTGGACTCCCCATTGAAAGGGAAACAAACTTTGGGTTGCTATAAGGGGAACCCCTCAACCTTACTCTTTTACCTCAGAGAACCACACAGACATTTGGTCTTATGGAATTACCTTGAGGTAAGTACTCTCTCTGGAAGAGAAATGAACATGAGGTTCTTACTAGTACATCAACCCCTGGATATTCCAGTAAGTCCTACTTTACTCCAGAGAGCCATTCAGATATTCATCTTTATGGTACTCCTCTTTGGGGCATGGCCTTCTTTTGGATTTGCTAAAGAGACAACCCCTTTTCAAATTGGACCTACACTGTCCAAATGAGAGTGTTAGTGGAGGGCAAAATTCAGATCTTTGTTTTGTTCCTTGCTTCTCTAACTGGGGGTGGGAAGGGGGCATGCTCCAATGTTCTTCTCTTTTCAGGAGGCTGTCAATACCTAGGAATCACCTTTCCCTCATAAAAGCCCAGGTTTCCCCACACTCTAAACTTTGGGTTTTTTAAAGGGCCAACCTCTAAGACTAGTGCTATTCAGGAAGTCCCCCTTCTCTTGCTAGAATTCTTGATTCTGGGATCGCACAATACAGGAAATCATCCTTCCTATTCAGGAAGCTAGGTTGAGCAGTTAGGTGATGGAGTGGATGGAACATTGGGCTTGGAATCAGGAAGATTCATCTTCCTGAGTTCAAATCCACCTTCAGGCACTTACTAGCTGTGTAATCCCGGGCAAGTCACTTAATCCTATTGGCTTCAGTTTTCTCATCTGTAAAATGAACTGGAGGAGGAAATTATAAACCATTCCAATATCTTAGCCAAGAAAACCCCAAATGGGATCACGAAGAGTTGGACATGCCTGAAATGACTGAACAACAATATCCAGGAAACTGGAGGTCAAATATATTATTCCATGGCTGCCATTTCCCAGACTGAGAGGGTTGTCTGCCATCTCTCCAAAGCTGCTGCAAGGAATTTGGGGTCTAGGAACTCTTCTCTTAGGAAGTATGAATGAGTCAAAAAGCAACAAAGCTATCCTGTACCTTTGTTCCAGGGCAGCTATTAATGGTTTCTGAGGAGGAAAACTCCACCCTTCAATCTAGGCCCTAGGTCCTTTCTGCTGTGTTCTGGTCTACCCTTTTAAAAGGAAGTGAAAAAAGAAAAGCCCCCAAAGGGGAAAGTAGGTCCCAGTTGACAATTGAAGACTGCCTTTTGGGGACCAATAGAAAGGAGAAACTCCATCCACTAGTTTAGCTCACAGGAGTCTAAAATGTCCAGTTCATCTGTAATTACTGAGACCCCCTCTCTCCTCCCTCCTCCCCACAAGACTCAAAGGGATTCTCTATGCCCTACAAAGGAAAACACCACCAAAAGCCACAAACAAAGGTTTATGATCCTGTAAGATAATAAGATCGATCAAGAGCTGTCTTTAGTCATCACTCTCATCAAATTGATCTGGGAACTCCTCTGACAAGCCACCTATATTAATACATATAATCTAAAGAGCAGCATGAGATGGTTGAAAAAGCACTGAATTGGGGACAAGGAGACCTTGTTCTAGTCTAGGCTTTGCCACTAACTTTCTGTTTGTCCTTGGACAAATCACTTCTCTCTGAAGCTCAGTCTCCTCACCTGTAAAATGAAGGATCATAGATTTAGGAGCTATAGGGGACCTCAAGACATTATCTAAGTCATTTCCTTGCATTAGATGATAGAGTCATAGAATCTAGAACTGGAAAGGAGAAACTAGTCTAGCCCCTTCATTTTATGGATGAGTAAACTGAGGCACAGAGAGATCACACAGCTACTAAGCATCTGAGGTGGTCCCTATGGTCTTATTCAGTTCTGCATTCTAACTGAGGATTCAGTTTGGTTGTTGTCCTTCATTCTCAAAGAGGACCAAAGTAACATCACTATGCTAGAGTCAAGTTTCAATGTGTTCGACTGTGGCAGATCAGAACAATATGAGCTCAGAATGCTCTACCACAGGTCAGGCACAGAGTCTGTGTAATGTGCGCATCCTGCATTTCCGTTGAGCTGTTTCAATAATACGTTGCTCATAGAGCACAGATCCTGTCTGATGGGGGCATGCCACGGTGAGCAGTCCTGTGCCATTGTCTCCCATCTCACACAATCAATTCCAGAGTTCTTAAAAGAGACACTGAGAGTGTCCTTGTGCTGCTTCTTCTGACCACCATGTGAACGCTTGCCCTGTGTGAGTTCTCCATAAAATAGACCTTATGGAAAATTATGTCAAAATTTGGTTGCCCAGAGAAGTTCATCAGTATTGTACATCAATTTCACAATGGCGTGTTTCCCCAGCTTCTAGATAATGGACAATGCTCTTGTGCTTTCCCAGTCACCAATGGAATGAAACAAGGCTGTGTGCTTGCTCCCATGCTTTTTAAAAGCGTGATGTTTTTAGCCATGTTGTCAAATGCTTTCAGTGAGGATGAACACCATATCAAGGTCAGCTACCACACTGATGGTAAATTCTTCAACTTGAAAGAATTTCAATACAAGCCAAGACCAAAGTGGAGGGAGTATTGATGCATGATTTTCTGTTTGCAGATGACTGTGCACTCAGTGCAGCTTCTGAAGCTGAGATGCAACAAAGTATGGATCAAATTGAGGAACACCTCACATAAAAGGGAACTAAAAAGTTAGGGGTAAAGTGGAGAAGGTAACCTGTTCAGGGATATGGTAGAGATGTCTGGAAGGTGAGTAATGAAGGAGTAAACATAATTAACTGGGAGACTGCCTAAAAATGGAGAATTCTAGAGGAACTCACCAATCAGAGGAGGAAATCTCAGGGTCAGAAGATCTCCCAGGGTGAGAAGGCTTCTGGGTCTGGTGGAAAAGTCTGGAGAGCAAAGAGCGGAAATTAAACTAAATGGCCAGGGAGGTCCCTTCCAACTGGAATGTTCTGTGATTCTGGGACACTAGTAATGTTGTACAGCCACTATAGACATCCAATTGGATTGTTGTGCAGCTGAGTCAAATTATTGCTCTGTTTTCTCAAGCATCAACCCCACTCTCCATTCAATATTCTGTTCTGGCAGGATTGGTGGGAGTGGTGAGGAAGTCATCGGTTATGACCTTGAGGCTTTATTCTAATGAGCCTTGATTCTAGAATTGGGTAAGGGGGTCGAGTTTGTTGATTCCTGTTACTTTAGTATTACTTGGCCAAATCTGACAATTGAAAGTTTTGTTAGTACCAGGAGACTGTTAAAAATATAATGGGATTCTTTTGTTTTTCCCCCAGCAAAACTGCCTACTTTGTCGATTGATATTTACAGCTGCTGCCAATAAATCTAAACAGAGATTAGAGTTGGATGTCATTGCCTGTGTCATATTCAGAGCTGAAAGGGTCCTGAGAGACCATATGATATGATATTTTTATTTTATAGATAAAGAAACCAGGGTCCTGAAAAGTTCTGGCTAATGTCACAGTTGGCTAGCTGACATTAGCCAAATCTCTTAACTTCTCAGGTAGAATTGGGCCTAGAACTTAGGTCTCTGAAGCCAGGAGGACCTGGGTTCAAAAGAGAATTCCATGCCACATATTATGGCAAAGGGGAAGAGCAAGAGAGTCATCTCTCCTTTTAAAAATCTCTTTATTTGGAGGCTCCTCCTGACTCAGTGACCAGTAAAGGGTCTACTCCATTGTTTCAAAGGGCATGGCCCAACCAGAAGGGTCTCAACATCTCTCTGCTCACCTCTTTACCCTATTGCACACACACACATATAGAAGTAAGCACAAGATTTTTTTAATGTGTGATGATTAAAAAGGTTTGAGAGACATAGTTTCTGGGTAATTTAATCATTTTATTAGTAAGGCCAAAAGGTTTTATTAATAAAAGGATGGTAATTTGGCCATCTCTCTCAGACCAAAGATCCCTAATGGAGTTGGGGTCACAGTTTATATGCCCTTTGAAGAGGACGCATTCCTGAGGGATGCCTAATTGCCTCTGGTTGGTTAACACAATGGGAGGTGGGCTGTCTTGGTGTTCATCCAAGGTGACTTAGGTCACCCAAATCTTGGTCAAAGAGATCAATATCCATATGACCTATCTTGATAACAAGGAGATTCAGCATTTTCCCAGATCTGTCTGAGCAAATGCAATGAATGGGAATACACCCATTAACCCAGACTTAGAATTTCTTTTACTGTCTGATTAGATCTTGGCCTGGGTAAATCTCTAAGAGAGATTTCCCACACTGGTTGATTTCTGGATGAGGAAGTAGAAAAGGGGAAAAACCTTGGTCCTGATTCAATAGTTATTAAATATGAGAAATATTTATTTCTCACAAATGCCTTATGCAATTTTTTAAACTTTTAATTGAGATCTAAGGTTAAGGCAACAATTTGTTTTTTTATGGTATGTTGGTGAGTACATAGAAAGGGTCACATTTAGGTGGCACAGTGAATAGAACACTGGCCCTGGAATTAGATGGACCTGAGTTCAGATTTGACCTCAGACGCTTACTAGTTTGTGTGACCCTGGGCAAGTCACTTAACCCAATTTACCTCAGTTTTCTCATCTATAAAATGAGCTAGAGAAGGAAATGGCAAACCAGTCCAACATCCTTGTCAAGAAAACCCCAGATAGGGTCACAGAGAGTCAGACACAATTGAACAACAACACAGAAAGGAAAACAATGATTATTACAAACCAGGATGATTAATTAAAAACAATTCTTCCAATACTAATTTTCTGTCCTTTTTTGATGGGGTTACTAGAATGATAAAGCAAGAAAACGACAAAGACATAGCATGTACACAATGGTTTTTGGTAAGGCTGTTGTCAGTCTGTTAGGCATTGTTTTGGGTAAGATGGAAAGGTATACTGTATATGTAATTAGGCATATTCAAATTACTAAGAGTGTTGATCAAGGATTGATGTCATACTAGATGGAGTTTTTTCATAGAGTTCCCCAAGGCTCTGTCCTTGACCCTATTATAATCAACATTGTTTAGTGAAGGCATAAGTGGTATGTTTATCAAATTTACTGATGTCTTAAAACTGGAGGTATAATTAATAATAATAATAATAAACTGAAATTTGCATAGCATTGTAAAGTTTGCAAAACACTTTATATACTTATCTCATTTAAACTATGAAGCAGTCCTAGGAGGTGAGTATTACAGGTATCATTATGCCTATTTTACAGATGAGAAAACTGAGGTGCAGGGAGGATAAGTGGTTTGCCTATAGTCACAAACTAGCAAGAGGCAGCTATGTGGCATAGTAGTAAGAGTGCTGAACATGGAGTTGGGAAGACCTGCATTCACGTCCTGCCTCAAATATTTGCTGTGTGAACCCTAGGTAAGTCACTTAGCCTTTCTTTGCCTCAGTTTCCTCATCTGTAAAATGGAGATAATAATAACACCTGCCTCTCAGAGTTGCTCTGAGGATCAAAGGAAACAATATTTGTAAAGTATTTTGCAAACCTTGAAGTGCTATGTAAATGATAGCTATTTTGTATTCATTATGCTATACAGCCTGTACTCTGGGGTCTATTCATATTGGTGCAGTCTGGGGTTGCTAGAAACCCCAAAATGTCAGGGTACAGGATGGCATCTACCTGGAAAGAATTCACACACTCAGATCTTCTTCCAATCAAATGACAAGGTTTATTGTAATGTGGGTTAGATTCCTAGTGAATGGGCAACCTAATGGGGGTGAGACTGATGCTTATTTAAGAAAAAGGGACAGTGAAAAGATCTAGATGGGATTAAGGAGTGGTAAATAGCCTGGGGTGGGCCAGGTGCAATAGTGAAAGGATTGTCAAGTATCTAGGTTGACTGGGGTAGGCCAGATGCCTTGGGCTAGACTACAGTGATCTAGGCTGCTGAACAATGTATATGAAAATTCAGGGACTGATTGCTTTCAAAGACATGATCTTTTCCTTTTAGGGATCCAGGTCTCATCACCCCATCAATATCATATAAATGTTTTTCCCTTTAATATAGGTTTCCATGGAGATAAACAGAATTTGGTCAGTCTTTTGTATTTTGCTAAAGTTTGCCATGGAGAGTATATAAAAATACACACGTTTGTTTTTTGTATCTTTGTATACGTGTATATTTTTGTGTGTGTGCACATGCCTGCATATATATATATATATATAATGTATGTATATATATATATATCTCCTTTATGTCTATGTATGTGTGTTATATATATTTATATGTATACATACATTTTCCAGGCACACACATATATATCTCTAACATAATATAAGCATAATATACATATATGCATGATATAGGTACACATAGACTATATGTGATGCATATATATACACAAATATATACTTTTTGTGTATATGATATTCTTATTTCAACTCTTATGACACTAAAAATGCATATACCTACAATAGAAAACAAGAAAAAAAAGTAGATCTCTTTTATTATCTACAATGACCTTCTTCTATGCTGTGGTAGCTGTTGACCTATTTATTGTGATTTAGAGGCCTTAACTCCAAACTAGAACAAGGATGACTCTGAAGTGCTTCCTCTTTCCATTTTTAGAATTAAACTAGACAATTTTCTTCATGCAGAGAACTCCTGGTAAGTAAGCCTCCTCCACCAATGAGGATCAATGCTTAAGTCTTACAGAGTTGTCTGAGTTTATGGAGAGTGTAAATGACTTATCCAGGGTCCCACAACTAATTTGTGTCAGAGATAGGACTTGAATCTGCTGTCTTTCTGACACCCAGTCCAGCTCTTTATCCAACAGGCCATACTGCCTTTTGCACATTGTTATAGTGGATAGAGTTCTGAACTGGAAGCCTGGAAGGTCTGAGTTCATGTTCTCCCACTTCCAGTTATTCTCAGTTCAGCCATTGGAAGTCACTTAACCTTGTTGCATCACCACATAAAGATAACCTAACTTGCCCAGTCTTCAGTTTCTTCAGCTCTAAAATGGAGGTAGGCCTATTGTCCCATTCCCCAAGCCAAGAAGGATCTCTGAGCTTCTATAAGGTCGTGTCAGCAGTGTACCTTGACAGAAGGGCTGTTCCAGTATATGGCTCACTGGCGCTTTGTTGGTTAGCCTCTGAGAGCATATGGAAGTGGGAGAAGAATTATTTCACTAAGAAATATGCCTCCCACGCATAATCTGAGTATTACCAGGTCACTATTAATTCCTGTATACATGATCTAACTATGACCTAACTATGAGATAATGTAACTGTCTTCCAAACTACACACAAAGTCATACCATATTGTCTCACTACTGAATGTTGTCCTACTATGTAAGAATGTCCTTTCCTACATATACATATGTTAGAATAATAGGTTTATTGAACTGCACGAACAAAGATCATCTAGTCTTCATTTGGAAGATAAGGAGACTGATTTGTTCAAGGTCACATGATTAGTGGCAAAGGCAAGGCTAGAACCCAGTCTGAAGCCTCGTAGGGTAGTGCCCTTTCAGCTATGCCATATGCCCATGTGGCTCATTGTTAACATGCAAACTCTTGCAGCCAATGATCATGTCTGATATAGTTTGCTTTATGTAGATTCATAGAATTTTTAATTTTCATTGACATATTTTTTTATTACCTTCATTTCTTTATGTGTTCTTCCTTCTCCCATTGAGACAGCCCTTATAACAAACAACAAAAAGAAAGAGGGGGAAATGGCAGTTCATCAAAACCAACCAAAATATCATTTAAGTCTGACAGCAGATGCAGTGTCCTACCCCATAGTTTTCTACTTCCACAAAGAAGGGAAGGAGAGACTTTTCTTAACTCTTCTTCAGGATAAGCTTGAGCTTTATAATATATAGCATTCAGCTCATTTGTTTTTTTTGTTTTTTTGTTCTTTCCATTTACACTGTTGGCTGTGTGGATGGAACACTGGACCTGGAGTCAGGTGAGTTCAAATCCAGCCTCAGACATTAGCAGCAAACCCCAGGCAAATCATTTAACCCTATTTACCTCAGTTTTCTCATCTGTAAAATGAAATGGAGAAGAAAATGGCAAACCATGACAGTATCTTTGCCAAGAAAACTCCAAATGAAGTCATGAAGAGTCAGACACAAGTCAGCAACAACAAAGACAACAATAGCAAGAACAGCAGTCATTGTTTTCCTGATCTTACTTTGTTCTATATTAGTTAATAATTCTTCCCCTGCATCCCTGAATTCTTCATATTTGTTATTTTCTATAGTGCAGGAATAGGCTAATATTAGAATGATTCTAATAATAGCATCTAATAATAATTCTAATAATAGAATTTAATGAGGGGAGAGTTGGAATAAATCTTAGAAATCCCCTAGTCCAAACCCCTTGTTTTATAGATGATGAAATAGAGGCCCAGAGATGCTAAAATGACTTAGCTAAAATCATGCAATTAGTGGTAAAGCCAGAAACAAAATTTTAGACTTTCAGAGAGATCTTAGAAGAGTATCTAATTTGAAAGATGAAGGAATTGAGGCCAAGGGATATTAAGTGACTCACTGGCCCAAGGTGACGTCACATGGAACTTGAGTCTCCCAGTGCTCATTTGGCTACTTTTCCCACTACAGCCCGATACCTCCACATAATAATACCAAGTATAGCTTTATGTAAAAATAGTTGTTTACTATGACAGCAATGGGGAAAGTATCCTGGTTCAGGAACTGGGTTCAAATTTCACCTCTGGGATAAAAGTAGCCTCAGTCTCAGAGGGTTGTTGTGAGAACTATATGAGATAATGGATGTAAAACGGTTTGCAGATCTGAAAGTACTCCATAAAGTGAGCAAACACGTAAGAGAATACTGAATAGAAAAATGTGTGCTTTGAAATGATATGATTTTCTGCTGAAAATTAGATTAATTAAGATAGTTATTTTATTAAATTAATTTTACTGGCCAGTGTTGATTTTGTCTTCGAGAGAGCATAGAAACCAATGTTGCTAAGGCTTCCAAGTGTTCTTAAAATGTTGTTTCCTTGGCAACATTAACACTAGGCGTTGTTAATACTCAGTGGAATTAACTGAGACAATGGGGCCTAAGGATTTCATCTAAGCCCTAAGATTGATGAGGAGGCAAGTTACTGGCTCTGCAGTTTTCCTTTGGTGGTTATATTATCCCAAAGTGTTTTCAGGAGTTAGGGAATGTGCCAAGTTAAATAAGAAAGCAGAAATGAGCTACTATATCCAAAGGGACAGCCTGGGGGAAATTTACAAAAGGAGCTGGCAAATGAGTTAAAAGAGATAGTGGATTGCTTTAGATGGTAGTAACTGGGAAGCAGAAGAACAAGATAAAGTTCCTTTGAAGAGCATTCAGAAGCTTCAGGAAGCAGTCAATAAACATTTATTAAGCACCTACTGTATGCCAGGCAAAGAAAGGTGAAAACCAGTCTGTGCTTTCATGGGGCATACATCTAACAAGGGAGACAACATGCAAACAACTATGTACAAACAAGCTACATGCAAGATGCACTAAAAGTACGGATTAGAAAAGGCTTTCCATAGAAGAAGGATTTTAACTCGAGAAAGTCAGGGAATCCAGTGGGTTGAAATAAGGAGAGCATTCCATGTGTGGAGGACAGTGAAGAAGTAAAGAAGAGATATTCCTCAGTGTGACTCAGTGATTCAGGGCATCTCTGGTGCTAGTATTTTAAGGGAGAAGGGATAGGGACTAGACCTGTAATTTAATTGACATAGGGAACTATTCGATGAAGAAACTGCCTCTAAACAATTCAGGTTGGCAGCTTCTCCTCTACCTAGTCTTAGAGAGTTGTCTAGAGCACAGAAAGATTGAATGATTTGCCCAGGGTCACACAGCCAGTATATGTCACAGGTGGGACTTGAACTCTGGTCTCCCTTGCCTCAAGACTGGCTGTTTATCCACTATTCCCAGGAGAGACAGACAGACAGACAGAGAGGGGAGGGGGGAGACAGAGACAGAGAGAGGAGTGACAGAGACAGGGAGAGGCAGAGAGACAGAGAGAGAGAGAGAGAGAGAGAGAGACAGAATGAGAGAGAGACAGAATGAGAGAGAGAGACAGAATGAGAGAGAGAGAGCAGCTTGTTTCCTAAAGAATTCTATGGAGGTTGAGACTGTCTAGGTGAGTCCAAGGGATAACAGTTGCATTCTCCCTGCCATGTTGACAACCTGGGTCAAAATCCCATTTGCCTTATGATAGATATGGCCCTGGACAGCTAGGTGGTAAAGTGGCTGGAGTGATGGACCTGGAGTCAGGAAGACTGATCTTTCTGAATTCAAATCTCACTTCAAAAACTTTTACTAGCTTTTGACCCTGGGCAAATTGCTTGACCCTGTTTGCCTCAGTTTCCTCATGTATAAAATGAGTTAGAGAAGGAAATGGCAAACCATCCCAATATCCTTATCAAGAAAACCCCAAATAGAGTCATGAAGAGTCAGATACCTGAAAAAGAACTGAACAACAATAAGCTATGTCTCTGTGTCAGACCTGCTATGGTAGAAGCCTCTGAATATTCTATCTGGGATTTTCTACATTGGAAGCTGAGGAAGAAAGATCCCGCCTTGGACTTTGCCACCCAAATATCATCTCTAAACCCATCCACCTAAAATATGAAACCAGATCTCTTTGTCTAGCATTTGTGGTCCTCCATAATCTGGCACTGCCCTGATTTTCCAGCCTTGATCCATATTGCTACATTCAACACAACAACAGTACAGTCACACTTGACTCTTCTCTGCTTCCTGAGTACATATTCTTGTCTCCATGTCTGCTTCTATTGACTTCATGAAGTCTTTCCTTATTCCTATGCCTCACATTCCAGATTTCATACCTCTCTAAAGCTCTCAAGCAATATTGTATATTCATTTATATCTATATTATTTCTCTCTCCTATAGTCTAATCTAGCTGTCATAGCTTCCTAGTAGATAGTAAACACCTATTATATCTAAATTACATTGCTCTAATAGACCACTAGAACAGTGGTCTAAACTCACTTAATAAATGTTTCTTAAATTTAGTAATTAAGCACTTGATAAATGTTTGTTGAATGAATGAGCAAATGAATGAAAGAATGAAAAATTAGGGAGGTGATTACCAGGCATCTCTGAGAAATAAAATCATTCCTTCTTATTCTTGGTCAGAGTGAATAATGATACAAAAGAGAATATACCCAATTATTTCAAAACCAAGTCCTCTAAATGGTAAAGAGTTGATGAAAAAACTTAGGCAATTTTAACTATACAAACAATTAAGCAAGGTTTGAACTCTGTAGTTCACAGTTTCCTAGAGCAAAAGACAAAGAGAAAAAAAATCATGTCACAAAATAAAGCTTTAGTGCAGATCCAGGTACAAAGGTATTTGGATCCAGATTAGGAGCAGACACTTGCTAGGGGGTCATATCTGTTTCTGAAAAGAAAATAAAAGCTATAATTCATCGTTCAGTTGTGGCTGATTATTTGTGACCCCATTTGGGGTTTTCTTGGCAAAGATACTGGAGTAGTTTGCTGTTTCCTTCTCCAGCTCATTTTACAGATGAGGAAACCGAGGCAGACAGGGTTAAGTGACTTGCCCAGGGTCACACAGCTAGTAAGTGTGAGAGGCCAGATTTGAACTCAGGAAGATGAGTCTTCCTTACTCCAGGCCTGGCACTCTATCCATTGTGCCACCTACCTGCTCTTTGCTATAATAGCTAACATTTATACAGCACCTACTATGTTCCAGGAGCTTTACAATTATTATCTCATGTGATCCTCATAACAACCCTAAGAAGTAGTTGCTTTTATTATTCCCATTTTACAGATGAAGAAACTGAGGCAAAAAGTGGTTAAGAGACTCGCCCAGGGCTACACAGCTAGTAGGTGTCTGAGGCTGGATTTAAACTCAGATCTTCCTGACTCCAAGCCCTGTAGTGTATGCATTGTGGCAACCTCCATGAAATCTCAAGGTAGTGTGTGTGAAAACCAGCAGTTTAGATGACCTCTGGCTGTAAGATCTCCCAGGGGCTTCAGCCTGCCCCTCCCCTCCATGTTTTAAGAGCACTTTGTAATGCAGGAGTGATGACTTCCTCTTCCTAAACCAATCCTGACTTCCCGGGGCCTCAGTGTCCCAAGTCATCCTAACACATTGCGAAGAAGAGGCAGTTAGAAAATGGGGAGCATTTTCCTGGAGAAAATCGTGATTCACGGGAACCTTCATTAAGACCCTCTCTCAGCAACACATTTCAAATTACCACCATTTTCACTAATAATAAACTGGTGCCTTTGCATGCTGCTTGGGATGAAGTAGGGGTAGGTTGGAGAGCTTGTTGGAGACCATTAGACAGGGATGAAAGCAGAGGAGCAGGACCCTGAGGCTCATGTGACAGGAAGAGTTATGATATGATCTCATTATATGGGATGGTTAAGGCTGGCCCAGTCCTACTGCAGAATGCTATCCCTTTATACAGGGCAGGCAGGCCAGGCCCTGTTTCCTGAGAGTGATAAGAAGAAATAAAGTACAAAACAGAAGAGTTTCTATAGATGGACTTAGCCTTCTTCATGATTTTTCCTGAGACTCCTTGTACATAAGGGTGGTGGTGTTCAGAGATATGGCTAGGACAAGATGATAGGGGTTTACTCCCATGTTGCTGAAATTTAGAGAGTGCTCTCAGCATTTAAATTCTTTCATCAGGTACAAAGAACTTGTTCACAAGTTAACAAGAATAATTAGTTGAAATAGGAAGCTATTAGCTGATGGGCTTCCTCCCCACCATGCCCCTACATGACTTTCTCTTTGACCTGGTCCTACTCTGATCTCTTCCTTGGTAAATCACTTTCTGACTTCAGGTTTACCATCACCTAGGTCTGTGTCCAAAATCTGAGGGCTTCCGCTCTCCACTTTGCCTCCATCTCTGTCTCTCTCATGGGGCAGTGTCCCCAGGTATCTACTCAAATGTAGCCTTCTTTCCTGAAGTATATCTCAACTCAGTCTCTCCATCCTGTCTCAATTGAACTTCCCTTCAAATTTTAATTTGAGCATGCTTTTTCGGTTACTTCTGTTTCATTGATTACACTAAAGCCTTTGACTGTGGGGATCACAACAAAATATGGCAAGTCCTCAAAGGGAAGAGAGGACCAGATCATCTTACTTGTCTCCTGAGAAATCTGTATGGAGGCCAAGAAGCAAGTTAGAACAGAACATGGAACAAACCAATTGGTTAAGATGGGAAAAGGGAGTATGACAAAGCTGTATATTGTCACCTTATTTATTTAACTTATATATGCAGAGTCAATTATGCAAAATGCCAAGCTGGATGAATCAAAAGCTGGAATTAAGGTTGCTGGGAGAATTATTAACAATCTCAGATATGTAGATGATACCACTGGTGGCAGAAAGGGAAGAAGATTTAAGAAGCCTCTTGATGAGGGTGAAAGAGGAGAGTGTAAAAACTGGCTTGAAGCTTAACATAAAAAAAAAACAACTAAGATCTTGGCAACTGGTCCCATCACTTCTTGGCAAATAGAAAGAGAAGAGATGGAAGCAGTGTCAGATTTTATATTCTTGGACTCAAAGATCACTGCAGATAGTGATGACAGCCATGAAATTAAGAGACACTTGCTCCCTAAAAAGAAAGCTATGGCAAATCTGGACAGCATACTAAAAAGCAGAGACATCACCTTGCTGCCTGCCATCCATATAGTCAAAGCTATGGTTTTTCCAGTAGCAGTTTACGGCTGTTAGAGTTGGATTATAAGGAAAGCTGAATGCTGCAGAATCAACACTTTCAAATTGTGGAACTAGAGAAGATTTTTGAGAGTCCCTTTGATAGCAAGGAGATTAAATCAATCAATGTAATAAATAAATTCAGAATCTTCACTGGAAGGTCAAATACTGAAAATGAAGCTTAAATACTTTGGCCACGTAACGAGAAGACGAGACTCATTGAAAAAGACTGCTATTGGGAAAGATTGAAGGCAAAAGGAAAAGGGGATGGCAGGGGATGAGATGGATAGACAGTGTCATGTAAACAAGGAGCATGAGGTTGTAGATTTTGGGAGAGAGTGGAGGATAGTGGTGTGCTATGGTCCATGGTATCATGAAGTCTGAACAAGAATTTCTGTGCTCACTTAAACCAGGCATATTTTGTGGCACTTGTCCCAGGAACCAAAATTGCCAGGTATGTGTCTGCTGTTGCATCACATGTGGGGCCAAAATGCTTTATTTATATAATAAAACCCAAGTAACTTTTTAGGAGTAAGTCGTAGAAGTTTTATTTTGAGAACAGAAGCAGAGGTGGGGTGCCAAGGAGTTTAAGTCCAGACCTATTCTTGGCTTAACAGAGGGAACACCCAGTGTGAAAACTCCCTCCATCAACTTAAATCAGCAACTTATCTCTAACATACAGTCTTAGAGAGATGCCTGGGACACAGAGAAGTTGTGCAACCTGCCTGTGGATGCACACAGTTAATATGTGCTGGAAGTGGCCTGGGATTACAGGTCTCTGACACAAAGCAGTTGCGCCCTCTACCCACAACTCCTTTTCAAAGTATAAATGCCCTTTCAAAATTTTGCTGTTTTCTTTGGGTGGGGTGAGAATGGGGTAGAGAGAGAGTTTTTTTTTTAAAAAGGCATAAAATCTCCTCTGCATATTTTCTCCTGGGGGATGATCAGGGCCTCCAAATATGCCTGCTTGTTAATTAAGAGAAAACCTGGACATATAGCACTCTTTTTTTGTTAGGAGCTTAGCAAAATGTTTCACCTTGCAAGGAAATTCAACACATTGGAATTCGTTTTCTCTAGGGCGAAAATGAGGCCACATTCCCTTTGGCTTCCTTAAAAAGAAAATGGTCCAGAATTCTGGAAACCACAGTTGTAGAACCTTATGCAATGTCTCCTTTCCTTTCAGCAGCACATGGAATAGTTAGGTGAGGTGATCTGTGTGATGTGGCATGCTTTTTTTTTTTCCATCTTTTTTTTTTTCCAGGCTAGTTGGTGCCTGTTCTTAGGCACTGGACAGCAAGGTTTCTGAAGGCATTTAAGACAGTGAACAGAGACAACTTGTGAAATTTGAGCTAGTGTTCACTGGGGATCACTCAGAAACTGCTAAATGTCCCTTCCTTGTATGTCTGTGTTAACATCAGGAGGTAGGATAACTAAACCCTTTTTTTACTCGTCAGAAATTCAGTATCAAAAAGGGGCATAATCAAGGATATTTATATATACTTTTTAAGTATACATTTTCATAGGCAGACAAAACAAATCATGAAAATTATACTTTCTCCCTTTCTTCTTCGACACAAATAGAGATTAAAGGGCTTTAGAAGACCCAGACCTAGTGGTTCTGAACCTTTGGCTCTAATCTATATATTTGGATACTGCTCGCAGTGATCAAATTGAATCTTCCTAGATCTGAGATTTAAACACAAGTTCATATCCTTCTAGTTCTTGAAGGAGGATGTGGTAATTTCTTTCACATATAATCTTAAGTGACAGGAACTGCCTTTTATACAACTGATTGGAAAGGGAGGTTCCAAAAGGAAAAGAAAGAGAATGGAAGAAACATAAAAGTATATACCATTTTAGAAATACAAGACAAAGTCTTTTTTTGATTATAAGAAAGGATATACACAACTTTTTTGTTGCTCAGTCATTTTTGAGTCATGTTTGACTCTTCATGATCCCATTTGGGGTTTTCTTGGCAAAGATACTGGAGCGGTTTGCCATTCCCTTCTCTAGCTCGTTTTACAGATGAGGAAACTGAGGCAAACAGGGTCAAGTGACTTGCTCAGGGTCACACAGCTAGGGAGTGTCTGAGAGTGGATTTGAACTCAGGAAGATGAATCAGGCCCAGCACTGTATGCACTATGGTGCCATCTAGCTGCCCTTAGGTAGCCTTTAGGGATAACACATCTGCTTTAGTACAGTTGTTGTGTTTTCTGCTCATATATCAGGCACACTTTTCTAGTATCCAAAGTTTTCTCTGCCCACTAGACAGAATGTCTCTTTCTTCTTTGTCTAATGTTGGAGACACATTGACAAATTCCTGTTGTTCGGCTTTCCTGGAGACTCTGGAGCTGGTCTTCATTTCTTCTCTCCTTCATCTCTCTCATTAACCTTTCTCTTGTCTCGGCAGCTCTCCCCTACAGTGAATGGTTCCCCCTCTGCTTGCACTGCAGTGACCCCAAGATGCGTGATGATATCAAAGTCCTGTCATTCTGCTCCAATCCAGTCAGTTCAATTCAGTCCAGGATAATCTAAACTAGCAAGTATGTATTAGACACTTAGTAAATAAAAGGCAATATTCTAGGTGCCAGGGGTACATAGTCAGAGCAAAATGTAAAATGAAACCATCCCTGACCTCAAGGGGCTTATAATTCACTGGTGGTTTGCTCAGAGACAGACAGACAGATCGGCCATCAAGAACAGTAGAAGGTTGGTAGGCTCAGTGTGGTATAATATATTCTCACCTAGGCTATCACACTGTCTCTTTGGAAGTTGGAAGACCAATGTCTCCTTATCTGTGGCCTTATTCTGATCTGCTTCATAACTGTAGTTCTCATATAAGCGGGTCATCTCCAGTTGTCCTGATCTATATCTTGCCAATGGACCCAGATGGCTCTGGAGGAGAAAGTGAAGCTGATGACCTTGCACAGCCCTCCCTCACTCAGATCCAGTTCATTCGCATGTCATGCCTTCACCTTCCTGATGTCATGGTCCTCCTCGAGAATGAACGACAAACAACAACAATAATTCTCATATACCTTCCCTTTTCTCCTCTGACCCTGAAGCCATCCTGGTGTAGGGCCTCATCACTTCATACCTGGACTATTGTAATGGTCTGCTGCTGGTGGGTCTCACCACCTCAAATCTCTCCCTACTGGAATCCTTCCTCTCTTCAGCTGCCAAACTGATCTTCCTAAAGTGCAGGTATGACCATGTCACCTTCTCTCCCCTCAATTCCCTTGGGAATTGGGAATCACCAAATCCATATATTGGTCATTCAGATGAATTGAGTTGGCAAAATTGGAATTCAGTGAATTCCAGTGGTTCCCTGTCACCTCCATAAAATATAAAAATCCTCTAGTTGGCTTTCAAAGCCCTTTATAATCTGTCCCGTCCTGTGGGACCAAGTTATTCGTGGGGCCGAGGAGGAGCCAGCCTGCAAAGGAATGGGTGGGAAAGAAGGAGAGAGACCGAGTGAGTTTGTTTTAAGGTCTGATGAAGAGAGAGAGATCTTTATTGCTGGTAAACAGGACTTATATACTCTTTGAAGAAGTGGGCGGGGAGAGGGATTCTTGTAAACAACTGTTGAAACATTTTGTGGTTAGAACACCTGGTGCCGAAACACTCTGTGGTCAGCAGATTCACGTGGCATGGTACTCGGGGGTGTGGCCTTCCTACAGGGGGAAGGGTACTTGGCCCTAACAATAACCTGACCACTTCCTACCTTTCCCAGCTTCCTATACCTTACCCCCTTCCATGTACTCTTCCATCCAAGCATTTTAGTGGACTGTCCCCCCACCCCTAGAATGCTCATCTCAGCCTCTTTGACTTCTTTCTGGTCTTAGCTAAAACCTCACCTACAAGAAGCTTTCCCCAGTCCTCTTTAATCCTTCAAGCCTTCCCTCTGACAAGGCTCCTTCAATTTATCCTGTATCTATAATCTGGTTTGTACATAGTTGTTTGTATGTTGTCTCCTCCGTTAGCTCCTTGAGGTCGGGGACTGTCTTTTACCTTTCTTTGTATTTTTAATGCTTAGCACAGTGCCTGGCACATAATAAATGCTAGTTGATTGATTGACATGGATCCATCTTAGTCTTCTTTTGTGACTACACATTGCTTCAGTAAACGAATATTTTTGCCAGCTGAGTTCATCTGATTTGGTTCATATGGATTTGGCAATTGCAAATTCCCAAGGGAATTGAGCAATGACAGAATGTACTCTCAGAAGCAGCTCTCAGTTCAGTGGAATCCTTGTATATAAAGTCCTCATTGAATGACCCAATCTCAAAAACAGCTGTTTGGTTGCATGCTTCCTGGCAAAGGGGTCTTTGTGCCCCAGGACTTTGAGCATAGATTCGTGCATTCAGCAAGTATTTTTTTTTGCCTGACCCCTAATTTTGTCTTATTTTTAAATTTATTGATACATTCTATTAAACTCTTATTCAAACCTTGGGGAAAAGAGTCTGTTTATTGATTGTTAATGAAAAAGAAGAAAGTCTCCTTTAACTTTGACAGTATGCTAATGTTAACCATTGCACTAACTGACCAGAGTTTTCAATAAGCCTTTATTATGTGTTGTATTTACTAAGATAATGACTACAGACAAGATCTCTGGCCTCTTGGAATCTAGTTGGGGGAGAAAAGGCATATGCATAGATAGCTATAATACTAATTATATAAAAGAATAAATGAAATGCAGTGTTATGAGCTCAGATAATGGGGAGGTCACTTCCAAATCAGGAGTAGAAACTTTAGCCATTCACTTCCTAGCAGAATTTCTTGGAAGAGACATAGTAAATAATATTTAGAATTAATCTTAATGTCAGAATTCAGTTAAGTTTAATATGCATTTATTAAGCATTTGTGAAGAAGAGACATGAAGCTCTCCTAGACCAGCTTCTAACACATTTGAAAAAATGAAAATAAAAAAACAACAAAAATAAAAGTTAAAATTTAAATCGAAAGCAGTTTAAAATTTTATCTCATTTGATCCCTGAGAGGTAGGTACGACTCTTATCTCTGTCTTAAAAGATGAAGAAACTGAGGTAGACGCAAGTGAAATGATTTAACTACTGTCAAACAGCTAGTAAGTGTCTGAGGCAGGACTTGAACTCGGGGCTCTTCCTGACTTGATATTCAGTGCTCTCTCTACACTATCTGTAAAACCTTGTAGTGTCATCTTGACTTTTGTCTTGCACTTGGACTTCAGTGACTCAGGAAGAGGAAGCGAGTCTGATACTGTGCAACTCTGCCTCACTTAAATCCAATTCATGTGCAAATCAAGACATCACCCCGTGATGTCACTGGTCCTCTTCGATAAATGAAGGACAAACAACAGCGACACCAGATCATCTTTTTTATGATTTTAAAAAATGTTTTATTCATTTTGAAGTTAAAGACAAAAAGTGTTTCCATGTATACAGTGCAGTATAAAGAGAGGACTCAATATAAAACCATGAGTTTCCATTTCACACTATTTACTTTTTTAAAAAAAACTATGTAATAAATGCTACACATTGCTTTCAAAGCTACCCCACTCTTTTTTGTGCTTCCTTCTAAGTGTTCTTTTGTTCTCTACTGTGCACTTTTTTTTTCTCCCTCCCTCCCCACCCAACCCTAGAGAGGGCTACAATTGAACATATAGGTATATATATACATGCATATATAGTGTATGTATGTGTGCATATGAAAAAAAACACTACATGCATCTAGTATCTTCTAGAACACTTTTAGGGACTGGGAACTTGTGACTTTACAAGGCAAGTCATTCCATTTTATAATAGCTCTAATTATTTAAAAGTTTATATGCCCTAAGCTGTGGTAGACAGGGCTAATAATGTTTATATGACTCTTCAAAGTTTGCAAAATGCTTTACAAATAGTATCTCATTTGATCCTTAAAACAATTCTGTGAGATAGGTGTTATTATTATCCCTATTTTACACATGAGGAGACTAAGGCAGACAAAAGTGAAGTGACTTGCCCAGGATCAGACAGCTAGTGTCTGAGGCTAGATTTGAACTCAGATCTTCCTGTCTCCAGTCCTGGCACTCTATCCACTGCTCCATCTAGTTGCCCCATAGGAAGAAATACAAAGAATGTAAAGAAAGACAAAATCCTCAAGTCCATGCCCTCAAGACCCTCACATTCTAATGGAGAACACAATATGCAAGTGACAATGAATGGATGAGATATATGTGATGTTAGTTACTGTCAGCAGCTGCCCGTTGACAACCACATCATCTGTCTTTTCATTATGAGTCTGCCTGCAGGTAGAATCAGAACCTCCCAGCTAGTGTTTTTTTCTTTCTTGTTGGTTTCTACAATATCAGTGTAAGTGATTCCTGGTAAGAAAATTCCTTCTGCAAGTACAGATCAGCAACTAATATGCAATTTATAGACCTGGAGGATCTCTGGGGGATATTGAGAGGTGAAGTACCTGACTGGCCCAAGGTGACAGAACGTGTATGTGTCAGAGAAAGGACTTAGAACCCAAGCTGTTGTGGCTCAGAGACAGGCCCTTTATCCAGTGTGTAAGACTACCTTTCTGTTGTAGGAGAAGTTTGTATATTGTGTTATCATTGCTGTTTGTCTGGGGAGGAGGAAGAGGAGCAGAGAGGAGTCTAGGGAGAAGGAATAGGAGAGAGAGAGAGAGAGAGAGAGAGAGAGAGAGAGAGAGAGAGAGAGAGAGAGAGAGAGAGAGAGAGAGAGAGAGAGAGAGAGAGAGAGAGAGAGAGAGAGAGAGAGAGAGAGAGAGAGAGAGAGAGAGAGAGAGAGACAGAGAGAGAGAGACAGAGAGAGAGACAGAGAGAGACAGAGGGAGAAGGAGAGAGGGGAGGGGAGGGAGAGAGCAAGAGTTAGAGGGCAAGAGAGACAGAGACAGAGATAGACAGACAGAGAGAAAGAAGTGGGGGCAGTAGGGTAGCAGGAATTCTGGATTTGATCCTGAGATAGAGATCAAAGAACTCAGCTAGAACTTAGTCAACATTTATTAAGTGCCTATTATACAGGCACTGTGCCTGATACAAGTGTTGGTGATACAGAGAAGAATAAAAATAGTTCCTGCCCTCAAGGAGGTCTCATTCAAATGGGGACCTGATTACTATAGCTACTTATTCTACCTGCACGACCAGTGATAATGTCTTTGACCCCAGACCTTACTTACCATACTTCACTCTAGTCATGGGGCAGCTAGGCAGCACAATGGGTAGAGGATCAGACCCGGAGTCGGAAAGACCTAGGTTCAAATCTACCCTCAGACACTTATTGACTATGTGAACCTGGGCAAGTCACTTAACCTCAATTTCCTCATCTGTAAAATGGGAATGATGAGAATAGCACCTACTTCCCAGGGTTGTTGTGAGGATCAAATGAGATAATAATTGTAAAGCCACATGACACAGTGCCTGGCACATAGTGAGCCCTATGTAGATGTTAGTTATTGTGTATTACCTTGGAATCCACACTCCCATTGTTCCTCCCACCTCTGGGGTCAAATCAACACTAGTACATCTGAACAGTGTCAATAAACTGCCCCATTCATCTACTTGTCATCTCTTTGATGTTCTAGTCCAAAGTACCCTTCTCTGGCTTTCCCCCCAATTTTCTATGCTTTTCCTCCAACATCCTTGAGAACAGGGACTGTCTCATTTTTGTATTTGTATCCACATCACAGTACCCGGCAAGCACAGTAAACATGTAATACATCATTTTCATTCATTCATTCTGTGGACCTCAGTTTCCTCATCTGTAAAATGAAGGGACTGGGCTAAATAACCTCTGAGGCCTCTTGCAGCATCAAATCTATAAGGCCATGAAATATTGCCGAGCAGCGTGGCTTTTGGGGTCTGTTCTTGCTGGGTGTCCCTGTGTTGTAGGGAAATCTTGTGTGACTGTATCGAAAGGTGAGTTTCAGCTGTATTCTTGACAGCACCTTCTGACTCCTTCCCAGTTCATTTGGATGTTCTGGTATCCAAGGTCACAGGTCTCTGACAAACAGCAGCCTAGCTTTTATGACAAGCACATCACACTCTTGACTCATTTTGAACTCGTGGTCAACTAAAACCCACAGATGTCTGAGCTCACAGCTGCATTGCCTGCGGCAAAGAGGAGCCAGGGAGGGTTGTGGCTAGCAGGCCACTGGGGCCATAAAAGGCCACTGTTTCAGGCTGATTCCTGAGCAGAGCAAATTATCATCTGGACAAAGCAGCTTTGCATAGTCACCTCCCCTGATTCTTCCCCTGGTTCTACTCCAGTTATGATTCATGGGATCGGAGAATCATAGCTCTGTAGCTGGAAGGGACCTGAGAGACCACCTAGTGTGACTCTCGTTTTACAGATGAAGAAACTGAGGCCCATGGAGGTAAAATGATTTGCTCATGCAAGTTCACATAGGAGGTAATCATCAGAGCCATGATTTGAACCCAGGTCCCTTGGCTGCAGAACCAAAGTTCAGTCTATTTTTCCAGATTATATTCCCTTCCTCCCATTCTTGATTCATCTTATAAGCATTGGGTTTTGTGTTTTTACTGAACCTTAGGATTGGTTACTTCCCCTTTTGGCCCTGGACGTTTATTGAGAATCCTGACCTGTATCAGAAAATTGGAGGGTGTGTGTTTGCATGTGTGTGCATGTATAGACACTCATGCATGTGCGTGTGTGCATGTGTAAATCCAGGTAGGGACAGGGACCATACCTACGATTTCACTGAAATAGAGAACTCTGAGAAACTCCCTGTACTAATGCAGGTTGGCATTTTCTCTGTAACTTCTAGTTTTAGAAGCAGTGGTGTCAGACTAAAATAGAAACAGAGACCGCAAAACCATACACAAAGATCCCTGAGGATCACATATTGATTTAGAGAAACCATCTATTAAAATGATTTATGTTCTATTGGACTTTTACTGATTTTGTTAAATATTTCCCAATTCCATTTTAATCCGGTTCAGTCAGCACTGGGGAGTGTTGTAACTGCAGGCCCTGTGTTGGACATGTTACACCCAGAGCACTGAAAAGTTAAGTAACTTCCCTAGAGTGACAGCCAGTACATGTCAGAGTAGGGACTTAAACCCACGTCTTCTTGGCTGTGAGGTCAGTTCTTATACATATATAGTTAAATAGATGCTGTTGTTCATTTGTTTCAGTCATGGTCAACTCTTCATGATCCCATTTGGGGTTTTCTTGACAGAGATACTGGAGTGGTTTGCCAGTTCTTTCTTCAGCTAATTTTACAGATGAGGAAACTGAGGCAAACAGGGTTAAGTGACTTGCCCAGGGTCACACAGCTAGTAAGTGTTTGAGGCCAGATATGAAGTCAGTCTTCCTGATTCTAAGCCCTATGCTCCATACACCACCTACTAGGTGCTGCACAATAGATAGATATCGATATACAGACATATATACACACACATAAAACATATGTACACGCCTGTAGACACAGATGTATAAACATACACATGCATATACGCACACATACATGCATAGGTATACATGTTTGTACATAGATAGATAGCTGATAGATACAGATGTATACACACCTGTATGCATAAAAATGTCCAAGAAAGGTGCTGCTGTTTGTCCCATCATTCTCAGAGAGGACCAATGACATCAGGAAGGTGATGTCTTGACCTGTATGTGAATTAGATTTAAATGAGGGAGGGCTGTGCAAAGTCACCAGCCTCACTTTCTCCTCCAGAGTCATCTGAGGGTGTGGCAAGACATAGATCAGGATGACTGGAGATGGCCCTGGATGCAGTGGGAGACTTTGGCCTTTTTAAGTTAAGCTTTTTCCCAGGTCTCAGTTTGTCTGAAGCAAAAACTATTCACTAATTAAGGATAGGTAAGAAATGAGGCAAAAAATGGCCTCTTTTACCTATTCAAAAAAAAAAAATCAGTCTGGGAGGGGAAGACCCTCAGGGTTGGCAGCCCCCCTGAGGAGAGCTCTGCTAACCTATCCTGCTCAGTACTTTTATCCGCAACTTGAATTAAAGACAATGGGGTTGGGGGAGGGGTGTATATGTATATATGAAGTCGATCTCCACTTTGTCTAAATTCGCAGAGTAGATAAGCATAATAGAGCAGGAAAGGCTAACAGAACCCTGCCCCAGAGACTTCTCTCTTCCTTGATACATTCATCAATACCCTTTGGATACAGTTGTAAAACCAGCCTTGATCCTGCCTGACTGTTTGCTAATCTAGCTAATGTTTTTCTCCCATAAACAAAAGAATATTAATTCAGTTGAGCTCGTTTCAATTCAACAAATAATTATTAAGCACTGATTTTTATTAGGTGGTCAGGAGGTAAAGACAAAGAAATGAAACAGGCACCCCAATCTGAAAAAATTCACAGGACAATTAACAACATCATCACAGATAAGTACAGTATGTGGGTAGGTGGTTAAGGGGCCCAAAGAGAGACTGGAGCCCTAGGAAAGTTTGAGATAAGATGATACCTTAATAACTGGGCTCCTATGCTTTTCCTATTAGCCTGAGGTCCAGTTCCTACACTGCTGATCACCGAGTCATAGCACACCTCTGGCTTCTTACCATGCTCACATTCACTGCTTGCCTTGGATCCTGGCTGATGCCCAAAGGGTGGGTGGTTGTGGTGTTAAAGTCTTAACTGGAAACACTGGAGGGCAAGGGAAAGATGCTCTCTGAACCCATCATCATTTTGTCTCTCCTCTATTCTTCCAAAAAATGTGCACCATCCCCAATCTGATGGCATCACATCCACACAGGAACGTTTCCTCCTTGTCCACATCCTTTTTCACCAGCATTCAAGGCTGCAGATACATAACCAGTCCTGCCCAACTCTGTTCAGAAAGGGTAAGAAGGAGAACCTATTATAGTTTATAAATTTAAAGCTGGAATGGAGGTCAACTAGTCCAACCCTTTCATTTCACAGATGAGGAACTTCAGGCCCAGGGAAATAATTGATTTGCCCAAGGGCACACAGTTAGGGACTGAGGAAATTTTTTTTCCTTTTTGGAGGGGAGAAGGCAATTGGGGTTAAGTGACTTGCCCAAGGTCACACAGCTAGTAAGTGTTAAGTGTCTGAGACCAGATTTGAACTCAGGTCCTCCTGACTCCAGGTCTGGTGCTCTATTCACTGAGCCCCAGACTGAGGAAATATTTGAACCCAGGACCTCTGACGCCAAAGCCAGTGGTCTTTCCACTGAGTAGTGCCTGACAGGAATATAATTTAGAATGCCATTTGACATGTGGGACTAGTTGAGCTGCAGGAAGATTCTTGTAGCTTGCTCTTCCCTCTGCATCTTCCCCCCCCCCTCCCCGTCCCAAATTTTCCATATATTCATAGTACAATTACTTGTGCTTAGTGAAGTTAACAAGAGTGAGGAATAATTAGCCCCAGCACTGAAACAGTGAGAGAGAAAATTACTTCTCAGGCTGTGTCTGTATCACATTAGAGTCAGAATGTGGACTTGGCTCAGCCTGGCTCACGTGCATGCTCCCTGGAAGACTGAGATTCTGGCCAGGCATATGTTTATGAATAAAACTCTTAAGACTGGAGAATCTCCAGAGAGAATCCTCCAGGAAGGCTGACAATGGCCTGTATTTTTAATTTCACAGGTTTCCCAGTGTGGGAATTCGTTCCTCAGATACAGTTGCTAGAAACTCTTCCATGTCTTAGAGAATCGCTTACAGGTATTGAGAATTTAAGTTCACCTCCCACAGAAACCTAGCCTAGTATATGTCAGAACTAGGACTTGAACACAGGGCTCCAAGAATCCTGGGCCACCATGGCACAGTAAGGCATTAGAACAAGACATTAGTGAAGACCTTATACGTGTTGTTCAGTCATTTCAGTTGTGTCCGATTCTTTGTGACCCCATTTGGGGTTTTCTTGGCAAAGGTACTGGAGTGATTTGCTGCTTCCTTTTTCGGGTCATTTGACAGATGGGGAAACCAAGGTAAACAGGGTTACGTGACTTGCCCAGAGCCACAAAGATGAGTCTTCCTATTCGCAGTAGAGGGTTTAAAAAAAAGTTCCTGTTTTATCATGACCTTGAACATCAACAAAATCAACCATACCAAGAAGAAGAGAAAAAGAAGATTGCATATGAAACTGCAAACTTATAGTTTGATTTTTAAAAATATATTATTAAACTTAAATTTTTATTATTTATTTATTAAATTTACTTAAAATACTAAAATGTTAAATTAAAAATATGAAATTTAACACAATGGAAGCAAAACTGCCCTGTGTCCCTTTCTGAATTTAACTTCTGCTGTTTTCTGTGTATTTTTAAAAATGTTTCCTTAACATTCTTTTCTTCTTCTGCATCGCTGTCATTACCCACCAGCCACCCCACCCCAATAAAGCCCTTCCTGGTAACAATAATTAAATAGAGTCAAGGAAAATAAATCCACACATTGGCTGTGTCTGCAAATTCATGTCTCATTCTGCCCCTATAGCTCATCATCTCTCTGCCAAGAGGTGGAGGCATGTCCCATCATCTGTCTTCTGAAGTCATGATGCCTCATAGCACTGAGCAGAGCTCTGAAATCTCTCCAAGCCATCTTCCTTTACATTTTTATGGTCATCATGTAAACTGCCCTCCTGGTTCTGCTCCCAGTACAGGTTTTCAAGTGTATTAGGAGCTGGAAGAGACCCTAGATACCATCTAGTCTGACCCCATCATCTTGCAGATGAGTAATTGCCAATAAGCTCCTGATTCACTGACTGTGCCAAACTTTCCCCAAATCACCTGACTCATTACTTTTCATTCCACTTTCTTGACCTGTGGTGCCTTATCTCATTTTACCGTGAAATGACTGAATGTTCCAGGGCTATACTATCACCAGGGATGAAAGTGGAAATGATTTGTTCTGGGAACCCAGGTGGAAATGAAGTCATTTGGACTTGGGTTGTGCCTGAATTGCTTTTCTGTAGGATACCTAATAATTCCATCAAAGCCAGTGATTGGTGGACTGGTGACCCTGGGGCCACAGACGACTGCATCTGTGGAGGAGACATTCTAGAGGTGACTCAATAGTGTTGGAGAAGCACCATTGCTAACCTATAACCTCATGGCTGAGGAAGCTAGGTGGTACAGTGGATAAAGCACTGAGTTCAGAATCAGGAAGATTCATCTTAGACACTTAGTAGCTGTCACTAAGTGACTCTGGGCAAGTCACTTAACCCTGTGTGCCTCAGTTGCCACATCTGTAAAATGAACTGGAGAAGGAAATGGCAAACCACTGTGGTATCTTTGCCAAGAAAACCCCAAATGGGGTCATGAAGAGTTGGATACAACTCAAAAATGACTAAACAACAAAACCTCATGCCTGGACTATTGGAATAGATTGCTGGTTGGTGTCTCTCTCTACTCCACTCAGCTGCCAAAATGATATTCCTAACACACAGGTCTAACCATCTCTCTCTCTCTCTCTCTCTCTCTCTCTCTCTCTCTCTCTCTCTCTCCCTCCCTCTCTCTCTCTCTGTCTGTCTTTCTCTCTGTCTCTATCTCTCTCTCTGAATAATTTCCAATAAATACAGTAAACTCCAGTGGTTCCCTATCACCCCCAGCATCAAATATAGAATCCGATGTTTGGCTTTTAAATTCCTTCATAACCTGCTCCCTTCCTCACCTTTCCAGTTTTCCTACAGCTTACACACTCACCCCCATGCACCTTGAAATTCAGTGACACAGGCCTGTTGCTATTCTGGAACTCCGCTCCCTGATTCCATGCATCTTTACTGGCTGTCCCCCAAACCTGGAATACTCTCCCTCTTGACTTCCCTGGCTTCCTCCTAATCACAGCTAAAATCTCATCATCTGCAGGAAGCCTTTCGTGATCCCCCTTAATACTAGGACCTTCCCTCTGTTGATTATTTCCAATTAATTCTGCATATAGCTCATTTGTACATAGTTGCTTGCATCCCATAAAAGCAGGGACTGTCTTTTGTCTTTCTTTGTATCTCCCACAATGAACATAGTACCTGGCACATAGTAGGTCATTAACAAGAGTTTGTTGACTTGACCGACTATAGTATTAGGCACCAGGACTGCCAGGATTTAGCATTTCTAGAACAGCTGTAATTGCAACTCACTTAGAATCCCCAAAGACATTTTTCGACAACATTTATGGTATTTTTGTAAACTTCCAGGGCTGTGGAAAGTACAAATTGGTTTTGATATGCCCAAACTGAGCACAGAGCACGTTTTCCCTGGAGATTTCTTGTTGCCTTCTAGATTTCCTTTAAACCAGACTTATAAGATAGACCCATATTTGAAGAATGCATGATGTAAAGGAAAGATAAGTGAACTTGGTATTGTGGGAGCATAGGATTTAAGTCTAAAGGGAACCTAAGGGATCAAGTAGTCCGACCTCTTCATTTTACAGGGCAATGAACTGATGTCCAGGAAATGTTTCATCTTTTACTTTTGTATCCCTACCACTCGCCCAGTGGCTAGTGCAATTTTTTTTTAAACCAGACCTGTGATGTCAATAATACAGGGCACTTCTGGTCATGGAACTCCTCCCAATGCAGAGGAGTGCAATTTAGCTCAGCCTCTGGTCAACTCTTGCTTAGAGAGATGCCTGGGTCATTGAGAGGTTAAGAGACTTGACTAGAGTTACACAACCAAAATATTTGCCAGGGGTTGGACTTGAATTCAGGTCTTTCTGACTTTGAGTTCAGTTCTCTATCCACTACACAACACTGTTTCATGCCTTGTACCTAGAAAGCTCTTAATAAATGTTGCTTCAGTTGAATTGAATCAGTCCCCAACTGGAGAAGTAGTGTTGGAGGTCCTGTTCACAGCACAAGATTTGATGTGTATTAGGAGCATAGGGGTTAGAGTTTGCAGTGACCTCAGAAATGGTCTTATACTCTAATCCCTTCATTTTACAGATGAGTAAACTGAAGCCTAGTCCAGTTAAGTGACTTGTCCAAGCAAATGTAGCAAGTAACTAAGCCAGGATTCAAACCCTGGTCCTCTGGGTTTGAAAAAATCAAATTTTGTAAATGCACTACAACACTCAAGGCTTATGCTGACTCTCAGGTCAAAGGAACTGAGTTCAAATCCTGTACTTGCTACTGGAAGAATTATGATTATCAATATATTTTAAAAAATCTATCCTTGTATATGTCTTACTCAGAATTTATTCTTTGTTTTGATTTGGAATTTGCTTATAAAATAGAGCAATTCAGAAGGGAAAGGAACTGCCTAAAAACATGGTAGCTTCTCCCTCCCTGGCTATCTTTAAAGCAGAATGAATGAATGAATGAGTGAAAGAGCATGTGTTAAGTACTTACTGTGTTCAGAGTACTGCACCAAGTGCGAGAGGTACAAGTAAAAAAAGCCAGAATTCTCACCGTCTTCTCACCGTCTAATAGCTCCCTATTAGATAACATAGGGCAGATGGAAAGGCCTAGTGGTCCTTAGGTTACAGGAATAAGGCATCTAGTTAGATGGCAATGCATCTTCTTTCATGTAATTTCCATTGATACAACCTTACCAATAGAATTCTGATATTGGACCATTTGACAGTACCAAGGAGTTTGGTGGTGAGAAATTTCTTTTTAGGGCTATGGATGCTGAGGGGTCTGGGGCTGCAGCATCTGTAGAGGTAGCCTCATCAGATTGTAAGCTCCTCAGGGGCAGGTTCTGTCTTTTGTCTCTTCTCTGTGTCCCCAGCACTTGGCCCCATGTCTCGCACATAGTAGGTGCTTAAAAAAATCTTTATTGATTCATAATCACCAGCTTAGATGTATTCACAAGCTGATTAACCACTTATCAGAGACGTTAGGGAGGGGATTTCTATTCTGATGCGGGTTAGAAAAGGTGGCATTTGAGATACCTTCTCAATTTGGGATTCTCATTTGGGGATAAAGCATCTGTCCTGTTTATTAAGGTCTCCAGAGGAGGAAATAGACCATATGCTAATCCAATGTTGAACTATATTATTGCTCAGAAAATGTCATTTCAACAAAATTAATTCCATTATGCCTCAATTTATGCAATTCCTTTTCTACCCTAAATGGAAGATGGAATCCTAGAGTTAGAATGCACCCTTGAGAACATCCAGGCCAACATTTTCTGCATGCATAAATCATCCCCTACAACAAACACAGCCCCAAACTGATTGCGTGCCCAGTTTACTAATTTGTCAAATGTAGATATAATCTTGCCTTCTCTGCTTCTCTCACATGGATTGTTGTGAGAAAACAAATGAGAAAGGAGATATGGAAGACAGCCTCACCATTTTGAGGTCCCCTTGTTATTGTTGTGGTTGTTGCCATGGGTGTCAGAAAGGCCAGTGTCCTGGACTCCAGGTTTGTAAAACCCACATTTAATGTATCCACCTGCCAGAGTCACATCCTATAGAAGACACATTTCCTGTGTTGTCCCAGGTGCCTTCTCAAGACCTCCCATCGTTGGGAGACAGTCTGGTGGTAGAAGTCTCCTTGAGTTTTTAGCCTAGCCTAGACTAAGCAAATGAGCATGAAGTCTAAGGCATGGTCCAACCTTTGGCAAATCCACCCGGACAAGATGACCTAATGAGTCTTTTCCATTTCTTATTTTTATGACTAGGCTCACTGTTTGATTTCTGGCTCTCTTCTCTCTTCCTTGCAGCTGCAGTCCCTGGGATTCAGGCAAACACTTGGGATTCCTTTTCTCATACAATCCTAACTCACATGTGTGTGTTGGGGTAGCGGGGGTGCTGGGCAGAGGGATCTGAGGCATTAGTTCTGAATCTCAGCCTTTTGAGAAGTTACTTTCCATACATCATTAGTCCTTCTTCCATGAGAATAATAACAGTAATAATAATAAGCATAGCTAGAATTTTTATAGCATTCTAAAGTTTGCAAAGTGCTTTATAAATATCCCATTTGATCTTACAACAACCCTGGGAAGTAGGCAAAATTATTTTCCCCATTTTACAGATTAAGAAATTGAGGCTGAGGGGCAGCTAGGTGGCTCAGTGAATAGAGCACTGGTCCTGGAGTCAGGAGAACCTGAGTTCAAATATGGCCTCAGACACTTGACACACTTACTAGCTGTGTGACCTTGGGCAAGTCACTTAATACCAATTGCCTTGCCTTCACCCCTCTAAAAAAAAAAGAAATTGAGGCAGTGGTTAAGTGAATTGCCCAGGATCATACAGCTAGTTATTGTCTGAGGCTGGGTTTGAGCTCAAGTCTTCCTGACTCTAGGTCCATCACTTTTATTTACTATGCTACCTCATTGCCTACTCTTATGGTAAAGGGAAAAAGTGTGTGTATGTGTGTGCCTTTTTTTTCCTGTACTAATTTTAAATAGTTTTTTATTTTTTTCCAATTACATGTAAAAACAAATTTTTAACATTCATTAAAATTTTTTTTCACTTCCATATTTTCTCCCTCCTTTCTCCTTCCCTAAGACAGTAAGCAATTTGATACAATTTATATATGTGCAATCATGTAAAAAATGTTTCCATATTAGTCATGTTGTGAAAAAAGAAACAGATCAAAAGGAAAAAAAAGTACGTGTCTTTATGCAAACTATAGACAGTTACATTTTTGCAAACTATATCTGCATCGGTAATTTCTGGACATCCTGTTATCTTCCCACCCTTTTTTGTCCTCATTCCAGTCAACCTTTGAGAGGGGTTTCATGGCCAGACCTGAATTATTCTTATTGCTTATACCTGACTGCTTAAGGACTGAGTAATATGGGAGCTCTCTGGTATTTGTCTTTTTGACACTATGTCATTTCTTCCCTTAAAATGCCTCTTGGATTGATTCCTTCCTCAGTAACACCCCAGTTGAAGCTCATAATTATCTCATATCTGGCTTACTGGAAGGGCTTCCCAGGTCATGTCACCACGCCCACTCTCTCTTTCCTGCAGTTCAACCTGCACACATTATTGCCAGACTAATCTTCCTAAAACACTGATTTTATAATGTTGGTGCCATCTCAGAACCTACAGCAGCTCCCTATCTCCTCCAGGAAAATCCATGAGTACTGGGATGGGAGAGATCTTATTAGAAAACAGTTCATGTGAAAAAATACCTTGGGGGTGTGGAGGTTTTGAATTAATGGACAGCAAGCTCATTATGAATTGGTAGTATGATCTGGCACTCAAATGTTAGGCTATATTTAAGCATATTAACTGAAGGGACAAGATGGTAGCTCCACTATGCTCTGTCCTGGTTCGGCCACATGTGGGCTTATAGGATCACAAATGGGATAGGAGAGGCTTTGTGGTCTGGCCCCCTCATTTTACAGATGAGAAAGACTGAGATGAAATTGCCCAAGAACACTTAACTAGTAAGAGATAGTAAAGATTTGGTTAGTGTTTCCTACATTGAACCTGTAGAATTCCTTTCTAGGTGCCTTAAAGGAAGGACGTTGACAAGCTAGAATCTAGAATGAGGAGATTCAAAATCATATCATAGGAAAAGAATTCAGGAATATTTAGTATGGAGAAGAGAAAACTGGTGGGGGCAGTACTAGGGAGAACACAATAGCTGCTTTCAAACATTTGAAAGGCTTGGAGGAAGGACTCATTTCCAACCTCAATTTCAACATTTTTGAGGTTCAGCAAGATACAATACTAGGTGCTAGATTTAATCCTGCTTGGTGCCATAAGGCACCCAGTGGGTGAACGTTGCAAAGAGGATGATTCTGACCCAGTGTAATGGTCCACAAATTGTTGATGTCAAATTGTCAACCAATGGGGATTTCAAAAGAATGCAGGGAGCTGCCTCAGGAGGTATAGGTTTCTTAATTTATGATTTAACCAAGAAACATTTATTAAATGCCTGGCACTGTGATAAAGACAAGGAATAAGGACAAGAACTTGACCTGTAATTTCAGTGATACAGGGAATCCCTTCATGAGAAAGCTCCCTTTACCAGTACAGGTCAACACCTTCTGTGCCACTTCTAGTCTCAGAGAATTCTTTCCAGCACTGGTGTCAAACTCCAAAGGAAATGGAGGCCACTAAACATCAGAATTCCTGCCTGCCACGTAGTATCTTAGAAAACCACACATGTTCTATTAAGTTTTTATGTGTCTTGTTAAATATTTTCCAAATACTTTTTAACTCTTATTTTGGCATCAGTGGGAATGTTGTAGGTGCAAGGTGGCTTGTGGGACTGATATTTGACACCTCTGCCCTATACCACCTAACTGAAGGATATGATACTTCAACTGAGCTTTGAAGGAAAATGGGGGTTCTGAGAGGAGAAGTTCCAAGAGAAAGCAGTGTATTACAGAAAAGAAAAAATAGTAATAATAACATATACTTTTGTTGATACTGTTCAGCAGTTTCAGTTATATCCAACTCTTCATAACTCCATTTGGAGTTTTCTTGGCAAGAATCCTGGACTGGTTTGCAATTTACTTCTCTAGCTTATTTTACAGATGAGGAAACAGGGTTAAGTTTCTTCTTTCTTTCCTTCCTTCTTTCCTCATCATGTCTGGGTCAGATTTGAATTCAGATCTTCCTGACTCCAAGCCTGGTGTTTCATCCACTGTGCTACACAGCTGTTCCTGTAACAAGGCTTTCCTTGTTAGTGGATCTTTAAATTTCAGGACACAAAATGTAATCCTCCCTGCCTCCCCTACCTACTTTTACTGATATCTCATTTCCCAAGGTGCATTGGGGTTGATTTCCTTATGAGATTAAAAAAAATTATTTAATTTTAGTTTACAACATTCAATTCCACAGTCCCTTGAGTTCCAAATTTTCTCCCTTCCCTCTCCTCCCACCTCCTCTCCCCCCATGGAGGCATGCAATTTGATATAGGTTCTACAAATACCTTTGCATTAATCATTAGTCAGGTTGTAAAGAAGAGTTGTAACCAATGGAGTGAACAAGAAGGGAGGAATGAAACAAAACACAAAAGAGAGAAAGCAAGTAGTTGGCTTCAATCTGCATTCAGACTCTGTAGTTCTTTTCTCTGCATGTGGATATCCCTTTCCATCATGGGTCTTTTGGAGTTGTCATATAACCATGCATTGCTGAGAGGAGCCCAGTCTATCAAAGTTAGTCATCACAGATAGGATGTGTCTGTAATTGTGGATAGAGTTCTCCTGGTTCTGCTCTCCTCACTCAGCATCAGTTTATATAAGTCCTTATGAGATGCTTTAAAGAAGTGGAAAAATAATGTTTATATTTCAGGTCCTTTGTGAAGAATTTTTTTCAAAAGGTTGGGAGGTGGAGTGGGTCAGGTGAAAGCTTTGAACCCTAGCTTTGCTACCCTTCGAGAACCAAAATTTGTTATTCAAACTAACTCCTTTCACATGAAAACTAGAGGTCTTTTAACTTATTCTTCACTTAAGTGTAACAATAACATTGTTAATAATAATACTTAAAGTATGCATAGATTCCCTGCTTCAGGGGCTACTAGCACCTGTTCTTAAGAGCTGACTGTTTAATTTTCAGTGTGAACATTTACATCTTGGAAGTTGGCTTACACATCAGGAAAGGCAGCTAGGTGGTGCAGTGGATGGAGTGAGGGACCTGGAGTCAGGAAGACTCATTTTCCTGAATTCAAATCTCACTTTAGACACTTTAACTAGCTTTGGACCCTGGGCAAGTCACTTAACCCTGTTTGCCTCACTTTCGTCATCGGTAAAATGAGCTGGAAAAGGAAACAGTAAATCACTCCAGTATCTTTGCCAAGAAAACTCCAAATCGGGTCACAAAGAGTGAGACACAACTGAAAAATCACTGAACACATCAGGATTTGATTTATTGTTGTGATAATTATCTAGACATAAGAAAATGATGAAGAAAATGTTAATAATGCAACTTAAACTTAAAAGTATGTCATACATATTTTTTTTTCCCTTGGAGAGCCAGTTATTAAACATTTAGAAGTACATGCCAGACTTACCTATCCAACACTGCAGATCCCAGCCCTTCTATTAGTTGACATTCTTTGTGAAATCCTAAATTCAAAAATATTTAACACCTGTTGGCCTGCCTGATCCATGGGCCTCTCAGAACTTAATTGGGCTTCTTCTGGGATAATAACTGAAAAGACCATCACCCAAACCCATTCTGAGCTACTGTTACATTTGCATAGTTTTTGAGAACCCAAGGCTGCCTTCATGCTACAATGAGATATTAGATGACTCCAATGCAGAAATACTAAAAACATTAAAACATTCCTCACTCCAGCATAATCTTTTTTTACATTTCAATATGTCTCCACCAAATAGAGTTTCTCTTGAAGTAAAATGACTTTATTATTCCCATTTTAGAGATGACAGAATAGAGACTCAGGAAGGTGGAGAATTATCTGAGCTCACGGTGGTCAGCTGACAACAGAGTTGGGACCAGAACCTGCAGTTTAAGAGTGAATACGCAGGATCCCCACTGGGGCTGTCTGTGTAATACTTCCACGAGAAAAAGTAGGCTTAGCCTAACCTTGTTGAGCTGCTGGGTGGCTCAGTAGAGAGAGCATAGGCCTGGAATCAGGAAGACCTGAGTTCAAATGTGGGCTCTGACAGTTACTAGTTATGTGACCCTGGACAAGTCACTTAACCTTGTTTGACTCACTTTCCTCATCTGTAAAATGAGCTGGAGAAGGAAATGGCAAACCACTCCAATAAATTTGCCAATCTTTGTAGGGTTTAGAACTGAAAGGAATTTTTGAAATTATTAGTCCAATCTCCTTATTTTTCTGGATGAGGAAATTGAAGTCTAGAGAAGGAAAATAATTTATACAAAGTAGTAAATGGAAGGGTCAGGATATGAATCCAGGACATTTGATTCTATATCTAGTGCTCTTTCTACTGTACCACAAAGCCTCAATGTCTGTGTCATTATTAAATGTGTTGAATAACAATTGTTTTTCCACTATCCTCTAAATTTTACTAGTCTCCCTGACAAAATACATAATTTTGTCTTTGTGAATTTGACTGTCATACAGTTTTGCCATTAATTTAATTTTGATTTGAGATGTCATGGTCACAAAGAACACCTTCCACTGGACAGCATTTATCTAGGACTTTATTGTGGGGCCAGGGTTAGGGCCATCAAAGTCTTTCATGGTGCATGTGTCCAAGGTTCTGATTGAACCTCCCCAGTTTGGGGGAGGGGAGGGGGAAGGAATGGGACTGTGGCTAAGAAATCATTGCTCAATTGGGGAGTCAGATTTTCAGTGTGAACAAGCTAAATCTAAGAGTTAAACAATAATGAAGCTAAAAGGATAGGATGGGGAGAAGGGTCTGAAAAAGTTGGTTCAAATCCAAAAATCAGAACAAAATTCAAGGGAAGAGAAACAGTGGTGGCAAAAGATTGTCGCTGAGGTTTGAGTCTCAGTAGTTCAGTTCTTCTGGCTCCAAGAAGCTGTAGCATGGGCAGTGGCCACCCTCTAAAGAAACTGTCTTGGCAGATGGGCTAGACCAGGTTGAGGCTAATCGACAAGTCTACAGGTGAGTTAGGAGGGTTTCTACCCCAAGTATGTGAAGACTTCCCCCAGTGGAATGGGCAGATGAGAACAATTTATCCCAACAGCTATGAAGGAGGCTGAAGCAAGGGCTTTGGAGCACTTAGAGCTCCCATCCCAGTTGTGTTGACTTTTGTCTTGCCCCTGGACTTCAATGACTCTAGAAGAGAGACCAAGTCTGACAACTCTGTGCAACTCTGCCTCACTTAAATCCAACTCACAAGAGAATCAAAACATCGTCCCATGAGGTCATTGGTCCTCTTCGAAAATGAAGGACTGACAACTGAGCGTTGAATTAAACTAAAAATTATTCTAATTCACCACACTTGGTTGGCTTATGTGAATGTTTTTGTGATCAGTTGGTCCATCCTTTAGGGTTTTTTTTTGGGGGGGGGGGTTGGAAGTCCCTTCAATTGGAGAGTACCTGCTGCTCCTGCCCTCCTTCTCCATGGCGAAGGCTAAATTCATAATGGTGCTTGATTTCTGACTTCTTCCATTAGAATGTGAGCCCCTTGAAAGCAGGCACCATATTTTTACCTTTGATTCCTCATTACTTAGCACAGAG
>NW_027185779.1:120866-148008 GCF_028583685.1 Petaurus breviceps papuanus | reverse complement strand
CTCTGTGCTAAGTAATGAGGAATCAAAGGTAAAAATATGGTCCCTGCTTTCAAGGAGCTCACATTCTAATAGAAGAAATAAGAAATATTAAATATATTATATATATTATTAAGTATAATAGGGGTGGCTAGGTGGTGCAGTGAATAGAGCACCGGCCCTGGAGTCAGGAGGACCTGGGTTCAGATCTGGTCTCAGACACTTAACACACACACACACACACACACACACAAAAATAGCTGTGTGACCTTGGGCAAGTCACTTAACCCCAACTGCCCTCCAAAAAGCAAAAAAAAAAGTATAATATATTTAATATATATTAAGTACATATATCTACTTAATAAACTTTATTTTTTACAATTACACATAAAGATAATTTTCAACATTCACTTTTATAAGATTTTGAGTTCCAATTTTTTCTCCCTCCCTCTGTCTCCTCCCCCTCCCCAAGATGGCAAGTAGTCTGAAAAAGGCTATACATGTACAATCATATTAAACATTGAATTAAATAAAATTAATCATATTAAAATTAAATTAAACATTAGTCATGTTTGAAAGAAGAATCAGAACAAAAGAGAAAAAAACATGAGAAAGAAAAAAGAGAGAAAATAGTATGCTTTGATCTGCATTCAGACTTCATAGTTCTTTTTCTGGATGTGGATGGCATTTTCATGAGTCTTTTGGAATTGTCTTAGATAATTTTACTGCTGAAAAGAGCTAAGTCTGCATCAAAGTTGGTCATCGCGCGATGTTGCTGATAGTCTGTACAATGTTCTCCTGCATCAGCTCACTTCACTCAGAATCAGTTCATGTAAGTCTTTCCAGGTTTTTCTGAAATCTGGCTGTTCTTCATTTCTTGTAGAACAATAATTTTCCATAACATTGACGTGCCACAACTTGTTCAGCCATTCCCCAATTGATGGACATCCCCTTAATTTCCAATTCTTTGCCACCACAAAAAAGAGCTGGTATAAATATTTTTATACATGTGGGTCCTTTTCCTTTTTTTATGATCTCTTTGGGATACAGCCTTAGTAGTGGTATTGCTGGGTCAAAGGGTGTGAACAGTTTTATAGAGGCTACACCTTTAGAGGAAGTTGCCAGGTCTTATCTCTGCAAGGGTTGAGTTCCTAGATGATGACATGAAGGACTGGGCTGGAAGCAGGGCTAGTGGTTGTTGATATTAGAGAAACTCTTGGGCCCAAGGCCCTTAGCTATTTCCATTGTGGTCTGAGGGGACCTAATGGTAGTAGCTTGACCTGCCTGAAGCATACAACCTTCTGTCTCTCCTCTAGGTGCCTTGCTGCTTCATCTAGGTGGGTTTTCCTGTGCCATGGGTGTTGGTGATCAGTTGGAGGAAGTGACTGACTCCTTCTCCCTTGTGTTTGGGATGAAAAACCTCATCCAAAATTTAATCAAGAACACAGAGATCTCTTAGGATAAGAAAAGGAATTTATTCTCTTCCCTGGGAGAAGAGAGCAGTCTTCCCCATGACTGATCATGAGGAAGAGGCACATTATAAAAGGCAGAACAAGAATTTATACCCTAATGCAGTCAAACCCCCTCCCCCTGGCTGTCCCTTCTCCCATTGGCTGAGAGGCTGACTCAAGTCTCAGCGCAAAAATCTTCCCCAATGGCAAGTCAAAGGGAAGCCCACCACTATCTCTCAGTGGCTGGGAAACAGGCTTACAAAGAACAAGGATGTTGATTGACAGCAAGGGAAAGGGGGAATGGTCCCAAAGCAAGGGGGAGGAAGTGAGCTTGGGTTGTCCCTGAATCCCACTGGCCAGAAGGAGGGGCCCACAGTGGCGGAAAAATCAGAAATCCTCCGGAAAGTGCTTGCTGCTGATTGACAGCAGTAATGGAAGGGGGAGGGGGGAGGTGTAGTAGACAGTCAGAACTGACACCAATTTATTACATCCATTCTGAGAAGTTTTCAAGTTTTCACTCCCCAGATACTTGGATGATAGTTGTGGGGGCTGTGCATGGAAGCAGTGCCAGTAATCTGGGAGGCCCTGCTATTCCAATGGCTCTTTGGTTTACCCATCCATTAAAGGCTGTTGGTTAGTGGTTGGCATTGATGGTGGTGAGGATGTTGGATCCATTCTCCAGAGAGCTAGATAAAGCTATTTAATTATACAATAGGTTGCCTGAAGAGGTAATGATTTTCCCTTCTTGGCTCTGTTCCTGACTTCCTGATCTTCAAAATCATGTCTCACCAATTGGTTGACAGTTGGTGGGAGCCATTGGCTCCTTCTCTCATTGAAGATAGTTGTGGGGGGCAGCTAGGTGACACAGTGAATAGCACTGTCCTGGAGTCAGGAGAACCTGAGTTCAAATCCATCCTCAGATACTTAATACTTACTAGCTATGTGACCTTGGGCAAGTCACTTAACCCTAAAGCCCTGCCTTCTCCCTCCAAAAAGAAAAAAAAATTGAAGATAGTTGTAAGGGCTAGGCTAAGGCATAACTTCCCTCAGTACCTGGGATCTTTTGACTCTGGAACATCTAAGCACATTTGCAGACTTTTTGTTCTGCACTATTCCCTTGCCAGATCAGCTTTTCTTTTCTTAATGGTGGAGTTCCTCCTGGAGCCTCTTTTTATGAAAGGACACGGGCTAGCCAGTCTTCATTCCCCTCTTAGCTCAGCTCCTGACTTTCTAGATTTCAAAACCATGCCCCTCTGGGTACCTGCATTCTTCCCTCCATATCCCAGACCTTTCAAGGTCCCTTTTTTGTGTTGCCTTCCCCCATTAAAATATAAGCTCCTTGAGGGCAAGAGCTATCTTTATTTTTGTTTATATTTGTATCCCCAGTGCTTAGCACAGTGCTTGGAACATAATAAGCACTTAATAAATGCTTGTTTCATTCCTTCAATCACTTGAGGTCTTCAAGTAGAAGCTGAATGACCACATCTTGGGGGTGTTATAGAGGAGATCTCTATTGAGGTCAGGTTTGGACTAAAGGATCACTGAGTTGGATCAGCTTCCAACTCTGAAAGTCTGTGATGCTCATTGTTTTTTAATCTTGCGAAATTGATTTTACAAAAAAAGGTATCATAAAAGAGAAAAGAGCTTTCTCCCATGTGTCCTTTGGGAAACGTTCAGAGTGGTAGCTTCCTGGGGTTCCCCTAAAGGCCATTATTTCTGCTGTGCACTGTTAACATGTGAGTTAAAGGAGACTGGAAAAACTGTATATTTGGTAGAACCCTTCAAAACTATTTTCAAGGTTATTGCTTTAAATGACTTCTGCAGAATTTACAATCTTCCTTTCCTGGAATATTAAAAAAGCAATTGATTCAGTAATAGCTTTGACTGTTTATTCATTTGGATTGGAAACTTTAAATGGAGGTGCAATAACCACTCCGGTATTAGCAAAGAAACAAATCTCAAGGTAATATGACAAGGCTAGCCGGATAGCCCAACTCTCCCATAGCCTTTAATATTGACTTTTCTATAGACTTTTTCCTACCTTCTCTTACAATGAGACAAGAAATCTAAGGGGCATCTTCTTGTCCATAACATTCTTTTCAATGTAGAAACTCAGCATTAATTCTGGTTAAATGTTATTCATAGGAATAGGACTTGGGGTTTCATTGGTATAGGGAACTCCTAGATGGGAAAACTCCTACCAATGCAGATCAACCCCTTCTCTGCAACTCCTAGTCTTAAGAGAGTTTCCTAGAGTAGAAAGGTCATGTATATGACCCACTGGCCACATACAACCTGCACAATTCCCAAGGACAGCCAGAAACAGCTAAAAAATGGGTCAGTGATCCTTATGTATGATTTAGTGGTCCCCATTTCTATCTGAGTTTGACACCACTAACCTATGACTTACCCAGGGTCACACAGCCAGTATGAGTCAGAGGAAGGTGTTCATCACTTGAAGGGTGACTCTCTATCCCCTAAGCTATATTGCTCAGGAAATGAAAACTGCTTTCAGAGAACACAGTCTTCTCTGTAACAACCACCTTGCCTTGCAGAAGCTGGTCCAGTCTTTAGGTTGCTTCAGGAAAAGTTAAAACCCCATTGAGCAAAAGGGGCAAATAATCCTCTGCCCTCCCTTCTCTGCCCCTCCACTCCTCACAAATCAGACAGACCCTTCACTGGCAGAAATCCCTCCAGTTCTGAAGCCCTAAATAAGTAGCCCATAATGGCCTGCTATGAACCTAAGTAGGTAAGATTTTGAAAGCAAAGGAAACCTTTTAGGAGCCAATGTTTAATTCCAATATGTTCTTGTTGCCTTACTTCAGGGTGTTATATCACAGTCCGGCAGCCAAAATACCCAAGATGTGTGGCCAGATGCTCTGAGGCACCAGCATTCTGAACAGATGTTTCCCAGTTTTGGCTCGCCATTCACTTAATACTTAACAGCTGTGGGTATTCCCAAGGCCCAGAGTACCAGAGCATGAGATCTCTGGGGTCCGGAAGAATCAAGTTTTCTGGACTTACATCTCAAAGGGCCAGTCTAGGCACAGGCTAGTCAGCTAGGTGGTAAAGTAGATAGAGTGTGTTGGTCTTGGAGATAGGAAGACCTGAGTTCAAATCCTGCCTCTAACGCTTTCTAGTTGCATGACTTTGGGCAAATCACTTAACCTTTCTCATGTACAGTTTCCTTATCTATAAAATGGGCATAATAATAGTGCCTATCTCACAAAGTAGTTGGGAGATCATTTGTAAGGTGATTTGTAAACCTTAGATGACTACATCAAAGTTAACTATTATTATTGTAGGCTGGTACCTTGAGGATCAATGTCTGGGAATCATTGAATCCCAGAATCTTAGCACTGGAAAGTATCCCATTGCCACAGGGGAGGGGATGTTATGGCTAAAAGGTATAAACCACTTCTGATACATGAGAGGGCTGAGTTCCAGGCATTTAGACTTTATCTAGCACTCTATTTATGGTTCTGTTGCTTCCTGCAATTTTTGTTAGGGGCTCCCTCAACATACTCATAGGTGGCCCTCTTATGAGTACCCAGAATTTATTAAGCTGATTATGTGTTAGTGGCTGTGCTGGGTTCTGGGGATACAATGATGAATAGAATGCAATTCCTGCCCTCAAGGAACTTATACTCTAGCAAGAAGCATAAAGGGCATAAAGAGGTGAAATATAACATAGAATGAGAATTCTTAACCCAAGGCCCATGAACTTTTTTAAAGAAATATATTGATTATTATGTTTCAATGTAATTGACTTTCTTTGTATTTCAAAGGAATCCTTTGTAGTCCATATTTTTCATATATTTAAAAACATTATTCAAAGAAGGAGTCATAGGCTTCACCAGACTGCCAAATTGGGTCTATAACATAAAAAAGTTAAGAACCTCTGACTTAGAATGTGATTAATACATAAAAAAGGTCTGAGACATTCAGATCTCTTGCAGGTGGGGAGATGGCACCTGGGCTAGGTCCTGAAAAGGAAGAAGTATTTCAACAATAGGGTTGAGAAGTAATGAGTTTGGGTACAGGAAATGGTTTGGATAAAGGCATGGAGGTAGGAACAGGATGGATGAATTTGAGGAATGGTGAGGAGATCCAGTTTGGATGGAAATACAGAGTTTGTGAAAGGGAGTAGTAAGAAAGGAGACTGGAAAGGCAGAGTTACAGGTTTAGGACCAAAAGTAATCTCGAAGGTGATTTTGCTGATAAGAAAACTGAGGCCCATGAAGAAGTGACATACCCAAAATCAAACAGTAAGTGGCAGGTCCACTTATGACCAGGTCAACTTGTGGAAGGCCTTGAACGCCAGGCTAAGGAGTTTGTACAACATTCAGTAGACAGGAACCATTGAAAGTTTTTTTAAAAATTTATTTATTTACATTTAGTTTACAACATTCAGTTCCACAATCCCTTGAGTTCCAGTTTTTCTCCCCCTCCCTATCCTCCCTTCTCCCCGCCATGGCAGCCTGCAATCTGATATAGTTTTACAGAAAGTTTTTAAGGAGAAAGATGTGATTGTGTATGCGTGTGTATACACATATACATGTATAGGCACATATGTTTGTGTATATATACACAAATGTATGTGTATATATATGTAACTTTGACAATAGTGCAAAGATAAATTAGGGCAAGAAGATTGGCGGGAGAGAGACTTGTTAGGGAGACTATTTCACTAGGCCAGGCATGAGATAATGAGAGCATTAATTAAATTAATTAGCAATTTAATTAATTAAATAGAAGGATAGCTTTGATTCAGCGATCATTCAAATATCTCAGATTTCTTTGCACTTATCATATATTCTCATTTGTGTGATAGTATTGGATATTATTTAACAAAGTCTTCTTTCACTACCTCACCAAAGCATAGAGGAGGTAATCCTGGTTTCTCAAAGGCAATGTCAGGAGATAGCAAGGTTCTCCCATGCTGAGAAGGCTTCATGTTTGGCTGCAGCAGCAATTCATGGAGTCTGCTTCCCAAGAACTAGACTGGATAAGTGAAGAGAGGTTCATCTTCAATAGACTGACCACTTTGTGATGAATTCTTTGGCCACAGCAACCCATGGAGCAAAGAAAAATTTAAAACAGCCCTTGCAATAGCAGTGGTAGAAAGGGGGCCATTTTTAGACCATCCATAAACATTAACTTTTCTCTTGGTGCTCTAAATGTGAGTTCTTTGTCCAGTGACCAACAACTACTGGGCATACTTCTAGAAAGACTGATTGATTCATAGAGATGAAAAAGAAGATATAAGGAAGTTGCAGTGAAATGGAGGAATTGCTCACAGTTTTCCTTGGAGAGGTAAATCAAGGAGTTGGCAGATTTGGTTCATCATGTATCCAAAGGTAACAAGAAACATCATTTCATGGGACATTTGCTTGTCTCATACTGCAGTACTTATGGTAAGAGTTTGCAAAACAACCATCATGACAGTAATTGCAGTTTATGTGCCATGACATGTTACAGAGGAGGAAAAGCGAGAAAAATTATTAAAAAAATCATTAAAACCTTCCAAATTAGATCTTCAAGTAGAAGTTGAAAGAACATTTGGTAGGAGATGTTATTGGGAGTGGGAATTCCTGCTCTGGTATGGGTTTGACTTGCCAGAATCAGATTAAAATGTCCTTGGAAATTAATAAATTTGAAAAAATAAATAAATAAAATACAAAAATAAAAATTAAAAAAATAATAAAAACACAATACAATTTTTTTAAACCTTCTGAATTAAATTTGCAAAATACAAACAAGAATTTGCCCAGTATAGGTAGGCAGGATGGGTTGTAATCCACATTATTGTGGATCCCAACATTATTGTGATCCCAACCAATCCCAAATTTAAAAAAAAAATTGATCTGTTTGAGTATATCTTAATATGTACTGACTTCAATTCAAAGGTAAGAGTAGATGAGGCACAGAAAATGTTGGAGTATATGGATCAGGAACAAGAAATAAGAAGCCAAACACCTCCAGAACATCCTGAAGCCTTATCTAAAGAATTGTAGATAGAGTCCTAGACCTGGAGTCAGGAAGACCTATGTTCACATCCCTCCTCAGGAACTTACTAGTTGTGTGAGCCTAGACAAGTCCCTTAACCTCTCAGCCTCAGTTTGTCATCTGTAAAATAAGAGTCTTAGACTTTATGACCTCTGAGTTCTCTTTTGTCTCTAAGTTGTGATCTTATATATCATGAATGTATTCTTTGGGAAAAGAAGCAAAAGATACTAGCTGTGACAGGCAACAAATAATGTTATGAAAATTGAAATTGATTTTATTTTAAGACACAGAAAATGACTCATTACTAGTGTGGGAGTAATTCCTAAATCTATACACAGTCAAGCCACTGACTTGATAGAGTAAATTTAATTCTAAATTAAAATAACATTAGAAGAAAAGTGAGAAAAAGACATGGGTTATAATCCAAGTAACTGCAACCTGACTTCTTTAAACAAGTTATCGATGTGAAAAAGGGGAAATGGATGGAACAATGGACATTGACACACCAGTTATAATGATTTAGTGTCAAAGTTTCGTTTTGTTTTTAACCAGATCTGTGATTTCATTGGTGTATAAGGCTCCCTTGAGAAACGTCCTCTAACAATACAATACAATAATTCTTCTACTCTATTTATAATCTTACAAATTTCCTGGGGACAGTTAAATGACTTGCCCATGGTCACACAATAAGTAAATATCATAACAAGGACTTGAACTTATGCCATATTGTTTCTGGAGATGTTTCTCTATCTACTATGCCACTCTGAGTTTAACTATCATAAACCATTTGCCAAAATGAAGAGAATCAGAGTGTAAAAGCCTTATTAGTCAGCAAATAGACTAATTTGTCAAAAGGAAAGATGTGGTAGCCAAGACCAACATTGATTTAGGACATAAACTTGTCTCTAAAATCCTATAAAGAAGTATGATGGAAAATTATGAAGCATATCACCTAATAAAACAGACAGAAGCAGTGGACAGTAAAGCCAGTTTCAAGAAAACCTGGCAAGAGACCTAACTAAGCAAAGTCACATCAAGAGCATTTGTGGATAAAACTGAAAGGACAAAACATAGATAAATGATGGAGAAGATCCACAAACTTTTGTATAGAACTCTGGACTTGAAGTCAACAGTTCAAATCCTACCTCAGACACTTACTAGTTGGGACAAGTCACATAACCTCTCTGAGTATGAGTTTCCTCATCTCTAAATTGGGGATAATGATAAAATTTAAAGGGTTGTTGCAATGATCAGATGAATTAGCATCTTCAAAGCCCTTTGCAAATGTAAAAAGTTCCTTATAAATGCTAGCTGTCATAATCATTGTTATTATTTTCACTATCAAGGACAAAAGAGCTACCACATTTGGTGGAGAAGATCATAGTCCTGGATTTGCTTATAAAGGAGGTAGAAAAGGCTCTGAGGAGAATAAAGGAAGAATGCTGAACTAGGCTGAGTATACACAGAGTATGTGTTCATGCTGGACTGGGGGTGGTCAGGAAAAAAAAGATTATACAATACAATTTTGAGAGATCAATACTCAAGGAACCTGAAGGCAGGGAAGATACCTAAGACATTGGGGGAAAACCTTGAACCTTTTTATTACTACCCAAAAGAGGAGACCAAGAGAATATCAACAACTATCAAATTGTATGCCTTTCCCTCATCTATATGACATTTTTATAAACATAATCTACACATACATTTAAGGCATCCTTGATGAGCGCATTAGAAAGGAGCAAGCTGTCATTCATAAATAGTACAGAAAAATGTACTGAGTACAGGATTCCACTGCGTTTATTGTATTTACTGAATATAAATAAACATTTGATTTGGTACAGTAAGATGCTACCTTAAAAGATCTCCTTTTGCTAGATATTTCCCTTGCATGTGTCTAAATTATCCAAAATTCCTTGAAAAAATATAGTAACAGAGATAAACTGGTTTGATGACTCTTAGGTATAAAAGAAGGAGATATATGCATACTGAAGGTGTTCACCATTGCCATGGAGGAATTACAGTGTTGACTATGAGAGACATTCCTCCCAGATAGTGCTTCTGTTACAGATCACAAGATCATAGGAACCTTAGAGGTAATCAAGTTTAACTTTACAGATAAGGAAACTGAGGCTAAGAGTAGTTGAGTGACTTTCCAGGGTTGCAAATCTAGTATGTTTCTGAGGCAATATTTAAACCCAGGTAGTCCTGAGCCCAATCCCAGCCCTCTGTCCACTGTGCTGATTACAACAACCCCTAGAATACTGCAGAACATCCTTGATGACATCTATAACTATTTGAAAGTGTATGACCTAACTATCCCTCCAGAAAAAACAGTGTGGGTCGACTGCCTATTGCCTTGACTTATAATAATATGCAATTAGATGGAAAACTAATTTAAATTATCCATTAGTGTATTTACACATGCATATTTATGTATATGTGGACATTTACATATATACATATACAGATACATGCATGTATATGCACATGCATACATACATATGTATAGACATATGTGAGCTAAGTGGTACACTGGATATAGCACTGGTCCTAGAGTCAGGAAGATCTGAGTTCAACTGTGACCTCAGACACTAACTAGCTGTGTGACCCTGGTCAAGTCACTTAACTTTTATTTGCCTCAGTTCCTCACCTGTAAAATGGAGACATATTGGAGAAAGAAATAGCAAACCACTCCAGTATCTTTACCAAGAAAAACCATGGACAAGTTCACGGGGTCACAAAAAGTTAGACACAACTAAACAACTGAACAACAACAACATTATCTATCTATGTTTCTATAGTATATATAGATACATACATAGACACATATGGGCAGATTCTGTAAATGGACAATTAATTGGGCCCATTATTTAACAAGAAGATTGCAGGCTAGTTTTCTTTTGTGAGATTGCAAAATTCTTTTAATGACCTCTGACTTCTCCTTAAAATTTAGGTTTATCTTTTTAAAAGCAATATTCTGCTGATGGTGTTGTTTGGCTACAAGTCATAAAACACTACATCCTTTGCAGGATTGAAAAATGAGCATCACCCAGAAAGCAGTGGGGAAGAACATGGTGGATGGGTGTAAACTGCAAAACATCATGAATAAAAAATTACAAAGGAGAACTGGAGCAAAGGATGATATCAGATAAATATCAGAACAAAAAAGATGGGTAGGGCATGGGGGCTGTGTAGGCATCCCTCTGCTTCATTGGGAGCTTCACGATCTCAAGAGAAGATAAGGAGAGACCTGGAAACATTGGGAAGACTCCCTTTGGTGAACTTTTGGAAGGACATGAAAAGAGTCCTACAGGATGGGCAGGACTGAGTATTTAAGATTATTTTATTATGCAGAGTCATGGAATCTCAGAGTTTCAGAGCTGGAAGGGGCCTCAGAAGCCATCTGTTGGCTGACTTCTACCTAAATAACAATCTTCTCTAGTCTAACCCCACAAATGAGTGGTCATCCAGTTTCTGCTTGAAGATTTGTAGAGAGGGAGAACCTCCTGAAGAAGTCTAGTTTTTTTTTTTGGACAGACAGCTATCAAAGCTAAAAAGGTCCCTACAAGTCAAAATCTGCTTTTCTGTGACTTCCACACATTGTTCTTGCCTCTATCCCCTAGAAAGATCCCCTTTCTGTATCCCTTTGGAAATCTAGGAAAACCTATGAATCCCTTCTTGGAATAATATCTTTAAATCCATAAAATAAAGGATAACAAAAGAAATAGTTATCAAAAATTTTTTTTAATTAAAAAAAAACAAGTAAGTTCAGAGGTCCTGAGTTAACAACTCTGCTCTAAGACTAAGCAAAACAAACCTTTATGTACTCAAAGACTACTGCTCCATCCCTTTGGGTAAGTGGGGGGGGAAAAGTTGTTAACATAGGAGAAAATTCAAGCAAAGATGGTACAGTAACTTGCCCAAAGTCACACATTTAACCAGTGGGCAAACGTTGCATTTAATTTGCCTTTGCTTTCTCCACAATTCAATTTTTAAATGGAGAGCTTGTTTTTCTTCTTTAAATAAAATGTTTTCAATCAAGAATTTTCTTCTCCCTTTTGACTTCTTCTCACTCACTGGGGGGAAAAGAAGGAAGGAAGGAGAGGGAGGGGAAAAAAAGGAAGGAAAAGCAGGATGGAAGTATAGCATGCCCAAGATGGCTGCTAGTACAAGTTCTTAAATCTGTTTTTACTAGGAAAGATAGCTGTTCAAGGGGTCAACAATCTGTTTTAGTTACATTTATTAGTTCAGTAGAAAAGTCAGTACCCTGAACTTCAGAGAAAATCCAAACAAAGAAAATATAGAAATACAAGCAGAGAAATAAAGACGAATAACCAGAGCTTCTAACTGTCTGAGAAATTAGTACAGGTCAACAGACAGATTCAACTCTCTGACCAAGGCAATACAAACATAGTTACCAGAGAGAGAAGCACCAACATCTGGGTTTTTCAAAGCCGGAGGGCTCCTTAACAGCTATGCAGAGCCTCATGTGGTCAAATCACAAGAACATTCTTCTAATGAGTGAGCCCCAAAGCAAAAAAAAAAAAAAAAGAAAAAGCCAACCTCAGAGTATTTATACCCTTTTTAAGAGTTAGAGGGCATCACAACCCTGAGACTCAGTGCCTAATTAGAAATTAACAAAAGATGTAGAAGCCTTCCTACAAGCAAGCCTCCCCTAAGCAAGCTTCCCATAATGGGCTCCAGGTGAGGCCTTTTAATAGGTGGGGAAGATCTTATATCCATTAACATTACAGGAAGGAAGAAAAGGAGGGAGGGAGGAAGGGAGGAAGGAAAGAAGAATGAAAGAAAGGAAGGAAATAGGGAAGGAAGGAAAATAGAGAGGGAAGAAAAGAAGGGAAAGAAGGGAGGGAAGAAAAAAGGAAGGGGAAACTCATATAAACATAATCAAGGAAAACGAATTACCTTTTGACTGTGTGATATGTGAAGGTCTGTGATTTCATCAGTGTGGGTAGCTAGTGAAGGAGTTAAACCAGGCAGTCTGGCACCTGAGGCAAATTCAATTAAGTAGAAGGTGTTGAGAGAACAGAGTGCTTCAGGTATAATCACATATGTATATTTGAGAGAATCCCTAAGACAGGAATAATGGGAGTTAAAAAAGATTAAAGACCTGGGAGGCCAGGATGGCTGAAAGGGATGAGAAACCGAGGTGAAGTTTGGGATCTGTCTATTAACCTCATTGAAGAGGAGAGATGGTGACGTAGAGGTCCTCAGATGAGAACAGTAAAGATCTGGACAGGACCAGCTCAACTTTAAAGGAAGACAGGCTGGTGCTGAGTGATGATGGCAAATAGAAGATCTGAACTTGGTAGTGGGGTGCAATGACTGTCCCTCCTCCTTATGAATTTTTAAGAGGAATTGGAAGTAAATAGGAGGAGAGGAAAAGGTAAATGGTAGAGGTTGACAGACAGGGTAATGACTGGAACAGAAGAAAGGGGGAATAATAGCTCCAGCAAAAGAACTTTTCCTCACCTCCCTTATCTCGCACACTGATTTCTCAAAGAACAAGTTAGGAATCCAGAGGAACAATAATCAATTGATCAATCAGTGAACAAGTATTTATTAAGCATGTTGCCAGGCCTGTGCTAGATACTGGGATTACAGGTACAAAGAACGAAACAGTTCCTACCTGCAGTGGGTTTACATTCTAATGGAGGGAAAAACAAGTGCATGTAAAAATGTATATGTGCAGCATAAATATAAAGTGAGTGAATGCAAATATATGCAAAGTTGTTTGTTGTTAAATAACTTGGGAGGGAGGGCACTATCGTGTGCACCATTACTGTGTTCTTAACCAATAGCTTGTCCTCCTGGGGGTGCCTAGCTAGAAAGCCATTGCCTTAGAGATCCATTACCCATCTAAACTGCCTTTGTAGGAGAACATCAGTGTAACAAATGGTACAGTATCATCCCTATAAATGAAACTATAGTCTTTATAAATGAAATCCCTATATCATCCCTACAAATGAAAAAAAAAAAAAAAGCCCTGTATCAAGAACTGGTCTTACATCCCTGCTCTACTCCTTATTACCCGTGTGACCTTGGGCAAGCCACTTCCTTCCACCCTCAGCTTCCTCATAATTAGGCATCAAGCTGGTGCAATGGTTAGACTGCTGGACTTGGAGTAAGGGAGACCTGAACTGATTCTGCCTTAGACACTTCCTAGCTATGTGACCCTGGGCAAGTGACTTAACTGCTGTCTGCCTCACTTTCCCCATCTGTAAAATGGGGATAATAACAGCACCTCCCTCCTAGGGTTATCATGAAACTCAAATGAGGTAATATTCAGAAAGTGATTTGCAGACCTTACTACTCTGCTAGCTATTGTTATGACTTCTAGGATGGGGAGGTGGAGGGGGGGAAGTTGCATTAGATAACTTCCCAAGAAAGGATGTGACCCTTAAGATGACAGTAGAAGGAAAATTACTAAGGTCATGTTCTCAGGCCTTTTTTGTGGCTGCAAGAGAAACTTGGAAGTTACATGTTTTGTAAATTAAGGCTCTGTCTACAAGAACATGCAACAACCAGCCAGTTCTACCAAATCATAGTTGGTTAGGTGGGGAAAAACCCAAAACATGCCAGCTAAGTGGTGTACTCATTTGACCCACTGCATGTCAGTCAGTCTGGTCTTCTTGGTGAGCCACAGTCTAGAAGAATATGGATTCTGTCCAAGACCCTTTGAAGTCTACTCAGCAGCAAACTTGACTTTAATCTATCACAAATTCTGGACTGTGCCACAGAGCTATAAGCAGGGCAGGGAGGCCAGAGTAAGAAAATTATTTATAATAGGGCTGCTTCCTAATTCCCTTACCACAATTTACTCCTGCAGTTATGTCCCAGATGAGTTCTAACTCATCCAATCTTCCTGGCAGGGGCCCCTACAGACTGGGCCTCTTCCTCTCCCCCAGAGGGTGCTTGGTGGCACTTGTCCTGGTTTTACTAGTTATGTCCTGTTTCTGGATTAACAGACACAATCTGGTGGAACAGAATTCAATTCAAATCAATAGGCATTTATGAAATATTTACTATAAGTCAGTTACTGCACTAGACATAGCGAATAATACGAAGACAAAAATGAAAACAGTAACTAGGAAACAAAGTATATGCAAAGTAAATATTTTAAAAAATTCAGGGCAGAAGGGGAATCAGGAAAGGCTAGAAGGTAGAAGGTAGCACCTGAGCTAAACCATTAATGAAAGTACGCATCTCAAAAGAAGGGCAATGAGAAGAGAGAACATGGCGAGTCAATTCTTCTCTAACCAACATTTAGTTTTTGTTGTTCAGTAGTTTTAATCATATCTGATTCTTTGTGACCCCATTTGGTATTTTCCTGGTAAAGATCCTGGAGTGGTTTGCCATTTCCTTCTCCAACCCATTTTACAGATGAAGAAACTGAATTAAGTGACTTGCCCAGGGTCACATAGCTACTAAAGTGTCTGAGGCCAAATTTGAACTCACGAAGACAAATCATCCTGATTTCAAACCTAGCACTCTGTGTCACTTAGCTGCCCCTTGACCAATAACCAATGTCCCCCCTAAAAACACCTCAATGTGTAGAATTGAGCAAGAAAAACCACAGAGTTTGTGGGGAAAGTGGGATTGCAGGCAAAATACCTAAAACCCTCATCGGTGACATATTTAAAAAATGATAGGAACCTAATAGAAATTGTATGTAGCACAGCTGTATACATGTTCAATAGTTAAGAAATATATAAATACTATAATAAATAGTGGCCTCTGGGGCGGCTAGGTGGCGCAGTAAGAGCGCCGGCCCCGGAGTTGGGAAGACCCGGGATTGGTTCTGGCTTCAGATATTTAATACCCACACAAAATAACTGGCCATGTAACCTTGGGCAAGTTACTTAACCCCAATTGCTTAAAATAAATAAATTAATGAATGAATGAATAGTGATCCCTGAATGCTTTCTCCATAGACTGAAAAGGCAAGCGGAGCAGGCCAAAACTCCAGTCCTTGGGCCAGAAGCCAAGGCCAAAGGGGACAAGGGTAGAGGTTGGGGTGGGAGGAGGAGGGGTGGGGCAAACCACACCAGCAGATAGACTATAAACACAGCACTTGACCTTATAAAAGACTTGCTTCAGAAGGGTTGCCGCTTGTGAATTGTGTAGTAGCAAAATATTCTCCACTCTCCCTGTTTCTCATGGAAGAAGCTACAGAGAAGGAAACCTGAAATTTGCAAAATGCTTTGTAATATCAATCATATTGGAAAAAATCCATGTTTTCAAAATATGTATTACAGCAGAACTGCCTATATATGAAAGAGAGTGATATGAAATGTCTGGAAAGGTTGGCTAAAGCCAATTGGTGAAAGGCTTTAGATATCAAAAAGAAGAGTTTTTATTTTATCCTTTTCTACAGAGGAATGATGTGGTCAGACCTGTGCATTAGAAATATCAATCTGACAACAATGAAAGCAAGAGATGAATATACTACAGGCAGGTCTGTTAAGGGGCAGGGTAGACCTTCAAATTCCCATTCCCATTACATTTGGCCCCAAGATCTTTCATGTCCTTTACATGGCAAAAATACATTGATAATAAATGAGAGTTCAGGGATAACTGGTGGAAAAACTGGTGTCAACAGAACTTTGCAACCATATAACAGGGATAATATAAAAACTTTGCACATAAAACAATGGCTCAGGGTGGAGGCTTGGTCACAAGCACCCCATCCTTCCCCCCCAATGTAGCACCAATGCAATATTTACGGCACCCACGATCATGATAAAGACTGTGACTATAAATATCTCACGATGTTTGATCACAAAATATACCAAACTCTCCATACAGAGAACAGAACCAAAGCATTTTAGACACCAGAAAACCAAATCCCAAAACCAGTAAGCCAATTCCATCATAATACCAAAGATATTCAGAAGTCATAATAACACTGAGAACCACAACATCCTTCAGCCTTCCCACAAACCAATATAAGATCAATATTTACCCACAAACCTCTCTCTCTCTTTGCCTGAGCACCTCTCTCTGGCTCCGGCTCCCAGCTTCCTGCAGGCTCCGCTTTCCTTCAGCAAACTCCTCCCACCACAGGCTCCATGTGACTACATTCAGTCTATTAGGGGGCAGAGTTTACTTCCAAAGCAGGGGAGGTCTTCAGATTCCCCCCAAAGGTCTGTTAAGGAGCAGGGAAGATCTTCAGATTCCCATTCCCATTACACTGGGGTAGGCAAGACATTTTTCTCTCCTTGGTCTTTCTAGAGACTCAGTAACACCTTTGGAGTAGATGCCAAAGTAACATTCCTGTTTGATTTTATTTACCTATTAAGCCTTGCTCATAATAATAAGTTAGCATTTTTGTAGAGCTTTAAGATTTGCAAAATTTCTACAACTATCATCTCATTATATCCTTAACAACACCCTGGGAAGCAGGTGCTATTATTAACTCCACAGATGAGAAAAACAGGGCAGACCCAAGTTAAGTGACTTGCCCAGGGTCACACAGTTGAGACGTGTCTGAAGCTGGATTTGACCTCAGGCCTTCCCGACTTTAGCTCCAGTGTTCTGTCCAACTAGTTGCCTTATTACTGAACCTGTTGAAAGACCATATTCCTTAGACTCTTGTTCCCCTAGCCTATCACTTAAACCACACTCTTTCCCTTCTCTTCTTTCTCCATCTGGTAATTTCTCTTTAATTTCCCAGTACACCTAGCACCTTAGGTCGTGATGATAATTAATTCGGCTGTATTAAGCTCTTTGCCCACACTAATTTATTATATATCTGCCATCACTATGTTTAGGTCACGTAATTATCCTCCCTTTGCTGGAAGAGGAATTATCCTCTCACTGGACCAGACTGTCCCAGAGCATATTCCCTTGTTGCTAGAGGGAATTATACTAACTCTACCAGCTGGTGAACCTCACACTTTTCACACACAGTTTAAAGGCAAAGTCTACAGGGAGGACCATTTGGAAGAGGGTGGAGGTCCTCTTTGATCCCAGAAGTCAGAAGGTTAAATAATGGATTAAAGTTGCAGACTGACAAATTTAGAAGGCTTGATGCCAGGGAAAACTTTGTAATGGGTAGAACTGTGGAATGGGTTGCCTGGAAAGCTAGTGGACTTCCCTTCACTGTAGGCCTTCAAGCGAAGTCTAGGTGGCCACTTAGAGGGTATGTTGTAGTGGGGATTCTGTTCAGGTATGGGTAGTACTTGATGGATGCTGGGGTTTCTTCCAACTAGGAAATTCAGTGATTCTGTGACCAATGAATAACTATTTTGACCAGAAAGAAAAACATGAATCATTAATGCCATGAGAGTTGGTCACAGGCCACCCAGAGAAACCTCGTGGGGGACCCTGATAAAGCCTTACGAATGAGAAATGCTATGCTACGCATCTAGGTAGCACAGTGGATAGAATGTTAGAGCTGGAGTCAGAAAGACCTACGTTCAAATCCTACCTGAGACAGTTTGCTAGGTGTATAACTGGACAAGTCATTCAACCTCTCACAGTTTCAGTTTCCTCATCTGTAAAATGGAGATAATATCAACATCAGCCTCCCAGGATTGTTGTGAGAATCAGACAAGATGGTATTTGTAAAGTGCTTCACAAACCTTAAAGAGTTGTATAAATGCAAGCAAATGTTATTATTACTAAATTGCTATTTCTGGAATCAGGCCTTCAGCGTCTCCTTTATGACCTTGATGACTTGAAAGAGTTAATTCAGCTTTTGTGATAGTAATGGCATTTAAAGATTCCCCTGTATTGGCTTGGTTTTCAAATTGATTGTGTTAAAACCCAGAGCTTGTTAATCCCACCTGGGGAATGGACTTGTTGATGTGAAAAGAAAGTCCTGAACTGGGAGGAGCTGGTGACGTAGATTTGGAGAGACAAGGGAGAGGCAGAAGAATTTTTTGGAAGCAGCACCTCATGGAGGCAGAGAGAGAGACTGAGAAGGATTGCTGAGGGCCACTTTGAATTGCCCTGGACTTTTGAGACCTGCCCCCTGAGCTGCCAAGGACTGAGGAGACATGGCTGTTTTGCTGGTACTTTGTCTGTTTTGATGTTGTTTTGCCAGATTTGTCCACTGGTGAAAGACAGTCCTGTTGTTGAAGAAGTCCTGGAACCTGGCTTTTGGTTAAGAAGCCCTGAGACTGTCCTGCAGACAGAGAGTGAATACTGTCCACTGGTGAAGGACAGTGCTGTTGTTGCAGGGGTCTGGAGACTGTCCTGCAGACAGAGTGAATACTGTCCACTGGTGAAGAACAGTGCTGTTGTTGCAGGGGTCTGGGAACCTTTCTGTTGGTTCAGAAGCCCTGAAGAAGGATTTTCTTGTTGTATGTTTACAGAAATCCTGGGAGAGGGTTTTGCTAATGTTTTCAGGGGTTCTAGGACTGTTCTACATACAGAGGATGAATTAATGAAGGGACTGGCAATGTATCTTGTGGCCTTGCTAAGCCTTGTCTCCCCAGGAACTAAGATTGCTGAGAACTTGCCTCCTGTCAAGATGAAGAAAAGACCTCCATTTGGGTATTAAGTGCTGTGCTTAAACTTGATGTAACTCTGGGGTAGATTCAATTGTGATCTAGGGGTGGGGAACTTTTGACCTTTTTATGCTTTGTGATGGACCAAATGAAGGTATAGCCTAGGGGTGGAGAAGTATTTAGAACAGGGACTTTGTAATTGATTGAATGATTGGAAGGTCCTGGGGTGGGGTAGTACTTGGAGATTATTTAATCACCCTTAGTAAATGCTGTATTTTGAATGATGTCATGTTTTGACCTTCTCTGTTCTTGGTTTGTCACTGAATAAAATGGAGAGCACCTATGCTGGTATTTTGAACCTTTGGGAAGTTGCCTTTCCTTGGCATTACAGTACAGCTTTATAACCAGAAGGCCTGATTCCTTTAGGAGTGCCAAATGTCACTCATAATTTCCTTTGGGGAAATCATTAAAACAGAGAACAAAATAAAAATCTTACTAAGTCATGAAAATTATACCTCTATAACAAGAACATCTCAGTGGGCCTAGTTCCTATTTGTCCAGACCCAGATGAAAGCAGACTAGGCCAGTCCTATTCTTCCCTCTTCCAACCTTTTTTGTTTTTCATTCCCCAGGCCTCATCCTCTTATGCTCCATATGTACAGGCACCCTATCTGATCAACACTTGACCTCTCCCCTGTGCTCTCCACACAGCAAGCCTTAATTAATGCCCATTAAAGTGAATAGAATGTTGAAGCACATTGATTGTCTCTCTTTGGTGAAGATGGAACCTAAATAAGCCAATATTAAACAGAACAAGTCTAGAATTGTTACCTCATCAGGGAACTTCCTATGTGGAAATTTCCTTCAGTGATGCATCTGAAACTTAGTCTTACAGATTTGCTGGGACACTGAGACAAGAAGAGAATTGTCTGTGGTTACACAGCTAGTATGTGTGATAAGGCCGTCCCTCTGTCCATTTTCCCACAGTGCATCTTTGCTAATCAATCATAGATGGAACTTGTTTTGAAAGATTTCCTTTTCCTTGGGGCGGCCAGGTAGCACAGCGAGTAAGAGCACCGGCTGCAGTGTTGAGAACACCTGGAGATCGAATCCCAGGCTCAGACACTTAGCACCCACCCAGAAACACCTGGCCGTGTAACCTTGAGCAAGTTACTTAACCCCAATTGCTTAAAAAAAAAAAGAAAGATTTCCTTTTCCAATTAGTTTGCTGTTATATAGACTTAATCATTCAATTCTTTGAGCTTCTTATTTTAGACAAGGGTCATTAGATACTATACTTGAATACACTGTTGTTCAGTCATTTCAATTGTGACTGACCCTTCATGTCCCCATTTGGGGGTTTTCTTGGCAAAGATAGTGGAGTGGTTTGCTATTTCCTTCTCTAGCTTATTTTACAGATGAGGAAACTGAGGCAAACAGGGTTAAGTGACTTGCTCAAGGTCACACAGCTAGGAAGTATCTGAGGCTGGATTTGAATTTGGGTCTTCCTGACTAGAGGCCCAATGCTCTATCCATAGAGCCACCAGCTGTTTCCATCCTTGAGTATAGTCAAGTAAAATCCATTTCTTTAGAACCAAAGAATGTCTTAAACTCAGGATTAATTGGACTGCTCCCAGTCATTGGAAGCATCTATTTTATCTTCATATCATAAAAATCTCTCTTTCTACAGGGGCTCATCTTTTTTGTTTATGAGAACACTTCCATAACTCTGATTCTGTTTATATCAAGACTTGTTAAATTTTAAGTGTGTTCAGTTTCATTGTGTTAGCAAGGAAGTTGCAAATTAAATACCAGGAACAAATGAGATTTTTAATGAGATCCAGGCATATTTAATGTAAGAATTATGTGACTGAATACTTACATACTTTAAATCCAGAACTTTTTTAATAACAGAAACATATCACAGATTTGAAAATGTTCAAGCACAACATGTTTCCTATTGTTTTTCTTCATTAAAACAGTAAAACATCTTCATGATATACTCAGAGCATTTTATGCATCAAGCCAGCATATAGAATAGGATAGTGACTCTGGGCAATTCACTTAACATCTTAGGGCCCTCATCTGATTTAAAGGTTTTCAGTGGCTAATCTGTATTAGTAGAGGAAATTCTCTTCCTTATGAGGGCTCACAGGGATGGGAGAGTCACCCACTCCAGTGATTCAACTCCACAAGTAATTATTAAGCACCTACTGAGTACAGAGCAAGATAATGCTTACTTATTCTCTATGTGACCTTGGACAAGCCACCTGATGTTCGTGGGCCTGTTTCATTATCTGTAAAATGAGCAAGTTGGATCAAAATGCCTCTGAAAACCTTTCCAGCTCTCAGTGGATGATCCCAAGACACAGAGTGGCCTGGATTAGATTCGGCCACATCTGTACAGTGTTAACAAAGAGGAAACGAGCATAAAGAGCCGGGTAGAAATGCTGATGTACACTTTGGAATGCTGCTTCACAACACAATTTAAATAACAGTGAAAGAACTGTCAGACTGTCCCTGACAAACTGTAGCAGTGCTATTAGCACAGAAGACCAAAGGATGGGCAGATTAGGATGAATGAACAGAAGACGCAGACCGAGGATACTGGATTGTAGTCAGAAAAGACCTGGGTTCATATCCTGCCTCTGACACTTCTTGATTATGTGACTAGAAACAAGTGGCTTATCTTCTCTGTGCCTTAGTTCCCTTATCCACAAAAAGCAGATAATACTACCTGTGTTGTTGTTCAGTTGTGACCGACTCTCCCTGACCCCATTTGGGGTCTTCTTGGCAAAGATACTGGAGGGGTTTGCCATTTCCTTCTCCAGTTCATTTTACAGATAAGGAAACTGAGACAAACAAGGTTAAGCAACTTGCCCAGGTTCACACAGCTAATGTTTGAGGCCAGATTTGAACTCCGGAAGATGAGTTTTCCTGACTCTGATGTACCTCCTAGCTGCCCCTAGGTCAGTCCTTAGCCCTTTTAAATTTTCCTTAATAAACTTTGTAATTTTCATAGATGCATACCCAAAATCATCAGCTACATTTGCTGATATATATTTATACTAACTCTCTCATACAACAGACTCAGATTTTTCCTTGCTCTTATAATTATGTATTGACTCATCAATCTGAAATCTGTGTTAGCTTACCAGTAAAGTGATTGTCAGCATATCACTGTATTATCAGTATATATAATATCAGTAAATTAGTTATTAGTTCATGGAGAGGGGAGGGAAGTGGGGGGAGGAAATGAATTGTTCAAATGGAACTGGCCAGCTGGGTTGCCATTCAGGCAGTTCAGACGACTCACAGGTTGTGGTTTGTCCTTTGTTCTCAAAGAGCATCATGATACCAGGGAGATGATGACATGACTTTAGTACAGTGCCTGTTAAATATTAAGTGCTTAATAAATTCTTATTGACCTGATTGACAATCTACTCAACCATGAACAACTTGCTTAACCTCTCAAACCATGGGCAAGTGGCTTAACTTTTCTATGTCCAAGTTTCCTCATCTGTAAAATGAGGATAATAATAGCTATAGTACCTACCTTACTGTGTGGTTGTGTTCCAGTTAGACAATATATATAAGATGCTTATCCCCAGCTGGGCCCGTTGTGTTTTACCTTAAGACAATAAGGAACCACTGAAAGAGTTTGAGGAAGGGAATCACAAGGTCAGACCTGTACATTTGGAAAATTATTTTTCAGCTGTAAAGGTGGATTGAGGAAGGGAGAAATGTGTTTAATTGAAATTAATTGAATTGATTAAAGTATCCATTTTCCAATGCCTTTTGACTTTTCTCTTTCAGTGGCCCACATGTGCAATATTATGGAGCATAACTGTGACCACTTCTGTGTCAACACACCTGGCTCATACCTTTGCCGATGCAAACAAGGATATATTCTGAACACAGATCAGAGAACCTGCAGAAGTAAGACGTCTTTTTCCCCCTAATTTGGTTATACTTTTTCTTTCTACCCATATCTCTCTTCTCCTCTTCTTTCTCTTATTCCTTGTCCTCTTCTTCCTTGTTTTCTTTTCTTTCCTTTTCTTCCCCTCTTTTTCCCTCTCTCCAAATAGTCTGCATTATTTGAATTTTCTCTAAGATTCAGTTCCTGCCTTTCAAAAAGAGCTCTCTTCCCCATGACAGGGTAGTTGGTGGTACAGTGAGTAGAACTCTGGGCCTAGAGTCAGGAAGTCTCATCTTCCTGAGTTACACTTACTAGCTATGTGACCCTGGGCAAGTCACTTAACCCTATTTGCCTCAGTTTCCTCATCTGTAAAATGAACTGGAGAAAATGGCAAAACACTCCAGCATCTTTGCCAAATAAAAACCCCAGTGGAGTCATGAAGAGTTGGACATGACTGAAATGACTGAACAACAACAATCCCTGAGGCACCTAGTAGAATGTAGGCAAACAGTAAGTGCTTAACATGTATTTGATTCAAGTGATTTCTTTAAGTTAAACTTACCATGTATGTGACTTTGGGCAAATTGTGTAACCTCACTGGGCTTCACTTTCCTCCTTTATAAAATGATGATTTTGAATAAGATGTCCTCAAAGGTCACTTTCAGTCTCTGTGTACCCTGATGATGATGACAACAATTATTACGATTAAATTCAATAAAAAATGTATTAAGCACTTATTATGTGCCAGACACTGTGCCAAGTACTTGGTATACAAAAAGAAGCAAAAGACAGTCCCTACTCTCAAGGAGCTTATACTACCATTACTACTACTACTACTACTACTACTACTGATACTACTATTACTAATACTATTACTTCTTCTTCTACTACCGTGTTTCCCCGATAATAAGACACTATCTTACTAAATTTTTTGGACAGAAAAACACCAGAGGGCTTATTTTCAGGGGAGGGCTTATTTTAATGAACATTGACAGCAATTTTAATAAACAGGTAAATGTGAACAAAAAATGTACAAGCAAGCAAATCACTGGGGAAGAACAGGATGACGCGCTCACTGCTGAAGCTCTGATTGGATGCAGCTCGGAGCGCGGCCTGCATTTCATGGGGGGGGGATGGGGATGGTGCATGTAGCGCAGGGGATCACCTTCACTACAGTAGCAATCTTAATAGGGCTTATTTTCGGGGGAGGGCTTATTTTAGAGGAATCTTACACAGTAAGGGGAGGGCTTATTTTCGGGATAGGTCTTATTATCGGGGAAACACTGTACTACTACTAGCATCTATATGATGCTTTAAGATTTGCAAAGTGCTTTATCATCTCATTTTATCTTCACGACAACCCTAAAAGGTAGTTCCCATTATTTTACCCATTTTACAAGTGGGTAAACTGAGACTAAGAGACTGGTCCAGGATCCTACAGCTAGTACCTGTCTGAGTCTGGATTTGAATTTAGATCTTCCTGACTCCAGGCCAAGTGCTCTATCCATGGCACTACCAGGCTGTCTATGTGTATATGCTTTGCATAAGTCTGCTGAATAGTCTGTTGAAGATCATTCTAACTTCTTCTCTCATTAATTATTCCCTGAAGGGTTATTTCATTGTTTATTCTCTCCTTACTTTTGATAAGTAAACATGAAGCACAACTACTAACTTCGACTGCACTTATATTTTAGGACCTCTTTTAGGGGTGTGCAGGGATCAAGCTGCTTTGGTGAAAAAGACTTCAAGGTCTATAAAATAAAAAAGCAAATAAATATAAAATATTAACAGGGCCCCTGTGCTCCTTTCAGGTCAGACACCGAAGACTAGACAGATAGGCTGATCTCTGAGCCAGCATGAGGTCATCTGCCTGTGAGAGGGCAGTGGTACTCTTGGGTGTTAGCAATATTTCCTCTCATTTTTTAAAATGAGCAGGTACTAAAACTGTATTAGCAACAAAATGAAAATTGAGCACATACGTATGCTTGTTCAAGTTCCGTAAAGTTTACTGTTCTAATTGAATGAAACTTAAAACAATGGTAATCTGATACATACTCAATAACATATATAATCGTTATTGTGCGATGTACTAAATGGACATAAATCAGATATGGTACGTATGTAACCCATAAGTGACTCCATGACTTTTAAAAAGACAGCCAAATTTTTAGTTTTCATATTCTTATTTTGTTAGTCCTCTGGTATCCATAGTCAATGCCAATGTCAATACTTTCCCACATATCATGTAACATTTAGTCATCACTATTATTTTCAAAGCTGTAACTAAGGTAGGACCATTGAGGTCTTTCCCCTAGAGCAGAAAATTTTTAAGGGTATTTATGTTGTTGTTGAGTCCAGCCACGTCCAACTTTTTATGACCCCATTTGGGATTTTCTTAGCAAAGATACTGCCATTTCCTTCTCCACCTCATTTTACAGAGAAGGAAACCAAGGCAAACAGGGTTGCATGATTTGTCCATGGTCATATAGCTAGAAAGTGTCTGAGGCCAGATTTGAACTCATCTTCCTGACTCCAGGCCCAATGCTCTATCCACTGCAACACCTAGTTGCTCATCCCACCCACCCCCCAGGTCCTTCTTGTACCTACCACTGTAGCCTCATTCTAGGGCAAAATTTCTGCCTCAGATTGCTTGGTACTGAGAAGTTTGGAAGACTTGAAAATGGCAGACTAGGAAGAAGCAGTTATCACCCAGTTTCCCCCCCACAAAGGACTCCAACAACTACAGTGGGTCATTTTTCCGGCCAAAGGTCACAAATTCAAACCACAGGCAAGTAACCAGGGCAGGAACTGTGAAACAAAGGTAGACTGGGACCACAGACTAAACACTCAGAGTTCTAAGCTAGGCCAGGAGCACAGAGATACCCAGGGCTGATCACAGATTCAACCCTAAACCCAAGCCAACAGCAAAGGGCCCCCCAAATGTGTTCCCAGAGCTCCGAGTTAGGCCAGCCCAGAGTAGTTCACAGATTCCCTGGCCCAGGCCAGCAGCACTGGACAAGAGCACAGACTCAAACTTGACGAGTTAGGCCAGCAGCTTGAGACACCCAGAAATGATCATGGACTCAGTCATAGTCCCAATCCAGACTTGAGAGGCCTCCTAGAGGGACTAGGAGCCTGAACTCAGCACCCAAAACTTTAAGCTAGTCAAACAACACTACACTCCTTTCCCTAGACTCAGGATCTGAAGAACAGATCCAGAACCCAGAGCTCCTAGCCCAGGCTTGTCTGGAATAGATCATGGACCCCACCTAGTATAGCAGCAACATAAGGGAGGGTCTCCCAAGGGAGCTTGGATCACAGAGTCAGCCCCCAGGACTACCAGCTAAGCCAGCAACACCTGGTTGCCCAAAGCAGATCACTGGAAGAACAGAAAAAGACAAAAAAAAAAACTATTATGAGGTAAGGGATACCAAAGATGTAGATCCGGAAGGGAGAAATAATTCTAAAACACCTACAAGCAAAGCCTCAAAAAAAAAAAAAAAACCCACATCCTAACCATTCGATTAATTGGAATTCTTTGAAGAAATGACACAAGAATTTAAAAGTTAGTTAAAATAGTATTATAAATGAAATGAGAGTGATAGAGGAAAGAATTAGAAAAGAAATGAGAGCTATAGAGGAGAGACTTGAAAAGAAAATTTACAGCTTGGCATTGAGATACAACAGATTCCCTGAAAATTAGAATGGGCCAACAAGAAATTAATGACTCAGTGAGACTACAAGAAATGAAAACAAAGCCAAAAGATTTTTAAAATAGAAAAAAAATTAGATATCTCTTATCAAAATCAACTAACTCAGAAAATAGATCAAGGAAAGATAATGTAAGTATCATTGAACTACCTAAAAGACATGACCAAAAAAAAATAACCTTGAGAAATCATGATAGAAAACTATCTATATATCTTAGAACCAAGGGACAAAGTGAAAAAAGAAAGAAAGAATCCACCAGTCACCTCCAGAAAGAAACCTCAAAATGAAAATGACTGGAATTATAGCTAAGACTCAGAGCTTCAAGGTAAAAAAAAAAATGCTACAAGCATCTGGAAAGGAAGAATTTAAGTATCAAGGAATTAGTTGGTATCTCACAAGATTTAATGGTTATCACATAAAGGAGTAGAAAACATGTATGTAATACATTGAATATACTATTCCAAAAAGCAACAGATAGGGGTTTACAACCAAGAATAACTTGTGATAGGTGATGGACTATATCCATGCAGAGTGAGATAGTATTTCTGGACATGGCCAAAGTGTGAATATGTTTTGCTTGAATTACAGGCATTAATCACAGT
>NW_027185779.1:62419-120766 GCF_028583685.1 Petaurus breviceps papuanus | reverse complement strand
GGGGGGGGGGGGGGGGAAGATGGAAGAGAGAGAGGGAGTGAGAGAACACAGAGGCTTTTTCATGGAAAAATAAATTTAATTTAAAAATAAAATTAGAGGGATTAAATAATATTGTTCTGAGCTTTCATCATCCACCTAGCTCTTCCCCTGCCCATTTCACAATGGGGGCAATTGCCTTATCCCTTTCTCTTCTAGGTGACCATGCTCTCAGGCCTTTCCTCATCAGTGGCCAGTTCTCCATTACTGTAAAAACTTCAAGAAATCCCAGCCTTGACTTCTCCCACCCTCATGGCTGCATCCCAGATGATCCTCACCCCAGTCCTCATTTGCCCCAGGAGCAAACCTTAAAAGATTAGTTCACGACTATAGTTTACATGCAGGGCAATGGAGAGACAGGTGGTAGATGAGCAGGGTGCAACATAGAACAGTGAAGATTTTTGCACAATGAAGCTGTATAGAAGGTATCATCAAAGGAGGCAGGCCAATCACATAGCAAGAGCAAGGGGTGACCATTGGACACCTTTTATGCTATATTGGTACCCAGGCAAGAGAGTTAGACAAAGGGCCCCAGCACATTGGGTGGAACCCCTGAAGAGGATTTTCAGGACTCATGGACAAGAGTCATGATGATGAGAAAACTTGTGATCCTCACTGGATCCTTGGGGTCAAGAACTGTTTTTGTTCGTTTATTTTTGTATCCCCAGCACTTGACATATATAAAACACACATTAAATGCTTAGTAAATGTTTGTTGGTTGATAAATTGATTGATTATTACAGAGGGTAACTATGTCATTGTGCTCACAGATCAACCAAAGTGAAGAAGTTTCTCTTTAAAACAAATGTCAGAACTTATATGTAAAATTAATATTATCCTTCAAAGTAGTCCCCTGAGAGCTTATTCTAATAATTTAGAATCCTGTTTTGGAATTGTCTTCAAAGCTGTTTACTGAGCCCCATATGAATAAAGAAGGGAGAGATACAGCTAATTCATTTCTAAAGGCTAGGACTGGAAACACAAATGCTCCTTTCATTATTTTTTTGCATATAGAGCATTCAGCATTCACACTGGGTAAGGGAAGATGAAAAAAATAGAATTTTTCCCCTCCATATCTTGGAGTCAAGAAGACCTGGGTTCTGATCCCATCTCAGACCTTCCTAGCTGTTATAATTCTGGCATGTCACTTAATCACTCTGTGCCTTAGTTTACTCATCAGTAAAATGAGGAGGTTGGACTTAGTAGTCTCTAAGTCCCCTTCTATCTCTAAATCTTGGATCCTAAGATTCTTCCAAAATGGGCCCCCATCTGCAGGATGTGACACTGTCCAGATGCCCCCTGTTTCCATTACTGGCCTTCATCTTTCCCTTCAAGTTCCTTTCAGATGCCTCCCTTCCTTCTGATAATGCCTTTCATCTCTTCCTCCAGTCAGATTCTTTTCCCTCTCACACAAAAGAAGAATTCAGCCTATGTGTATGGGATCTGGTTTGTTGTTCTTTATTTTATTGTTTTAAAGACTTTCCCCTCCCCTTCTCATTTTTTCTGGAACATTTCATTGCTATCTGGAAGCTCATGGAAATACAACATTTCAGAAACTTCATTTGGCAATCAGCATCGACTTTCCTGTCCAATTCTCTCTTTTCTCTGTCCCAAACATCATGATAAATGCATTTAAACTGCCTTCATTCTTTGGACAAGTTCCTGTTGTTTTTTTCCCATGCTGCATATGTTCTTTAATGACTGTCCTTCCAGGGGGAGGTGGAGAAAGGCCCAGGGATGGGGGGGGGGGGCAGTGTTCTAAAGCTAGATCCATAGCAGAGGCCTCATTGATGCAGTGGGAGGATTTGTTGGTGGGTAGAGAATTCAGTCAGTCTTTAGCTCGTGTGGCTTATACACTTTGTCACTTGTTTTATCAGCTTTAAGGAAGCTCTAGTTTTCCTCCCTCAGAGCACAGTGTACTGTCTTCTCCTCTTCCCAACTCCCCCATTCCACCCCTTCCAGCCTCCCAATGGGCCAGGGAGCTTTACTTGGCTTAACAATTGAAGACTGCATAACCATGCAGCCAGATCTCACAGTTGCATGCTGTTGTCCCAAGGGGATTGGGAAAAGAATGACTCATGACTAGTCCATTGGGGAGGAAATCCACAAAAGAACTTGTTCTGCTGGTTGTGGGTCTACACCATCATGTTTACATTTGAGGAACAGCATAATTTCCCCTTTAGCTATACCACTCATTTTTGGTCTTCCATGTTATATATTTATATTGCTAAGTTGAAGAATCAAGTTATCAACTGAATTTTAATGAAGGCAAAATAATTTATATAGATTTATTGACCTGCTTTTAATCTTGTTTCTAAGTAATTTTCCCATGTCACTAGAAATATTGACTTTTTTATTTTGTTTTGTTCCTTTTTTTTATGCCTGAGTCACCTTTCTTACTGAGGCTGAAAATGCAGGGCTAGTCACAGGCCCAATAACACTCTGTTTGGCACAGGAGCTTTTCCTACCTGGGTCAGTTTGCCCCTCCTTACAGAGAACTCTGTGGCCCTCATTTCTTGGGGCTTACCATATTAAAGTCTAACTTAGTGTGGACTCCCCCATCAGCTTGGCCCACTGAAGCTCAGAACTCCTAAGCACAAGAGATCCACCAACCTCATCCTCCTTTTAACAGAGATTGTAGGTATAAACTACCATGTACCATTTAATTATGACATTTCTAAGGCATTTTACAGATGAAGAAACTGAGGAATAGAGAAGTTAAGTGATTTGCCAGTGTCACACAGTGAGGAAGTATCTAATGTGGGATTTGAACTTAGGGGTTCCTGATTCCAAGGCATTAAGGGAAAATTCCCATTTTTTTTCTACCTCCTCCTCCCATGGAACTATGGGCCTGGAGTAAGGAAGATATAAATTCAAATCTGGCCTCAAACATTTATTAGCTGTGTGACAGTTTTGAAATAGACCTCTGGCATAAGGGACTCCCTCCAGAGAGGTTGTAAGATTCCTAGCTTTTTACAACTGGTTCACAAGGTCATACTCACCCAGTGTAGGTATGGATGTCAATAGGTTAAGTCCTTGCCAGGGTACCCAGTTTATGTCTAGGGAAGGACCCATGGGACAGTCAGAGACATCAGGAAAAACAACGACTTAATAAATTTGGATGCTGCAAATAACATGGAAAACAGTCAGTTCAATGCAAAGCTTTATTTCAAGCAATGGGGAAGAGAGGAAAGGGAGGTAGGAAAAGTGGACCCACATACCACTCAGGCTCACACACTAACAAAGAGTATAAATCACCTAAGGGTATCTGCTGCTTTGGGGAGCAGAGAGACACAAGTCCATTCAGGAGGAAGGGGGCGTGCTGCTATCTGGAGGGGAGGATGTGCTCCAGAGTGCTCTTCTGAGACTCCGGTTCTCATGCTATCATTTTGGTTGCCCTGGGCTCAGGGCAAATAATTATTTGGAGGAGTTTGTTATTAGGGAGAAAAACAAGCTGGCAGTAGACAAAATATTATTTGGGGGACGTAGCTGTACCAACCTTCACAAAATGTTTTTATCAGTATTTTTCCATGAGTATGTTTTATAAGCTTGCAGCCTCCCTGAAAGGGAAACTGTCATGATGGCCTCAAAACCATCAGGTCTAACTTTGTAACAATGGTTTCCACGCATAGATTCTATAAACTACATCGTCTATTAAGGAGAAACTGTCTCAAGACCAATTTGGCCTAATCCTTTAACAATTACCCTGGGCAAGTCACTTAACCACTTTCTGTCTCAGTTGCCTCAACTGTAAAAATGTAAATAATAATAGCATCTATTTCTCAGGGTTGTTTTAAGGATCTAATGAGATAACTAGGGTAGCTAGGTGGCACAGTGGATAGAGTGCTGGCCCTGAAGTTAGGGAGACTCATCTTCCTGAGTTCAAATCTGGCCTCCGGCACTTACTAGCTGTGTGACCCTGAGCAAGTCACTTAACCCGGTTTGCCTCAGTTTCTTCATCTGTAAAATGAGCTAGAGGAGGAAATGGCAAACCACTCCAGTATCTTTGTGAAGAAAACCTCAAATGGGGTCAGACAGGAGAAGAGTCAGATAAGAGTAAAACAACAACAAAAATGAAACAACATTTGTAATGCACTTAACATAGTGCCTGGAGGTGCTTACTAAATACCTGTCATAAGCACCATATACACGGATATAATATAGAAGTTCAAGGCTTTGCCTGTACAATACTGGAAGGCAATAAGAGGAAGACTTGTATTACCATTCCTAGTACTTCAATTTTTTTTTCAAAAAGTGGTCTTGTTTCTTGGCATATTATCATAGCAAAGTGTAAGCTTCTGAGGGCAGCTATTAATGTCTATTAAATTGAATTCCATCATAGACCCAGACTTATTCAATCTGTTACTGTTCTCATGCTCTCAAATTCAGCCCTCCCCAAACACCCCCCATTTTCGCAAACATGAACATACATCAAGGTTTCAGAAATCTTAAAATTACAGCATCATACAGGACTTCTCATGAGCTTGCATTCTCATTTGCTAGAACCAGGCTGGAGGACCTACCTCCATACTTGGACCTTACTCTTCCTAACGTTGTCACAGATCAAAGCTCAGCATAGAGGAGATCCCATCACAGATTGCTGGGGATCCCCACTTAACATCCATCATTGACTACTCACCATGACACTTTCTAATCTTCATAGTTAATCTCACCCCTTACCAGGGACGTCAAGAAAGGTTCACTTTTTAACCCAGTCTAAGAGTGCTATAGCATACTCTCTTTAATTCTGCCACTGATCACTCCAACCAGTAACACTTGGGAGGAGCCCTGCAATCTTCAGCCCTCCTCCATACCTTCTGTTAAAAGTGAGCAGATGGGGTGGCTAGTTGGCATAGTGAATAGAGCACTGCCCTGGAGTCAGGAGGACCTGAGTTCAAATCTGGCCTCAGACAATTAACACATACTAGCCATGTGACCTTGTGGAAGTCACTTAACCCCAATTGCCCTGCATTCTCCCCTCCAAAAAGCAAAAAAAAAAAAAAGTGAGCAGAGGCTAGTTTCCAACTACACTTACTCCATTGATTACCGTTTTTTTCATAGTCCTTTCCTGTATGGGGGGGGGGAGACATGGAGAAGGGTATAATTCACAATTATGGGTAGCTGTGAGTCTCCATTAAAAATGTAATACCTGTCATACTGGCATGGGAATGATGCTTTAAGGTTTGCGGGATTATTCACACAAAATATCTCATTTGATCAGTCAATAAACATTTACTAATCACCCACTGTATATCAGGTACTGGTGGTAGAAAAGCAAAAAAATGAAACAATCCCTGCCCTCAAGGAGCTTATGGTCTATCGGGATAGACAACACATACAAATATAAGTACAAACAAAGTAAATACAAGGTAATTGTATGGGGAGAGGTGGAGTAGAAGCAGCAGTAAGGATCAGGAAAGGTTTCCTGTAGGAGGTAGACCTTGAACTACCTCCTTCACTGATGGAAGCTAGTAATTCTAAGAGGCAGAGATAGAGTGCATTCCAGACACGGAAGACAGCTTACACAGAGGCAGAGAGATGAGAGACTGTATCATGTGTGAGGAATGTCAAGAAGGCTAGCTTGACTGGACCATAGTAATGCATAATAAGGCTGGAAGGGTAGATTGGAGACAGGTTGTAAAGGGCTTTAAATGCCAAGTAGAAGAGTTTGTATTCAGTCCTAGAAGTAATAGGGACCCTTTGAAAATTCTTGAGCAGAGGGCATGATATGTACAAAATGTTATTTTAAGAAGATTAATTTGGCCATATGTAAAATGTCTTAGAGGTGAGGAAGAACCTGAAGACAGGGATAGGATATATTGCCATAGTCCAGGCATGCCATGGTGAGGGCCTGAACTAGGGTTATAGTAGGAAGATGGGTGAGAGGCATTAGGAAGGAAAACTCAGTAGAACTTGGTGACTCGATGTATGGGGTCAAGGAAAAGTAAGAATCAAGGGTGACTCTGAAGTTTTGAATCTGGATGCTTGGAAAATAGCACCACTGAGAGAAATTTGGATATTGATGGGGCAGGGCTGAGTCTTATAGGAAAACTGATTAAGCACTGCTCTAAGTGCTAAGGATAGATACCAAAAAAAAAAGCAAAGGCAGCCCCTGTCCTTAAAAAAATTGCATTCTAATGGGAGGCGAAGGTGGTGTGTGTGTGTGTATGTATATGGTATGTATATATATATATACACACACACATATATATATATACACACACGCACATATCTATATATTTAAAGGGACTGCTGTCACCTCATACTCAACTTGTACAAAATTTTATACATATATGTCTATATATAAAATTTTGTACAAGTTAAGTTTGAGATGACAGTGGTACCTTTAAATGGAAATGTCTCATAGACAGTTGGAAATCGGGTATGAGAGTTCACAAGACAAGCCAACTCAGGAAGTGTAGGTTTCATAGTTATGTGTGTGAAGGTGATAATTTAAACCATGAAAGTAGATGGGATCTCAGGGAGAAAGTAAAGTGATAGAAAGGCCAAGTATCAAGGATTCAGACTCCCAATACACACTCGTTGAAGGGAGAGAAGGAAGAAAGGAATCACAGATAAGCTTCTCACCAGTTACTCAACCCCTCCGCCAAAAGTCTGTATTCAGCATTAAAATAAACCAGAATGATGCAGACCTGTGGCTAAGACACCCTAGCTATAAGCAGAGGTACAGCTGTCTGGAAGGCACAGGCACCACACTTTCTCTCAGACACTTACTAGCTGTGTTACAGGCAAGTCATTTAACCCTGTTTGCCTCAGTTTCCTCATCTGTAAAATGAGCTGGAGAAGGAAATGGCAAAAACCACACCAGGGTCTTTGCCAAGAAAACCCCAAATGGGGTCAGGAAGAGTTGGTCACAATTGAAATGACTGAACAACAACAATCAACAGTAGAAGTAGTAGTAGCAGTAGTAGTAGTAGTAGTGGTAGTAGTGGTAGTAGTGGTAGCAGCAGCAGTAGTAGTAGTAGTAACTCTCTACTGCAGAGAATACAACTCCAATGTACTGGCCATGTGACCCAAATGCCAAACATGCATTTACCTAAAAGACTGTTTTACGAAGAACTTATATAAGGCAAGTGCTCGCATGGAGGTCAGAAGAAGCAGTACAAGGATGCTCTCAAGGTCTCTCTAAAGAATTGTAGTGTTTGTTGGGAGACATGGGAAACACTGGCATAGGACTGACCATCATGCATGCCTGCATCAAAGAAGGTGCTGTGCTCTGTGAATAAAGCAGAATTGCAGTAGGTCAAAAGAAACATGACATGTGCAAATCTAGAGACATCTTCATCACAAATGTTCAAATGGACTATTTGTGTCCTACTTGCAGTAGAGCCTTCCATGCTCATATTGGTCTGATCAGCTACAGTGGAACAAATGCACCTTAATCCCAGCATAGTGATGCCATTGGTATTCTTTGAGCATGAAGGATGAACAGCAACAGTAATACCGTGTTTCCCCGATAATAAGACACTGTCTTATTATTTTTTTGGACAGAAAAACACCAGAGGGCTTATTTTCAGGGGAGGGCTTATTTTAATGAACATTGACAGCAATTTTAATAAACAGGTAAATGTGAACAAAAAAATGTACCTTTATTCAATAAGCAAATCACTGGGGAAGAACAGGATGACGCGCTCACTGCTGCAGCTCTGATTGGATGCAGCTCGGAGCGCGGCATGCGTTTCACGGGGGGGTCGGTGCATACAGAGGGTACCATAATGTAGCGTGTAGCGCAGGGGATCACCTTCACTACAGTAGCAATCACAATAGGGCTTATTTTCGGGGGAGGGCTTATTTTAGAGGAATCTTACACAGTAAGGGGAGGGCTTATTTTCGGGATAGGTCTTATTATCGGGGAAACACGGTAGTAGTAGTGGTGGTGGTGGTAGTAGTAGAAGTAGTAGTATTAGTAGAGGAGGAGGAGGAGTGGCAGCAGTAATAGTGCTTGGGATATAAAGACAAAAGTGAATCTGTCCATACCCTCAATCTCCCTATAAATCTATTTAAATAATTGAGTTTTGGTGCCAGGATTTTTATCATTTCTCATAAGAAAAGCTCAACCTTGTGTAGGGAATAGATCAGAGAGTCAATACAATTAAATTGACATAGGAAAGGGTCTAAAGAACAGCTGGGACATGTTTGATAGGACAGGTTTGTTTTCTTTCTTTTTTAATGTAAGTACAGTTGATGACTCATATGTATTGTTGACAGTCTTTAAGCAAACTGCAGCTGTCATAATAAGCTTGGGGCCTCTGGACTCAATGAAAAAGAAGGGGGAAGCTCCCAAATGCAGATGATGGATTTTGCCTGTCTTTGTTTTCATTCACTTCTGTGTCTTCCCACTGGTGGTAAATCAACTCTCTTTGAACTGTTTCTGGGTTTTGGAACAAGTCATGTACACCATTCCTTCTAAAGTATCAGTAAATAGAAAAGTAGACATGCTTTCTACCTTGTCTCATTAAATGCATTTTGCTTCCAAGGGTTTGAATTCAATGACAGAAGAAATGAGGGAGCTGAATAATTTCTGGTAAAATAATTCATTTTAATTTGCTTCTAAAGTTTAATTTAATTCATCATTACTATGATATCTTTCCTACTGAGTTCCAGTATATCTAACAGACTGCAAACCTACTGATATAACACAGAGTAGTGTGACCCAAAGAAACCAACATTTTTGCTCTGTATTTCCACCCAGGGTAACTCAGTCAACATTTTTCACATCACATGGGTTGAGTAGGGATGGCTTTACCAAGTCACAAGCATTTAAAGTAAAGCTGCCTGTGGTTCTCTCGTGGGACCTCAGATTTCTGGAAGTTTATCTTTTAGAGGGAAGTTTTTAGCCTCAATTTTGCTATCACCCACTCATACTTTACCTAACCTAAAGAATACAGGAGCATAAACAGATAAAAATTCTCTCCTAAAATGTTGGTAGAAATTGAGAGGGGAGAAAGTGAATTTTGCTGAACTAAAGTTGCCTTTTGGAACGGGGACCTTCAAGGTTTGCCCAGAGCTTTTATTATAAAACATAAAATTTCCTATTCAGCTGTGTGAGAACAACTCAGCCTTAGAATTTACAAAGCAGTCTATACTTGCCAGAGAGGGATTTTTTTAAAAGCTTGAGTCTGATATTTATGGCCATGGTTTTTCTAAGTACCCAACGTAATAAAATCATCTTTATGAGCACTAATTATGGTTAACATCATTGGAAACTGGCACCATTTGTCTTTTGACCCTCCAACCAAATGCCCCACCCTGCCCTTGCTTGGCCTTCCTCTGGCCCTTGTCTGAAAGAGCTTGCTCTTTTTGGCAAATCATCTTCATGTACCTTGGTGATTACCAGGATCTAGGCACCATCTCCAAACATTTCCCATTGCAATGCTCCTTGCTGTTTTTAAGCCTGTTCAGAATTGTCTCTTAACAATGCCTTAGAAGGTAGCAACTATTACTACTACTGCTATTACTTCTACCACCACTACTACTACTACTGCTACTACTACTACTACTGCTACTACTACTACTACTACTACCACCACTACTACTACTACTGATAGCTAGTTAGCTATTTATATGGTACCTACTATGTAGGTACCATAGGGGATGTGGTAGGGATGTATGGGATATGGGATATTTAGGGAGGGCTAGCACCCCTGGTGTGAGAGCTTGACAAACCCTTGTCAGGGCTGCTCATCCGTCCATCTTTGGTGTCCACCTGTCACTCAACTCTCACTTGTAGCTCCAAGAAGTTATAGCATGTGCAGTAGCCATGTCCCAGCAAAAATATCTAGGCCGATGAACTAAGCCAAGTTGAGAGTACCAACATGGCCTCAAACCCATCAGCAGGTTAAGCATGTGAAGACTTCCTTGGTCAGAGTGGATGAATGAGAATAATTTGTTCCGATGACCATGAAGCAGGTGCTATGGAGTGCTTAAAAATTAGCCAGACATTGAAGATGCCAAGGTCATCATGGTATCCTGGGGCTATCACTACTTGTCTAGACTTTTGTCCTGCCACTGGACTTTGATGACTCTGGAAGAGAGAGTGAGGCTGATGACTTTGTGCAGTTCTGCCTCACTTAAATCCAATTCGCCCATGAGTAAAGACATCATCCATGACGTTATTTGTCCTCTTCAGAAACAAAGAACAAGCCAACTATGTTCCAGGCCCTGTGCTAAGTACATGATAAATATTATCTCATTTGAGCCTCACAACAACTCTGGGAGGTAGGTACTAGTAAGTAGTACCTGGGACTGGATTTGAACTCAGGTCTATCTGACTCCAGGCCCAGTGCTCTTAATTACCTTGTCTGATGCCTAGCTGTCCTAACTAATCTGATTAACTGCTATTGTTAATGGGAGGAGGCTAGAAGAAGCACTCAGAGCCCAGACATTTTAGCAAAGGCCTTCTGGAGATAGTGTCCTTATTTTTGTCACTGAACCCACACCAAGAGAGTAACTTAAAAAGGGAGATTTCACGTAACTTAGGATCATGGATTTAGAGCTGGTCTGAGATGCCATCTAGACCAACCTCCTCACTTTTTAGAATGAGGGAACTGAGACTCAGAGAACTGAAGTAACTTGTCCAGCATTACACAGGTAGGAAAGGGTAGAAAACCCTTCTGGCGACAAATCCAGAACTCTCTCCACTGCTCCTCAGTGTCTTGGTACTATAGAATAGTGTGATGTCTAATGGAAAACAGAAACTTGCTTTGGCTTTTAAAGTCACCCTCCTCCCCACCTTTCCAGTTTTCTTACACCTCACACCTTCCCACATAGTCTGTGATCCACTGATTCCTTGCTATTTCTGGAACAAAACATTTCCCAACTCTAGGCATTTTCATTGGCTTTCACCCATAGCTGGAACTCTATCCCTTTACCTTCTAGCTTCCCTGGCTTCCTCCAAGTCTCACCTAAAGTCCCACCACCCTCAATAATCTTTTCCCAATCCCTCTTAATGCTAGTCTCTTCCTTGTGTGATTACCCTCAATTTATCCTGTTGACGTCTTACTTGTATACAGTTTTTCTTTTGCAAGTTGTCTCTCCCAGTTATATAGTCTCTACAGGTATATGGTAATTCCCTTATGAAGAGAATATTTCCACTAGAGTGACCCTGTAGATTTGGATGCAATCTGTTTGATGCTCTATACTAGTCAGATTGTTTGTTTCTTTTCTTTTTTAAGATTTAAATGCAAATCCATTAGAAGCAGTTAATTATTTTGAATCCACTTTCTGAAGCATGACAGGCCTTAATATTTTTACAGATTAGCTGCAGATTATCTAGGTAGTGTAGACAGGGACAATTGATAGTCAAAGTACTTACTGTTACAGACACAGGGTCATAGATATAGAGCTGGGAGCGACCTTAGAGGTCACCAAATTCAACTAACTAGTTTTATTGATGTGGAAATAGAAATCTAGATGGGTTGAGTGATTTACTCAAGGTCACCCAATAAATCAAGTTTAAAAGCATTCATTAAGCACCTACTGTGTACCAGGCACTATGCTAAGTGCTGGAGCTACAAAGAAAGGCAAACAGTCTCTGCCCTCAAGATGCTCACAGCCTAATGGGGGAGACAATATGCAAACAACTATGTACAAACAAGATAGGAACAAGATTAATTGGAGGTAATCTCAGGGAGAAGGCATTGGTGTTAATGGGGGCTGGGAAAAGATTCTTGCATATAACGTGAGATTTGAAAAAAAAAAGGCAGGGAAGTCAGGAGACGGAGGTGAGGAAGGGAAAAGGAAAAGCACTTTTGAGGTACAATCTGTGTTAAAAGCAGTTCTGCTTGACACCCAAAATAGAGTGTAAATGCTAGACTCACATAGCTAAATTTAGAGTTTGTACTGGGCTGCCAGTTTCAACAGTCAGTCATAGTTGATCATCACTCAATGTTGCAGTTACTGTGTACAATGCTATTCCTGATTGAAAGAAAACAGTCTCTGGAATCTTAGACAGACAGCAGAACGGACAGATGTGACTTTTTTCCTTAGGCTTTTCTGATGGGAAAAGAAAACTCCTAGGACAAATAGCCCTTTTTAAAAAAGAATGGAAGGGACAGGAGTTCTCTAGTAATTAATACATAATACCCGATCAATCAAACAGATAGTCTAGTCTAGCCTGTTGTTTGAAACCCAAAGCCACTGCTAAGCTGGAAAACCTCTTCTCCCAAGAAGAGTCAGCTTGAATTCTGTTTTGGCTTAGGAAGTAAACCCAAAGATAGGTTAAGCAATGCTAAATTATATGTCAAGTTTAGTGAAGGAAATTATTTCGTATCTGTCTTTATATTTCTTTAAATCTTACTCATAGTCTACTGCTTTGATATTTCTATACTATGTATATTTCTATGCATTTATGAGCTCATGGATTTGGGCACTCCCTCCAGTAGTATAGATTATAATTCATCCACACTTTCTCATCCTGTATAATTCTTTCTCATGCCTGCCCATAATTCTCTCCCATGTGATCTACCTGTGGTAGTTGAGGCCTTGCTCTAGGTAAGTTAACATATTTTAGGTATTAGTATTATTGGATATAGTATCTGTTATTAGAGATAAAATTTGTTGTCTCTCCCTCTTAGTACATGACTAACTCACTTCCCAAAGACTAGCCCAGAAATAGGAAAGATTTAAGTTCAAGTTCTACTAGCTATGTAACCTTAAAACAGCACCTAGCACATAGTGATCATTTAGTAATTTTTTTTATTCATTGATTGATTGATTAACATTCTGTTGTCTATGCCCATCACACTGCTACTTGGGTCATCTGAAAGTTTATCATGGAGAAGCTGGAAGGTTAGTGAAAGTGTTATCCGATTTCCCAAATGTAAACTTTGTAACTCAATCTTATGTCTTGTTCCTGTTCACTTCTGGGCCCAGATCACCAGCCATCTACAGGGACTGTTCAAAATATGTTTCCTGATGGACTAATTCAGCAGGCTGCTCATAAGTTTGTTGATCATGATCTCTGTAATATGCAGTCTTCATCCTCATGGTTTTTCTTTTTTTCTTTTAAATAGCATTTTATTTTTTCCAATTACATGTAAAGACAATTTTTAACATTCATTTTTATGTAAAATTTCGAGTTCCAAATTTTTTCCCTCCCTAAGATAGTAAGCAATTTGATATTGGTTATATATATGCAGTCCTGTAAAGCATATTTCCATATTAGTCATGTTGTGAAACAAACAGCTAAAATAGAATAAAGAAATAAAGAAAATGAAAATAGTACACTTCAGTTTGCATTTAGACTCCATCAGTTCTTTCTCTGGATGTGGATGGCATTTTCCATCATGAGTCTTTTTGAATTGTCTTAGATCATTTTATTGTTGAGAACAGCTAAGTCAATCACAGTTGATCATCACTCAATGTTGCTGTTACTGTGTACAATGCTGTCCTGGTTTTGTTCACTTCCGTGGTTTTTCCTGTAAGGATTACTAGGTTGCTTTCTTCTGACTGACTCTGGTTCTCATTGAAAGGCCCTGTAGTATTATGAGGTTTAATTCAAGCAATTCAACAAAGTTTACTTACATGCAAGGCCCTGGTATTAGGCACTAGAAATTCAAAGGCAAAAAGGAAATAGTCCCTGCCCTCCATGAGCTTATGTTCTCTGGGGTGTGTGACATGTATATAGATAAATATATTCAAGCTTCTCCCTAAAGCAAAGTCCTATCCTTTTAACAACAGTGTTCTTCTGATGAAGCTGTATATGGTTGTGAGACATGGCATAAAATAATAGTTTATTTATATAGTGGTTTAAAGTTTGTGAAATGTTTTACACATGTTATATCATTTAATCCTCATCTCAGCCCCGTGAGGTAAAGGCTATTATTATTCCCATTTTATAGATGAGGAAACCGAGGCTAGGGGAAGTTAAGTGACATGCCCAAGGTCACAGGACAGGTCACAGAACAGGTAGGATTAGAATTCAGGTCTTCCTAATTCCAAGTCCAGCACACTTGCAATATACTGCCCTGCTTAGCTACTTAAAAATATCACAGCTCTGAAGAATTAAAACTGTGGGTCATTGGAGAGGTGCTGCATGGTGGACATAAGTAGGCTATTCTAGCTGCCAAAAATTATGCAAGAGAAGTGGTGTCGAGGATGCCATCGGAGAGAGGTATGCATCAAAAAGAAAGTGGGCCAGCAATGCAGTGAGAAGGATAAAGAACCAGTGCTCCCTTGGTATCCATGCAATGTCAAGTGTAAGACGGCCTGCAAGGCTGTGCTCGGACCCTCCGAAGAGGATTTGACAGGATAACAGAGAAGAGAGCCATCCGCAGTGAAGGGCACGCGTGGCTTGCCATCTGCGATGTTTTTAAATATGACAAAACTTTATTTTACAATGTGGAAACCATCCTTAGGTCAAGGGTGGCACAAAAGCACACCTGAAGATTTGGCTAAAGGCCATAGCTTGCCTGTTACTTGGATGAATCGCAGGATCAAAGATTTAGGCCAGAGGAAGAAATAAATAACAGCCTAGAGAAACTTTGCCTTCTGATTTCATCAAACTCTTCCAAGCCCTATTTCTTTTGGAAATCTTGGAAGAGAAGATTACTGTGATCCCAACCCCTAAAGGCCTCCAAGTCACCTCTGGGATCATAAGTCATAGTGCTGACACTCGAAGAAGTTTGACTTCGACAAAGGCCTCTGTCCCCTACTTAGATTTTATTACCAGTACAGGAAGAACCTGCCCCATTGGGTGAAAACACTAGAAAATCACTGGTGTTTTTCAAAAGCCTAAGCTATCATTTGAAAACATCTGTATTGGTTTCTGATTGAAGTGCCTGTTTCCAGAAAAACATGCAGTTGTTTTCTCAAAACTCAGTCTGTATCCATTGCATCGTATTTGTTTAATTAAATTAATCCCACCACTACATCTTCCCTTCAGCCGGTACAAATCCCCATGGTCATAAATCCCAGAGACTATAAAAACAGCATGAAAGAACAAGAACAAATCAAGCCAACTGGAAAGTTTTCCATTTGAGGGAAAGGGGTTGGTGATTCATTAGTGTAAATGTAAAGGGGGAAGGGCTTATTATCTTCATGGTGGACAGGGAATGCCTAATCAACTAAACAAAATCCTGGTTTGATTTGTCAACAGTCTTTGTGGTTGATAGGGCCATCTTTCCAGCAATAATCATAGCTAGCTGTTTTTAGTCCAACCTCCTCACTTTTACAGAAGAGGAAATTAGGACCTAGAAAAATACAGTGACTTGTCAAAGGTTACAAAGGTAAGTAAGCCATCCAGCCGGGATCTAAACCCCTAATTTCAAATCCAGTGCTGTTTACTCTCTACTGTATAGTCACTTCAAAATGACTTAGCACACTTTGGTGATTCATGAAGATATATGGGGTTGTCATGTTCTGGCTTTCTTCACCCTTAGGGGCTGTCTGCTTGCCTCCCACATTTCTGGCTTCAAAAGCTTGCACACGCCCAGATTCCAGTCTTCCAAAACCAAAAGCCCAAAAGTTCCTCTGAAGGCCCATATGCAAATTAAACAGAATTGTCAAGCTGAAAAAGGATGCCTCCAACTGCTGATATCACCACACTTGTGGTTAATCCAGCCAAAAGGAAAATGTGGCCACAGCTTCCAAAGAGAGCAGAAGTTCATAACAAGAAGCTAAATGAAGCATATTTCATGAAGCTACTGAATTCAATAATCCTTAATCCTGGACACAGTATTTCTTCTTGGGTCCAGAACAGGGGTCTCCAATGAGGGGACAATGACCTCACCCCAATGGGTATGTGATCAGCCAGTTAGAGGTGGAAGGATGGGACCCTCCCTGTGACAGCCAGTAAAGGGCCTTATCTCTAATTCAACCCATACCTACCATTTTCCCCTAAAATCCTGTCCTGTCCTTCCAATGGCAAACTCTCCTTTTCTGATATGGTTGTTTGTCTTCTCAGGGCAGTTATAACCTAAGCCAGGGATGGGGAACCTGCGACCTTGAGGTCACATGTCATCCTTTAGGTCTTCTAGTGCAGCCCTTTGACTGAATCCAGACTTGATGGTGAAGCTTAAATTCAGTCAGAGGGCCACACTTGAGGACCTAGAGGGCCACATGTGGTCTTGAGGCCACAGGTTTCCCACCCCTCACTAACCACCACCCAGGCACCCATACAGTAGCTGCGTAGTTGCCCCTGGAAAAATTCCCCATACACACACACACATACATACATATACACACATATCCACATGTGCACTCACACAGATATCTCTCTCCTGACCCCCAGATCACATCATGATGAGAGCAGACAGCCCTCAGAGTGCCAGTTCTGTTCTCTGGGGCATTGACCGATAAGAGCAATCCTCGTTTTCCCTTTTCCATTTAGTTGGGACAGAATGAGCTCCATTGGAAAAGCAGGCATGGATGGGTAGGCATCTGAATCTCGAGAGTTCATTATATTACTTTCCTTCTCAAAGCCTACACTTCTTGCAAGCTTCTCTATTACTATCAAAAGCTCAACCATCCCTTTAATTGCCTAGTTTTACAACCTTGGTATCTCTTCAAATCCTCACTCTCACCATTGATTATCTATAATTTATCTTGTATGTAGCTAGTTGTTTGCATGTTATCTCTCCCATTAGACTGACTGTGCACTTCTTGAGAGTAGGAACTGTTTTTTGCCCTTTGTTTTTGCATCCCCAGCCCTTAGCACAGTGCCTAACACATAATAAGTTCTTCATAAATGTTTGTTGCCTGGCCTACTATTCAGAGCCAGAAGGTTAAAAAAAAAAAGGCAGCAAATCCAATTGACTAAGCAATATAGGAAGCATTAGGAAATGAGTTCATGGGTGAAAGATCCAAATCTGAGGTACAAAAGGTGGTCAGTCTGTTCAGAGGAAACTTAGGAAAAAAGTCATGGAAGGAGAAACATGGAAAATGGACAACTCATGATCTGGACCCTACAAGGAGATAGCCTGAGTCAGTGCCCTGAGCTGGCCATACTGACTCCTCCAATTAGCAACTAATGAGATGTGAGGTTTGGGATTTTTTGAATAACATTTTATTGTTTTCTCAATTACATGTAAAAACAATTTTGAACATTCATTTTTAAAAATTTTGAGCTCCAAATTCTCTCCCTCCCTCCCTTCCCTCCTCTCTGATATGGCAATAAAGTTGATAAGTTATACATGTGCAATCATGCAAACCATACCTCCATATTAGTCGTGTTGTAAAAGAAGACATAGACCGAAATAAGAAATCCCACAAAAATATAAAGTGAAAATTAGTATCCTTTGATCTGCATCCAGTCTCCATCAGTTCTTTCTTATGAGATGTTTATAGTGATTTGGGAGCTTTCCCTTCTACCACTCAGTGAGAAGAATAGAGTATTAACCCCATTTACACATGTAGGAACTGAGGCTTAGAAACATGAAACGTCTTGCCTGGCTCAGAATTTGAATTCTTGATTTGAATCTAACACACCTTCCACAATATCGGAAGACCTCTCATTTATTAAGCAGATAAATTTCTCTTTATTGTATTCGACAAAAAACTCCACAAATGTTTTCTGATTTGTCCCAGGTTCTAATGGGGAAATCAATGGCAAATTCAGTTCTCTTAACATAAGTCAAACATCTCCTGTGCTGGGAAAGAGCATTATAAAAAGAGCTTGTTCATTGAATGAAAAGAATGAATTGGTGATGGATTGATGATATCTTTGACCTTTATTACCCTTTAATATACCCTTAAGTTCCAGTCTCATAAATATATTCCTATAAATGCATTACTACAGTTTTTTTTTTAGTAAAGGGACAGGATTTATCAGCATCTTGTGAGCACTTAGCAAGTGCTGACCAAACCATAATGATAATTTGTGAAGAATCCAGGCCCCTTTAGTAATTTGCATTCTCTAACACCCTCCTCTAGCTTTTCCATTTATCATTTTCCCCTTGGTTATTTATTAGAGAAGATAAACAGAGAGAGAGAGAGTTTCCGAATTTATTTTAGTAATAATCACAATTATTTTAGTAATAATAATGTATGTAGCACTTAGAATTTTGCAGAGCACTTTCAATTATTTCATCAGAGCCTCATAGCAATCCTGTAAAGGCAGAACTACGGGTATTATTAACCCCATGTTACAGATGAGGAAACTAAGGCCAAGAGAAGTTAAGTGACTTGCCCATGGTAGTTGTTGCCTTGATATAACTAATAAAAGTCAGAAGTAGGATTTGAAGTCAGGTCTTCACATCAAGTCAACAAGTATTTATTAAGCCTTGTTATGTGTCAGGCACTTCCTTAAGGCATGAGGAATACAAATACAAGCAGAAAGATGGCCTGCCCTCAAAGAGCTTACATTTTTTTTGGAGGCATTGTGGGTTAAATGACTTGCCCAGAGTCACACAGCTAGTAAGTGTCTAAGGTGTGACTTGAACTCAGGTCCTCCTGACTCAGAAGCCTGTGCTCTATCCACTGTGTCACCTAACTGCCCCAAGGAGCTTACATTCTAATAAGAGAAGAGAACCAGTAAAAGTGAGCTGAAAAGTTTACCAGGAAGAGATGAAGATACCAGGAGTACAGCCTGGCGAGGAATGAAATCATGGCTGTCGTGGATGACTTTCTTAAAATGGCGGTTCTGGAAGGAACCGTTCAATCAGAGGGAGAGGCTACAAGGCAAAGGTGCTTTCAGTGTGTGAATTCTATGGGCGTAGTGAGCTTTCAGGGTAAAAAAGCTTCTGGAACATTAGAGAAGATCCTGGAGATTCAGGAGTATAACCTAGAGAGGAAGGAAGAAATAATCATGACTCCACTTCCCACACACCACCTACTGCCCCACTCTGACCCCTAAGACGTATTTGACAAGGAATGTCGCTCAATGGGCTGTTATAAGCTCAGGAATTCTTGGATCTGTCATTAGTTATATGGGTCATTTAATTACCCTCTGCCTCACTTTCCATGTCTGTAAAATGTGAATGACAGTGTTGATCCATGGAGGAAGGAGGGTTGGTAGGAAATCATTTGGAGGTGATGGAGGACAAGATTTGGTTTGGTTTCAAAGTACTTTTAAATTTATAAGGGGAAGAACTGTGTCTGTGGTGTTGTCTTTGTACTAACTTTGTACCTAACAGGGCACTTGATGCAGGGTTTGGTGATGGTGGTGATTTAAAGTGCTGAAGAATTATAAGTTAGATTGTCTTGTACTTTGAAATACCTAAAGATAAAGTTGGGTCTGTGGTCTCCATACAATCATCTTCTAATGACCTGTTCCTGTGTTTCAGTTCAGGATCTATGTGAAATGCAGGACCATGCCTGTGAGCAGATATGTGTGAACGTTCCTGGATCCTACGTGTGCCAATGCTATAATGGTTATACTCTCGCTGAAGACGGGAAGAAATGCGTCAGTGAGTATTGATGCTAAACTGGTATATTATGGAAGAATGAGGTGAGGGAAAGGGAGAAGAGGGAACCAAGGTGAGAAGAAGGTACTCTATGTGTTTCCAAGTCTGCAGTTAGAGCTGCTTGGGTTTAAGCCCCATCCCATCTTCCATCAGATAGAAGGCTTTTTCATAGGCACACAGACAAGAATAAAAAGTATCTCAAAAGGCATTCCCCTGGCATGGAATTGGCCTATTCTTCCTGGATTGCCTTCATAGCTCAAGATGCCAAAAAGAGAAGAGCAGAGCATCATTTAAAGTTAAAATAAACCAAGATCTTAAATATTTCTTATATTCATTCTGAAATGACTAGAAAATATGGCCACAATTGAATCATGTAGAAAGCAGTCAGCTCTTGGTTAGACTAGATGTCCTCTGAGGTCCTTTCTAGCTCTTGAGATCTGTGATTCTGTGTGTGGAGGCTGGATGGGCCCTTGGCAACAGGTTGAGGAATGTCCTGATTACTAAGATAGGGAATGAGAGAGGGTAGGAGTATGTGGTTAATTGGGCATGGAATAAAGTTCTGGGGGATGATGGAAACCTAGGATAGGCATAGTAACATGAGGAGATGTGTAGGTAATGTTTAATTTGGAATGTCATCAAATAAGCACTCAGTTGTGCACAAGGGATAGTTTAAGTTAACTTTTGGGGTTCTCTTTGCAATTTATTGTTGTGATTTGACATTCATTTGGCATATGATAATCAAGAGAAAACAGTGACATGATCACCCAGGAGCTAAATTAGCCAAGTTAACTAATAAGTCAGATTTATTAGTAGTTATTTTCCTATTGCCCGTAAGTAGATAAAACTACCCATCCTCTTTCCCAGATGTTGGTTCCAAGCAAGGAATGAGAGAAAGTGGATCATGGAAGAGTAAAAGGGGTCCCAGAGACCATCAGGTTGAATGCAACATCCCAACAAGTGACCAACCATCCAACCTCCCCATAAGCCATTTGCAGTGATGGGCTGCTTAACTACCTTCTGAAGTAGCCTACTCCATTTTAAAATAGCTCTGTTAGAAATTTTATCTTTAGGTTGGGCTGGAGTCCATCTCTGCAACTTCTACAAACTGTTCCTAGAACTGTCCTCTGGAGCCAAATAAAACAAATTCGATTCAACTCAGTTCAATTCAGGAAGCATTTATTAAATGCTCATTACGTGCAAGGCACTGGGGAAATACCAAGACAAAATGACAAACAGTCCCTGCTTTCAGGGGGCTTACATTCTGTGCATCTCTCTTCCACATATTCCTCTTTGAATAATTGAAGAGAGTAATCATGTCACCTATTCTCGAAATTAAATATCCTTTTTCCCTCAGCCAATTATTTTGATATGGTTTAAAATCAGTCAGTCAGTGCGCAAGTGTTTATTGAGTTCCTATTATGTGCCAAGCATGGTGCTATCATCATCTTGATCACTCTCTTACTCTGGACGCTCTTCAGATTATGAAAGGAATCAGCAAGTGAAAAAGCATTTATTAAGTGTTTACTGTGTGCCAGGCACTGTACTACTAAATGGTGGGTATACAAGTACCGGTCAAAAGAAGGGTAGGACTTGCCCTTGAAGAGCTTACATTCTGATGAGGAAAGATAACACATAAAGAGGGAGCTCCCACAAAACTGGGAGTAGGGAGAAGGAGATGCCCACAAAGGACCATAGTAATTGTGTCCAGAGAATCAAGGACAGCTGGTCTGATCCCTTTCCTAAGACGGGAAGAACTTTTTCAGGAAGAATTTACTACTAAGAGAAGGGGCTGACAGGAGCTGAATTGAGGTCTGATAAAAGCATTATAAGTAGGAATATCACTTTACTGATTCTGGAAAGGTTTGCATTAGCATTTTTGGTAAAAATCACCCTGCCAACTCTTGCTGAGCTTGCAGTCCACTAGATCCCCCAAGTTTTTTTCATTAGAACATCTGTCAAGGCCCACCTTTCTCAATCAGTACTTCTGCAGTTAATTTCCTTTTACTCCAAGTACAGAACTTTTGACATCCCTATTAAATGTTATTGAATTGGGTTCATCTTGACAGCCTGCCAAGATCTTTTTCTGTCTTAACACTGCTGTCTGAGTTATTAGCCCGTCACAGGTTTGGGTCATCTACAATTTTGGATGACCATGTCACCTGTGCTTTTGTACAAGTCATTAACAATTTTGTTGAACGGAATGGGGCCAAGGACACTTAAGAACCTCCTTTCAGGTCACCCTTGTTCTGATAATCAATATTTTTTGAGCTCAGTCATTGACACTGATCCAAATCTACTTACGCTGTACTATCATCCAGTCCACATCTCTCCATCTTGTCCACAAGACGGATTTTGTCAAATGCCTCGATTGCCCTCACGGAGCTTACATTCTTACATTTATTCTCAGATACACCAGATCTCACCAAAAAAGGCAACAAGTCAGTCTGGCATGACTTGTTCTTGATACATGAGGCTAGTTCTTGATGACTGCCACTTCCCTAAGTGCTTACAAACTATCATCTTAATAATATAGTCAAGAATTTTGCCAGGAATCAAAGTCAAGTTCACTGGCTTATGGTTAAAAGAATAGTAAGAATAATAGCTATCATTTTTATAGCGCTTAATGGTTTGTTAAACACTCTATAAATATTATCCCATTTTATCTTTGCAACAACCCTGGGAGGTAGATACCTCCTAGGAAAGTGAGGCTGAGGGAGGTTAAATGATTTCCCCACCGTCATATAGCTAATAAGTGTCTGAAGGAGAACTTGAACTAGAGACTTCCTAAATCTAGGTCCAGCTTCCTATTCATTGCATCACACTTTGCTGTTGTTCAGTCATGTTAGCTATCTCCAAGTCTTCATGACCCCATTTGGGGTTTTCTTGGCAAAAATACTTGTTTGCCATTTCCTTCTCCAGCTTATTTTACAGATGAGGAAACTGCAACAAGCAGGGTTAAGTGACTTGCCCAGGGTTACACAGCTAGTAAGTGTCTGAGGTCAGATCTGAACTCATGAAAAAGAGTCTTCCTGATTCCAGGTCCAGTGCTCTATTCACTGAATCAGTCAGCTGTCCATTATATCACCTAGCTGCTTCAAATTCTCCTTTGCAAAATCAGAACTACATTGCCCATCTCTTGACCTATGGCACATTTCCTACCCTCCACTATTCTTCCAAACTCATTGACAACACGGTAATATCTTCCTTAAGATTTAGTTTGCCTTAATTTTTGGCTTGGCATTCCTAGCACCCAGCACAAAGCTCTGAACATACTGGGAACTCAATAACCAATTGTTTTTCAAAGTCCTCTATAACCTTTCCCCCGACAAATACACCTTTCCGGTCTTCTTACATCTTACCTCACCTTCCCTTCTATTCTTCAATCCAATGGCATTGGCTTCCTTGCTGTTCCTTGAATAAGACACTCCATCTCCTGACTCTGGGTATTTTCTCTGGGTGTCCCCCATTCCTGAAATGCTCTCCCTCACACCTCCTTGGCTTCCCTGGCTTCTTTCAAGTCCCAGCTAAAACCCTTCTTTTTCAGGATTCCCTGTCCCTCTTAATTCTATTGTCTTTTCTCTCTTCCATATTTCCAATTAAAGTTCGTTTATACATAGTTGTTGATGTTTTATCTCCCTCATTAGATTGTGAACTCCTTGAGAACAGTCACTGTTTACTTTGTATCCCCAGTATTTAGCACAGTGCTCGGCACATAGTAGGCACTTAATAAATATTTATTGACTGACTAGTTATTGATTGAGGGTAGGGAGTTAAGTACAGGTTTACTGTAACTAAAGCTAACATTTAAATAGTACTTTATGGTGGGTTAAGTAAAATTCTGGGTTTCTTCTTCTACAAAATACAAATTTATTTAAAATTCTGCCCCATCACCAGAAGAGTTTTCATTTTTGTGCCTTCTGTCTTATTATTTGGTTGGGGGAGGTAGTTTATTTTATACACAATACCTCACACTCTTTCTCTGGAGATCAAGAAAAAAATTTTTTTTTAATTTGGTACCTATTAAGCTTACATACATTATATCTCATTGGATCTTCACAGCAATCCTGTGAGGTAGGCACTATTATGATCACCCTCATTTTTAGGAAACCAAGGCAGACAGTTTAGGTGATTTACCCAGGGTCACACAGCTAGTGTCTAAGCCAGAATCTGAGCCCAAATCTTTCTGACTCCAAGCCCAGTGCTCTTAATTTTCAATCATCTATCAAGCAGTTCTTTTTTTTTTACTACTCCACCATCTAAAGATGATTCTTCCTGAAGCAACATGAGAGTTAAGTAATTGTACATTTTCTCCATCATCTTTTGTCATTTCTCCTTTCTCTCTCCCCCACCCCCATCAGAACAATTTGTGTTAGCATCATCTTAATTTTATTCTTGTGACATCCCATCTCTCTTGCACCAATCTTCCCTATATGATTTTAGGCCTGCCTTTTCTCTGAACAAGTTGAAGTCCACTGTTCCCATATCTAGGCTTTGGGTCCGACTAATCCAGGCTCTTCCCTCCTCATTACAAACTCTCAAATGGCACCATCCCCTCCTGCCAAGGCTCTGGTCATTTCTATCTTGGCACCACCTGAGTAAAGATGACTCAGGGTACATCAATCACCATCCATCATCAAGCTTTGGAGAGGGAAGGTTCCTTCTCAATTCAGCAAATCTTTATTGAACTCATAATATATTCATGGCATTGTGCTAGGCACTGAAAATAGACAGAAGTATATAACTGTCAGGAGGATAATAGCCCAGGTAATGGTAAATAACAATATATGATAGCATGTGTGGAGTGCCAAAGGAATGGTAGAGGCAATAAGGACAAGGTGATCTCTCTCAAATCCCTCCTAACTCTTAACAGTTATGAGTCTGTGAGTTCAGAAGAGGGAAAACTCACCAGCAACTGAGCTAGGAGGGGTAGAGAAAGAAAGGCTAGCCAAGTGATATAAGCAAATGCCTGAAGGCAGGAATGTTCATGGTGTGTTTTAGGAAAAAATGAGTAGACAAATTTGACTGAACAAAAGAGCTAATGTACAAGAGTGGAATGAGGAGAGACAAATTTGGAGAGGAAGGACAAGGCCAGAATGTGAATCCTTTGAAAGGAAGCCTAAAGATTCTGGACATTTTCCTGGGCATTAGAGATAGCCATAGGTCATATATCTCAGAAGCTGTCTAGTTCAACCTCATTTTTTTTGAGAGGGGAAGGCAAGGCAATTGGGGTTAAGTGACTTGTCCAAGGTCACACAGCTAGTTAAGTGTCAAGTATCCAAGGTCAAATTTGAACTCAGGTCCTCCTGACTTCAGGGCTGGTGCTCTATTCACTGTGCCACCTAGCTGCCCCTCAACCTCATTTTTACTGATGAGATGAGGCCCAAGGAAGCTAAGTAACTTGCCCTAAGTCACACAGTTAAATGTCAGAGATAGGATTTGAACCTGGTCCTCTAAATATAGGGCCAGTACTCTTTCCATAGTACCATGTTGGTTTCTGAGTGTGCATGGGGGAAGGGAGTGGAAGATACATACAAAGTGTTGTTTTAGACATATTAATTTGAAAATGCTATGTAGACTAGATTGGACGAAGGAAAGATTAGCATCAAGAAGATCCATAAGGAGACTTGGCAGTAGTTAAGGTGGGAGATGATAAAGTCCTGGCTGAAAGTGATGTTCATAGAAATGGAAAGGAATTGGTTGATTTTCTGAAAGAAAACTCTGAAGAACTAATGATGTGCTTGATATATCAGGGGAGGAAAAGGGGAGGCACAAAGGATTACTTCAAGATCTTGAGCCCCATTGACCCAAATGAAGAAGAGCTGGTTTGGAGAGAAAGATGATGCATTCAATTTTAGACAAATAGAAATCAAAGTGATAGCAGAACACCAGCAGAGAGAGCTGCCCAGCAGATATGTGAAGTACAATCAGAAGTCAGGAAAGCAGCCATGACTTTGGAAGCCGTCCTTCTATGGATGATTGTTGAAGCCTTGGGAGTGGACCATGATGAGTCATTTACATTGAGATGAGACCCTAAGGTTTACAAAATGCTCTCCTCACAATTCAGTGAGCTGTGGGGCTTAGTCAGCATAGTTTATCCAAGGTATCTTGAGCTCAGCACGTCTAAAATTGAACTCCTCAACCTCTCCCCTGAATCCACCTCTCCTTCAAATTTGCCTCTTTCTGAGGAGGACACCATTACTTTCCCAGTCATTTATACATTACATATTTGTCAGTCACCCCTGACTGTCCCCTCCCTCATCCCACATCTAAGCAGTTGCCAGAGTTTGTCAATTCTGCCTCTATCGTCTTTCTCAAATCTGTTCTCTTCTCTCCAGTCACGCTGCCACCATCATCTTCAGACCCTCATTACCTCATCATCTTAGATTCTCAAATGGATCAATGCTCTCTTCAGTTTTAGAATTCCCTCCATCATGCAAATCATAACCCATCTATGCCTGCCCCTATTGTGGAACTCTCATTCATTTTCCCCAAAAAGTTCACTATAGGAGTCTATCATTGTGTTGAAAGTCTTTCTCATTTTCTATGAGGGTACCAGTGGAACACTCTGGTTATCCACTTGTCATCCTTTTTCACTCTCAACATGCTGCTTCAAATTCTCCTTTGAAAAATCAGAACACATTGCCCATCTCTCCACCTATGGAACATTTCCTACCCTCCACTATCCAAACTCATTGACAACAGGGTAATTGTCATATCCTCCTTAAGATTTAGTTCGCCTTAATTTTTGGCTTTGCATTCTAAGCACCCAGCACAGAGCTCTGAACATATTGGGAACTCATTAACCAATTATTATGGTCTTCATAGGGTCTTCCCTATGACCAGCCCATCTTCTCTTTCTGCCATTCAGTTCTAATGACATCATTTATTCCTATTATTTTTCAGCATTCCCTATCCCACCTACCGTATTATGATGTTCATTTTTCATTCTTTGGAGGTAGAATTATTCAAGGTCTTGCTGGCCATGCAGCAATACTGATTAACAGTCTATTTAGTTTTAACAGTCTTCTTACCTCTAAGTTTCCTTTACCTGCAAGCTCTCCCTTTTCCAGTCTATCAGATACCATAATAATCTTCCCAATGGATATATCTGACACATAACCCCCCTGCCCAAAAACTTTCAGTGCTTCCTTATTGATTCTAGGATACTCTGTTACCTCAACATTGTAGGCAAACCAGACTCTTAGCTATTCCCTCTATTCAACACGCTGTTTCTCACCACCTTGACCTCCTAGAAGCCATCTTTTATGCATGCAATGAACTCTCCCTTAATTTCTGCCTTTCTGACTCCTTATCTACCTTCAAGAATTAGCTGAGGTAATCAGTTAGTTCCATTAAGCTTTATGTTATTAATTAGAATAATAGCTTTCTTATAAAAGTGATTTTTATAAAAACTTTTATATGGTGTTGTAAGGTTTGCAAAGAACTTTACATGTGTTATCTCATTTGATCTTCCCAACAACACTGTGAGGTCAGTCTTATTATCCTGATTTTACAGAAAAACCTACTGAGGGTGAGATAGTTTAAGGGACTTCCCTATGACTACACAATTAAACAAGTATCTGAGGTGGGGTTTGAATTCAATTCAATTCCACATCTAGCATTCTGTTCATTATGTCACCTAGCTGCCTTCCCTGTACCATGTAGTGGCTTCAGTTCTTTATATATATATAACTTCACAAACATGAACTCAGCACTATGTTCACAAAGAAAAACAAAAAAGAGTCTTGCTTATGAAACCATGAACTTCTGTTATATAGCTTTGGTTTTTTAAAGTGTATATTAAATTTAACAAGATAATCATGTAACCCAGGTTTCAAGTCTAGTGCATTTTACATAAGATTCTCCTGCTTGATGGGGAGGATGGTATTTAGAAACTATGTGCCTATGTGAAAGGTGGCATTGGTATGAGAGCTTTGGAGGGGAGATGGTCTTCTTTCTGACTTGAAGACAGACACACATATGGTTCCAGATTGTCTTCTAGACCTGCAAGAGTTTGGAGTTGTCTGTCTATTCCTCTTTCTCTCTCCTCCCATCCTTCTCCCTTGTCTCTCATCTTGAAGCCTGGATTACAGGGACAAAATTGCCCTCTTTGTGTACCCTTCTGATTTTCTTTCTGTTCTCTTCTGTGTATATTTTATTGACATTCTTCTTCCTTCCTTTCATTTTTTTCCTTCTTTCATTTGTTGCCTCTGTTACCACCCACTAGCTTGCCCCACCCCTATAAAGCCCTTTCTTATAAAAAATAAACATAACAAAGAAAAACAAATCAATATACTAACCAGATCTCAAAATGCATGTCATTCTACATTTCAAGAAAATCGCCTCTGCCAAGAAGAAGGTGGCATATTTCATTATTAGTACTCTGAAGTCATGGTTGATTAGAATTCTATAGTATTTACAAGTTATTTTCCTCTATAGTATTGTGTTCTTTGTGTGAATTGCTCTCCTGACCTATTCATTTCCTTTTGAATCAGTTCATACCAACCTTCCAAGGTTTCTTTGAATTCTCTAGATTCATTGGTTCTCACAACACAGAAATATTCCATTCCACTCGTTTTCCACAATTTATTCAGTCATTCTTAATATGACTAATCTGTTACTCCTCAAATCCTCCTACAGGGTGGCCAGGTGGCTCAGCAAGTAAGAGTACCGGCTCCAGTATCAGGATGACCTGGGGATCAAATCCGGGCTCAGATACTTAGCACCACACCCAGAAATAACTGGCCATGTAACCTTGAGCAAGTTACTTAACCCCGATTGCTTTTAAAAAAAAAATTCTCCTACAGCATTTTGTCTGAACTCTCCTTTGTTCCTTTCATGCCCTACCCTGCATTATACTTAACTCTATCTGTCTATGCCACCTCCAGTACAATGTAAACTCATTAAAGGCAGCAGCTAATTTAATTTTTGCTTTTTTTCAATAATTGCTTCCTAGTTTGTCTCCTTGCCTCCAGTTCCTCCCCTCTCTAAGCCATCTTTCACACAGATGTATGGTCAAAATAATATTTCAAAAGCACAGGACTAACCATTTCACTTCCCTGCTCAAAAAGCTTTGCATGGCTCTCTGTGGAGACCTATTAAAGACCTTAGATTGAAAAGGCCAAAGTCCCCCCCACCCAGTATCCTGGGCAATCTTCAGTTGTTCTGATCCATATTTGGCCACTGGACCCAGATAACTCCAGAGGAGAAAGTGAGGCTGGTGATTTTCCACAGCCCTCTCTCACTTAAACCCAATTCATTTGCATGTCATGGCATCACCTCCCAGATGTCATGGTCCTTTTTGAGAACAAAGGAAAAATAGCAGCAGTATGACTTCTAGGATAAAGTATAAGCTCCACAGACAGACATTTACCAAGTCTGACTCCCCACTACCTTCCTATACTTATGACGCACCACTTACCTTCAACTCAAAATATTCCACATTGTCACCAAGATTAAATATTAGGTTGTCTCCTGCCTTTATGCACATTTATGGACCATCCTGAATCCGGAAATGTCCTCCCTCCTCATCTCTGCTCCTTAGAATCCTTGTTTTCCTTCAAGGTTCATCTCAGGTGTCACCTTCTCCATGAGACTGTCCCTGGTCCAAAATTGTTAGTGGTCTCTTTTGCTCTTCAATACAAATAGAGACAATAGCTACAAATTACCTTGTATCTATCTGTGTACACGTTGTGTCCCCCTAGTAAAATATAAGATCCTTGAGGGACTTTGTAGCCTCAGACCTAGCACAGTACCTAGGACAAAGTTGGCACTTAATATAAATATTTGTCGAATTAAATAAAAGATTGAATAATAAAACAAAGAAGTATGTGGTCATTCAATTCAATTTAACAATATTCACCATGGTATAGTATAGCTCAATATAAAAGACAAAAAGAAATAGTCCCTGCCCTCAAGGAGCTTATAGTCTATATTCTTTTATGTCTTTGTTTTAGCTTCCCAATTAGACATGTTCTTTTAGGGTAGAAATTGTGTTATTTTTTTTTGTAATCCCCCTCAGCTCCTAGTAGTGTATCTCTATTTTCTCTACTATACATATGTATAACTGTGTGTATATATCTGTATATGTACATATGTACTATGTATGTATATATCTGTATATGTGTATATATACTATATGCTATCCTATACACAGTACATACACATAACATACATATTTTATTTATTTATTTTTTTACTTACTAATTATTAATATATTATATATAATACAATAATTTTTTTTTCTTTTTGGAGGGGGGAAGGCAAGGCAATTGGGGTTAAGTACTCCTGGAATAATATAACCAGTGTCAACACGAAACCCTTTTACTAAACTTGCCATTTCTGAAAATAGCAATTAGAGATTTTTGGAGGGTGGGGAAAGCAAGGTTGTATAGGTTGTGCAGGTGTCTTTGTATGTCTGTGTGAATGTGTATGTTTGCTTAGGAAGTCATTTTATCTGTAATTTCTCTCAACATAGACTTGGCTTTTGATTTCTGGGCCTGCCAGGTGTTAAGAATATATCTTTCTCCTAAAAGTACCCTGTTTCTGCTCAATATTATCCACATTGCAGACTATTCTATCATAGAAAATCCTTGGAGTATAGCCAGATTTTAAATCAAGAGCTATAAATCTCTACTTTTCATTATATAGCACTTAAGTAACCTTTATCTTTACAGACTAGCTACTTGAGAAATGGTTTCTTTCAAGTCATTCAGAGACCAAAAATATCAAGTATGGTTCCAGGCTCTGTGTGCTTATGACTTTGTAGTCAGAAGAGCTGGAATATAATAACTGAGAAATTAGACTCCTGGGTCCTGTGGGAAACACTATAAACTTCAAGAGAACATTATGTAAGGACTGATTTTTTTGGAACTAGAATAAGACTTGAGAAAACACAGTCATTGCTGAGTTCTAGGTGAAGATTACTATGTACTTCCATCCTCCCTGGCCCTCTCTTTGTCAACCAGGCTTTAGTTACTCCTCTATTTTTATTTTTATTATTACAATACTAGAGATTTTGTTATTAGAGGGAATTTTAATGAGGACACTCCCTTTTCTAATTCAAATTGGGACCTCCTATGCAACTTAAAATCTTAGAGAGTTGTTTGGAGAGCCGAGAGAAGGAGAGCTTTGTTTGGGATCCCATAGATGTTATGAGTCAGGGATGGAATTTGAACCTACTTCTTCCTGACCCTCTATTTACTACTATTCTATATTGCCTTTATACATCTCTGTTTTTAAGACTATAATTTCCTCAACCAAATGAAGTTGTGTAAGGTACCCCAATAGGTCCCGCAGCCAAAAAAAGGATGTTTGGGGTGAATTTATCATTACTCCATTGGGTTCCAAAACCTTTTATTTTTCCTGTGATGGAGTGTTCTAGGCCTGCTGCATACCTTAGAATTCTAGTACCCAGGGACTTAACAAGAGTAGGTGATTCATAAATATGGACAAAAGATATAACTCAAAGCCCTACAACCTTTCAAAAGTGCTACAAAATCAAAATTTTAAATTTAGTTTTTAAAACTTCTCAGTTCCAAATTTTTTCTCCCTTCCTCTCCCCTGTCCTTTGAGAAAGCAAGAAAAATAAAATCTGTTACAAATATGAATAGTCACTTTTTTAAAATCTTAAATTAGCCATATCTCCTTCTCCCCTCCACCCCAAATAAGCTTCAGTCTGCTCTCTGAGTCCAGTCTTTCTGGAATTGGGTAGCACATTTTATCAGAAGTCCTCTAGAACTGTGGTTGGTTTCAGCTATGTCACTCAGAGATTCTAAATCTCCCAAAGCTGTTTGTCTTTACAGTATTCTTGTTGTTTAAGTTGTTATGTTGGTTCTTCTCACTTCACTTTGGATCTGTTCATATAAACCTTCCTAGATTTTCCTGAAAGTATCCCCTTCATAATTTCTTATAGCATAATGGTATTCTATAACATACGTATATCATAACTTTTCCAGCTATTCCTCCATTAATAGGTACCCCCTCTGTTTGCAGTTCTCCACCACCATGAAAAAAGCTGCTATGAAAATTTTTTGCATATATTGGTCCTTTCTCTCTTTCTTTGTTCTCTTTGGGGTATAGATCTAGTAAACACTGAGGCTGTAACTTCTTTTGCTTCTGTCTTTTCCAAGGTGCTCAAAGGACCTGCATTCAGATCCTGCCTCTTACCACCTATGTAACTTTGAACAAGTCATTCTATCAGTTCTCTCATCTGTAAAATATGGGTAGTTAAATTGGAAGATTGCTAAAGGCCTTTCCATCTCAAAATTCTATGCTCTAAGAGAATTCAGAGGCATAGAATTGGGAAGTGTGTATGAATTGCCAGCTTTTGCATCAGCAAGCCTGTGGCAATTGCCTTTCATGCCAATGAATACTAGCATGTGTGTAAACTTCAGTATATATACCATAGACTTCCAACTCCTGATCCAGATGTTACTGTATGTTCTCATTAATGATTATGCTAAAAAAATTAAAATAATTCAATGTCATTTGAAACATGAGAAGTTGGCTTTTGTTAGAATTTAGTTCCTATCACTATGTTTTTGTTATGGCTAAACTCTAGCAATTGGCTAATGTCCCATGATGAGCAGTATATTCAAAGATTAAGGCTGTGTGGGTGTTCTGATCCCAACCTAATAGTTTGTTGACTGAAAAAATTAGTATTAGGACTTTTTGTACTTAAGGAGTCTTAGAACATCAAAATTATGTTCTTTAAAAACCCATTAGTTAGCCTGGGAGCAAAAGAATAAACATAATTTATTGTCTTTTTGACTGGTTAGCCATCACATTTACATAACTAGATGATTAAGATATCAAATACAGTATTATCTCTTTGGTAACTTGGTATACTAGAAAGAGAACTGAATCTGGAGTCATGAGACCTGAGTTTGAATCCAAGCACTGACAGTATTTGTGTAACCATAGGCAAGTCACTTTGTTTAGCAGCTAGGTGCTGTAGTATATAGAAGACTGGTCCCAGAGCCAGGAAAACCCAAGGTCAGATCAGACACTTAATATCTGTGAGATCCTAAGCAAGCCACTAACCTCCTCTGGCTGTCTCAGTTTCATCAAATATAAAAAGGGAATAATAATATCACTTACCTCCCAAGGTTGTGAGGATCAAATGAGATAATATTTGTAAAATGCTTAGTACACTACCTGGTACAGAGTAGGTGCTTAATAAATGTTTATTATCTTTAATAAACAGAGAATTGAGTCAAATTTATAAGACTACAAGTCATTTCCCAACTGACAGATGGTCAGAGGATATGAACAGACAGTTTTCAGAAGAAGAAATCAAAGCTATCTACAGTCATATTAAAAAAAAAACCTGCCTAAATCATTATTGATTAGAGAAGTGCAAATTAAAACAACTTTGAAGTACCAACTCACACCAATCAAATTGGTTAACATGATAGAAAAGGAAAATTACAAATGTTGGATGGGACATGGGAAAATTGGGACAACAAGGCACCATTGGTGGAGTTGTGAACTGATTCAACCCTTCTGAAGAGCAATTTGGAACTATAGCCAAAGGGCTATCAAACTGTGGATACACTCTGCCCAGCAATACCACTTCTAGGTCTGTATCCCAAAGAGATCATAAAAATGGGAAAAGGACCCACATGTACAAAAATATTTAGAACAGTTCTTTTTGTGGTGGCAAAGAATTGGAATTGAAGGGATGCCCATCAATTGGGGAATTGCTGAACAAGTTGGAAATGTAATGGAATACTATTGTTCTGTAAGAAATGATGAGCAGGCGGATTTCAGAAAAACCTGGAAAGACTTGCATGAACTGATGCTGAGCAGAACCAGGAGAACACGGTACATGGTAACAGTAACATTGTGTGATGACCAACTTATCTCTTCTCAGAAATGTAAGGATCTAAGACAGTTTTTAAAAACTCAGGAAGGAAAGTGCTATCCACATCCAGAAAAAGAACTATGGAGTCAGAATGCAGAATCATACTATTTGCACTCTCTCTCTCTAATATTTTTTGTTTCTTCTTTCTTGTCGTTCCTCCCATTGGTTCTAATCCTTCTTTATACCATGACTAATGTGAAAATATGCTCAATACAAATGTATATGTAGGGCCTATATCAAATTGCATTCTGTCTTGTGGGGGGGGAGGAAGAGAGAGGGAGAAAATTTAGAAAATTTAAAATTCTTATGGAAGTGAATGTTGAAAAATAAAAATAAAATAATTAATTTAAAAAGAAGGTGCAAAGGACTGTGATCTGCATTGCTGGAGGGAAGGCCCATATTGAAGAAAAGCTTCTTCATAATTTTAAAATCTCAAATTATGTAAAAGGGCATCAGAAAGTTGTTAAGTTCTAAATAAAAACCTTTATTATGAAAAAGGAAAAGGACCCACATGTACAAAAATATTTGTAGCAGCTCTTTTTGTGATAGCAAAGAATTGTATATGAAGGGGATATTCATCAATTGGGACATGACTGAACAAATTGTAGCATATGAATGTAATGGAATGCTATTGTGCTATAAGAAGTGACAAGCAGGAAGATTTAAGAAAAACCTAGAAAGACTTTACATGAACTGATGCAAAGTGAAGAGAGCAGAACCAGGAGAACATTGTACACTATATCAGCAACATCGTGTGATAATCAACTATAAATAACTTAGTTCTTCTCAACAATACAATGATCCCTTTTCTTACCCTTGTCCTCCCTGAACTTCAGTGACCTTATATGTAAAATGGGGATTATATCTACATTATCTATCAAACAGGATGACTTTGTGGGAAAATGCTTTGTAAACCATAGCTACATAAACAATATAAATATGAGTTAGTTATAAATAATTGAATATGTGAATATGAAGTATTGTTCATATTGTTTTGTTCTTGTAGGTGGTATATTGCGTTAGCTATCTTTGATTTCATTTTAAATTTAACTTTGAATATTTTTATTTCCTCTATAGTTGTGGATTACTGTGCCTCAGAAAACCATGGCTGTGAACATGAGTGTGTAAATGCTGATAATTCATATTTCTGCAGATGCCATAAAGGATTTGCTCTTAATCCAGATAAAAGAACATGCAACAGTAAGTTTCAAAATGTGGCATTCTGATAATATTAGGTGACTTTGGGCATTGAAATCTCTTGATGCCAAATTGACCCTTGATTTTTCTATAGGATTTTGTTATACTCTTCTTCTCCTATTATACCTTAATGGCCACCCTTTCTTGACCTTCTTGACAAGTTATCCCAGTCTTTTCCAAGATTCATGCTGTGGAGAATCAGAAAGGTCATTTTCCAATAAAAGATCTATACTTGGAGGGGAGGATCCTACCTTCCTCCCAAATAAGACCCTAGCATGTCATTTGGTGCTAACACAACTATATATCTACCATTTATTGGCAGAATTAAAAAATCTTCATTGGAATGTTGTAAGATGGTATATTAAACAATCAATCCACACAGGTCCAAGAGTGTCCTATTCTTGGATCTACATGATACAAGACAGGCATGGTGTCACACATCTGAAATCTCTACTACTGGGGAAACCTGAAGCTGGTAGATCAATTGAGCTCAGGAGGTCTAAGCTATAGAAGGTCTTACACCAGTCTGGTACCCACACTAAGACTGGCACCAATATATTGAACCCCTGGGAAGGGGGGCTGTGGGAGGAGTCACCAAGCTGTACATAAAGAGGACAAAACCAGCCCAGATCAGAAGCAGAGCAGAGCAAATCAACAATAAGATTAGCCCATAAGAGGTTACTAAACTTACAGTTTGAGCAAGATAGAGACCCAGTGTTAAAGAAGAAAGGGAAAGCGGCAGCTAGGTGATGCAGTGAATAGAGCACTGGCCCTGGAGTCAGGAGGACCTGAGTTCAAATTTGGCCTCAGACACTTAACACAAAAACTAGCCATGTGACCTTGGGCAAGTCACTTAACCCTAATTGCCCTACATTACCCCCTCCAAAAAAGCAAAAAGAAAAACCAAAAAAAAAAAAAGGGAGAAAGGAAGGGAAGGTAGGAGGGAGGGACAGAAGAAAGGAGGAGCGAAGGAAGGAAGGAACGAATGAACGAACGAACGAAAAGAGGAAGGGAGGGAGAGGGGAAGAAAGAAATGAAAGAGGGGAAAAGGGAAGGAAAATCTGATATACCAAAACATAAACATGAAAAAAATCTAAATTAAGAAGTGGTCACACCCACTTTTCAAAAGGACTAACAGCATGTTATTGTAAATATAGAGTTCTTTAGTGCACACAAGTGTTTGTTTACTTCCTTGACTGAGATGTTTAAAGCTCACATATTAGGGCCCAACTGAAGATTAATTTTTAGATAAAGATAAAACAGCTCTGAAATATAAGCTCTGAGAAAATGGGATTCAATTTATTTTTGAAAATGACTTCACAAAACTTTTTTTTAAAGCAATTGGGGTTAAGTAATTTGCTCAAGGTTACACAGCCAGTTATTTCTGGGTGTGGTGCTAAATATCTGAGCCCAGATTTGATCCCAGGTCATCTTGGGGCCAGTCCTCTTACTCACTGTGCCACGTGGCCACCCCTAAGCAATTGGGGTTAAGTAACTTGCTCAAGGTTACACGGCCAGGTGTTTCTGGGTGGGTGCTAAGTGTCTGAGCCTGGATTCGATCCCAGGTTATCCCGACTCTGGGGCCAGTGCTTTTACTCACTGTGCTACCTGGCCACCCCAAACAAACAGATGATGGATGGATAGATAGACAATACACAGATGGATGATTGATAAATGATAGGTAGGCAGACAGACTGATAGGCAGCCTACATTCTACAAGTATTTCTTTTTTTTTTTTTGGAGGGCAATTGGGGTTAAGTAACTTGCCCGAGGTTACACAGCTAGTTACACAAAACTTTTCATAAACATTTATTATAGAAACAAGGAATCCAGTACTTAGAAACACACATGCAACTAAAACAAACAAAAAAGAATTACAATACTTAACCTTCTTGATATTCTTCCATTTTTCTTACATCCATTACTATCAGGCGCCAGGATTAGGGGTAACATGGGAGTGAAGGACACAGCTGGATGGATAGTTACAGTAGAGATGAGCTGCTAGTCATCAATTTCTTTCTTTTGCTCCATCCACCTGCCAATATCTTCCATTCAGCTCCAGCTGCTGCAAAATGGCAGGGCTGTAGAGAGAAAGAAGGAATTTGGCTGTAGTATTGGTGTACAGGCATTCTTTATCTGTAATTCTGTGTGATAGGGGTAATTAGATAGATAGATAGATAGATAGATAGATAGATAGATAGATAGATAGATAGATAGATAGATAGATAGATAGATAGATGCACACCTAACTAAATACATACTGATTAACTAGTTAATCGATTCAATAGCTACAACTGAAGATGCTGAATTAATTTTGAATATTATTTTGAATTAATTTATTTTTTTGATGACATTGTGCTAAGTATGAGAGGAAGGCAAAATAAATTTAAGACATAGTTGCTGTTTTCCAAGAGTTTATAATCTAGTTGGTGAGGTAATATAGACACCCATGAAACTATAAATTTTCCAAGGCTGCATATGACCAAGTATCAGAAAGAGTGAAAATGGCATTGTAAGACTTTAGGGAGAAGGGAGATCAGTGTTGGTTGGAGTAGTCAGGGAAGGCCTTGTGGAAAAGAAACCTGAGAGAAGATAGACCAGCAGTATACACTACTGGGAGTCAGGATACCCATCTTCTATCTAATTCTCTCATGACCATTAGCTAGCTTTATTACTTTGGGAAATTTACTTTTCTGCATCTTGTCTTTTTCATCTTTAAAATGGACATAAGTAGTATTTGCCTTACTAGTTCACAGTGATGCTGATTGAATAAGAGACAAACAAGTGATTGAATAAAAAAAATAGATATGAAAGAATTTTACCAAATTTAAAAGTTTACTTATAGTTATGTACAAAATATTATTGAACTTGGCCCTTGAGTTGGACTTTGAAGGAGAGGTAGGTTCTGAATAGGTGAAGAATAGAGGGAAAGGCATTCTAGAAGAGAGGAATAGGACAGATAAAGACTTGGTTTCAGGAATGATGCCTTTCTTCTATTTTCTCTGGGACTTCATTCCATTAATCATACCCTGTTCTCTATGAAACCTTCAATCTTTCCCTCTTTATTTTTTTTTAAAGCAGTTGGGGTTAAGTAATTTGCCCAAGTTACACGGCCAGTTTTTTTTTTTTTTTTTGTGGGTGTTAAGTATCTGAGGCCAGAACTGATCCCAGGTCCTCCCGACTCCAGGGCTGGCGTTCTTACTCACTGCGCCACATAGCCGCCCCCTTTCCCTCTTTATCGGTTCCTTACTTTCTGCCTAACTCTATCCCTTCTGTGCAGGTATCCCCTATCCTAAATAATAATACATTTTAAATTGTCTCTTAAGCCTTCTAATCACTCTGGCTATCATTTCACCTCTGTTTTCCCCTTCATTGCTGAATTTCTTGAAAAAGTCATCTGTACTTCTTACATTCACTCCCTTCTTTTTTTTTTTTTTTTGCCTTTTGGAGGGCAATTGGGGTTAAGTAACTTGCCCAAGGTTACACGGCTAGTTTTTTTGTGTGGATGTTAAGTGTCTGAGGCCAGAACCAAACTCAGGTCCCCTTGACTCCAGGGCCAGCGCTTTACTCACTGTGCCACCTAGCCGCCCCCAGTCACTCACATCTTAATCCATTTTAATCTGACTTTTGTCCTCGCCATTCTTTTTTTTTTTTTTTTGAGGAACCAATAAGTAGAAATTTTATTCTGGATCTGATTCTTACCAATAGGGAAACTGAGTGCCTTAATGGAATAGTGTGACAAGGACCCTAGATTTTTAAAAAAAAATTATTTACTTTTAGTTTACAAAATTCAGTTCCACAATTTTTTGAGTTCCAAATTTTCTTCTCCCCTCTCCCTCCCCCCCATGTCGGCATGCAGTCAGATATAGGTTCTATATATAGCTTCATATCAAACATTAGTCAAATTGTAAAGAATTATAACCAATGGAATGAAAGAATAAGGAGAAACAAAACAAAGAAGAGAGAGAGTAAGTAGTTTGCTTCAATCTGAATTCAGACTCCATAATTCTTTTTCTGGATGTGGATAGTGTTTTCTATCATGAGTCCTTTGGAGTTGTCTTATATATAACCTTGTGTTGCTGAGAGGAGCACAGTCTATCAAAGTTAGTCACCATACATATGATGTGTCTGTAATTGTGTACAATGTTCCCCTGGTTCTGTTCCCTTCACTCAGCATCAGTTTATATAAGACTCTCCAGGTTATTATGAAGTCTGTCTGCTCCTCATTTCTTATAGCACAATAGTATTCCATTACATTAATATACCACAACTTATTTAGCCATTCCCCAATTGAAGGGCATTCCTTTGCTTTCCAGTTCTTTACCACCACAAAAAGAGCTGCTATAAATATTTTTGTACATACAGGTCCTTTTCCCATTTGTATGATCTCTTTGGGATACAGCCCTAGAAGTGGTATTGCTCTCCCCACCATTCTACTGCCATTCCTTCCTAAAAAGTCATCAGTAGGAATGTTATAGCCAGGTTCTGGAATTCCCAGATTAAGTAGAGAATATTACAAGCATCCAGGAAGAAACAATTTGAATATTGTGGAAATACAATCAGGATAACCCAGGATCTGACAGCTTCTACACTGAGGGATTGAAGGGCTTGGAATATGATATTCTGGAAGGCAAAGGAGCTGGGATTAACACCAAGAGTCACCTACCCAGCAAAACTGAGTATCATGTTTCAGGGGAAAATATGGTCATTCAGTGGAATAGAGGACTTTCAAGCATTCTTGCTGGAAAAAAAAAAACAGAGTTGAATAGAAAATTTGACATTCAGATATAAGAAGCAAGAGAAGCATGAGAAGGTAAACAGGAAAAAGGAATCATAAGGAACTTATCAAAGTTGAACTATTAACATTCCTACGTGGAAAAACAATAATTGTAACTGATGAAACTTTTCTCAGTAGTTGAAGGGAATAGAAATATATATGTCTATATATGAGGGTATATGGTCATATGAATACATATGTGAATGTGTATATATGTATACAGGTATACATAGATAGAGAGCACAGGACCAATTTAACAGGAAGGGATTATACTTAAAAGGTGAAATTAAGAGGTGAGAGAAGAATATAATGAGAGGAGATGGGGAGAGACAGAATGGGGTAAACTATCTCATATAGAAGAGGCAAGGGAAAATGGTTACAATAGAGGGGAAGAATAGGAAGGCAAAAGGGAATGGGTCAACCTTATTCCCATTGAATTTGGCTTGAGGAGGGAATGAAATACACACTAAATAGGGTATCTCACCCTCGAGGAGAGTAGGGGGATAAGGGAATGAGAGGGGGGGATGATGGAAGGGAGGGCAGGCTGGGGGGGAGGGAAGTTGGAAGCACCCACTTTTGAAAAGGTACGGGATCAAAGCAGAGAATAGAATAAGTGGGAGGCGGGATAGGAGGGAGGGGAATATAATCTGTCTTTTACAATATATCCTACTAGGTTATTGTTTTGCATTAGCCACACATATACAACCTTTACTGAACTGCTTATCTTCCCAGTAAGGGTGGGTGACAAGGGAGGAAGGGAATGAATCTGGAATTCAAACTTTTAAAATCAAATATTCAAATATATATATACACACATATATATATACTATTATTAATACTATTTTACATGTAATTGGGAAATAAGATATACAGGCACTGGGGCATAGAGATCCACTGGAAACGTCAAAAGGGGTATGGGAGAAAATATGGGAGAGAGCAGATTGGAGGAGGGGATATCCTGTGGGACTGCTATTTTGGGGCAGTGGGTAGGGGAAAAACGGGGAGAAAATTTGTAACTCAAAATCTGGTGGAAATGAATGATGTAAATCAGAAGTTAATAAAGCATTTGGAAAAAAAATTTTTTTTAATTAAAAAAAAATGAAAGCCCTTAAAAAAAAAGTCATCAGTATCTTCCTTGTCAATTTAAATGGCATTTTTTCAATTCTCATCCTCCTTGACTTCTCTATGCTATTTAAACACTATGGGCCATCCCTTTCTTCTGAACAGTATCCTTTCGCTGCCATGACAGAAGTTCTCTTGTTTACCTAGATCTTTGACCTCTCCTTCTTTGTCTACTTCATTGTCTTTTCTTCTTTCCTTCCTGTTAATATAGGTATCCCCAAAGGTTTGGTGCCCTCATTCCTCTTCTGTTCTCTCACTATAGCTCTCCCTTCGTGATGAAATCCTCTCCCATTGCTTCAACTATCACCTCTATACAGTTAATTACCAAATCTCTATCTTCAGCCCTATTCCCTCTCTCATGTTGACTTTGTAGACAAAGGAGAAGCCAATGAAGAGGGAGAGATTGAAGGAGGAGCAAAGAATGATTTTGCTTCTTCCTCTGGTTATAGGTGAAGCCTCAGAGGAGTAAGGTTCATTCACAAACCTAGAGATTATCTAGCACTTAACCAGTGAGCTGAAGCTTCTGAGATATTGATCCACTCTGTTCCTTCAATATCCCTCTAATTTGGCATTGAAAAAGATCCCCAAAAGGAGCTCCCTTGCAAGAAACAATATAAATTGACACACCAAAGGATGGAACAAACAATGACAATAGTAACAGGTCACATTTCTATAATGCTTTAAGGTCTGCTAAGTTCTTTATATAAATAACTTCATGGAAAGGGGCTGGCTACCAAATGGAGGAATATTAGACTTTTCACTGATGTGCAGTTCTATTGAGGGTTCATTTGCCTCAACATGATTAACACTGGGGAAACTCTCCCAACAAGCTGGAATAGCAACTGTCACAAATATAACTCAGGTTTGCATTCCTTGCTGATATATTAGAATAATTATGTGGGCTTACAAAGGGGTCAGGCCTCATTACCTGTAGGTCCAAGGGAAAGTATGCAACTATTGCAAGAACATATAGCTTCTATTACTTGGCATCAGTTCCATAGGCCCAGACCTGTATGTACCATGGACAGCACTCAGGTGCTAACCATGAGAAAAGGAGTGTATATACAGAGTCAAAGAGGCAAGAGTGTATAGGTATGGTGGGGAGGAAGAGGCATAGAGAGGAGGGATCATAGAGGGTCCAGGTTAGAACTGATAAGGAGAAAGAAATATTAGGCACATGTCTTGTACCTAACAGCTGCTTAATAGATATTTGTTCATTATTGAATTCTTCTCAAAAAAGAAGACAGAAGGAAGGGGAATGAACACCCAAAATATTACTTTTTTGCAACTTTAGCTATAAAATGAGGAAAGAGTTATTGCTGGGTATCATTTGGTTTTCCTAAATCAAAGTCATTGTTTCTTTTCTTTTCTTTTTTTAATCAGAGTTGGACTATTGTGCTTCCCTTAACCACGGTTGCCAGCATGAGTGTGTTAATACAGAGGATTCTTATTCCTGTCGATGCCTGAAAGGATTTAACTTGAATCCAGATAAGAAAACTTGCAGGAGTAAGTCCCTCATTGTGTCAGTCAGAAATGACTATTCCTCCTCCATGTCCTCTTTCTGAAGTTTCTTTATTATTTTCTGGAGAAAACTTGATAAAACATCCTTATATACACCCACCCCAAACCTGTGCCTGGCTTATGTGTTATAGTTTTATTAACACTATTCAATAATTTAGTCTATCTGTACTTTTGACCTTTTGGGGGGGGGTGGATATGGACCTATGATTTTATTAACATAGAGACATCCTAGTGTGGAAACTCCCTCTACTAATGCAGACTAGAATTCCTCTGGATCACTTAGTCTTAGAGCACCAAGGGGTTAAGAAAATAAGCAATGGTTACACAGTTAATGTATGACATAGGCAGAGCTTGAAAGCTTATAATTAGTAGTAGTAGTGCTTTTTTAAAAGTGACCATTTTTGGAAATGCACAGTAAGCCTATACTGTTCACAGACATCCTACAGATCCACTCCAGTTAATAACCACTCACATTTATGCATTGCGTTAAGGTTTACATAGCACTTTCTTCATGACAACCCCTTGAAGTAGGTTGTACAGGTATTTTCATCCCCATTTTAAAGATACGTACACTAAGGCTTAGGATGGTATGAGCTGCTTGTAATCACACAATTGGTAATTATAGGAACCAGGATTTGAAACCAGGATTCTTGACTCCAGGTCCAACCTGCTTTCTACTACATTACACTAAGAAGTACCTTTAGTTTTGGAATTCTCCTGATGGGTTGACAGAGAATCTCTTAACTGTAGCATTCACATGAAATGAACATAACTCTCTTTTGGAGAGATGACTCCACTCTCCTTCACTTCCAGATACCATGACATTCAGGCTGCCCTATAAATGCCACTAGTGCCCATGATAAGATGAGGCACAGTGGGCATCTGTGTTTTCCAAAACTTAATGCTCTGCCTTCTATTTTTCTGATTGTTGTTGAGTTGTTTCAGTCAGACCTGACTCTTTGTGACCCTTTTTGGGGGTTTTCTTGGCAAAGAAACTGCAGTGCTTGCCATTTCCTTCTCCAGCTCATTTTACAGATAAGAAGCTGAGGCAAACAGGGTTAAGTTATTTGCCTGAGGTCACACAGTGTCTGAGACCAGGTTTGAACTCGTGAAGATGAGTCTTCCTTGATTCTAAGCCCAGTACTCATTGTGCTACCTAGGTACTCTACATGTCAGCAAAATTTAATTATGTTACACAATATTGCATGATTTGGTATTAATTATGTATGTGTATAATTATAATTTAGATTTGGATCTATAATTTGGATTTTATATACTTAGGCTTAATTGTATTAAATCTAATATATTTTTTTCCAGCGAAGATTCACATATTGCTTATGCACACTCTAACCTATACGCTTGTTTTAATGAATGTTGCAGTTATACCACATTAGTAGATAGTTACATAGTCTCATTTAAAAATTAAATATGGAATGCTATGCCTTACTGCAGAAGATAACACAGTATGATAACAGTGCTTGGACATAGTCAAATATTACATCAAAATTTTAATTTCATTCCTACAGAATGTAAAAACAATCAGATGGGATAATTTCTACTAGACCACACATGCACAGAATTGCTAAAGAGTCAGATTTTTCTGCTTGGCCTCTTCGTGACGTTGCCCACAACTTTTTCCATGCATGCGTGTGGTTCATTGCACCCAGGAGAAGTCACCCATAGGTGATTTATTTGTAGGTGTTAAGATTCACTCCATGCTTCAATAGATCTGTGATTTTTGTCAGTGTGGGTCAGATCACAGATTTATTAAGCATTTACAATGTACTAGGTACTGGGCTAAGTGCTGGAGATACAATGAAAGGTAAATACACCTACTCTACCCTCAAGAAGCTCACATTCTAAAATGTGAACAACCATGTACATACAAAATACATAAAGGGTAGTTAAAGGTAAATGGTTTTATGACTTGTTAATAGCCCAAAAAAGTTCATTTCTATGGAAAGAGCCTTTACACATTGAGCTAGGCTGACTGTCCAAGACAAACATGTAGTTGGTCATTAGGCTTTTCCTCAAACCTTTTCCATCCTTACACAATCTGCCACTCCTTGTACTCTGAGAGATGGCCTTTCAGAATCCAGGGTCAGCTCTGTATCATGAAGTATCAGAGTAGGGCATTGATAGAGGAAAAGAGGTGGGAGGGGAGGGAATATAATGAGCAGTGCTTTACAAATATTATCTCATTTGATCCTCACAACAGCCTGGGAAGTAGGTGTTACTGTTAGCCTCCTTTTACAGTTGAGGAAACTGAGGCAAACAGAGGTTGTGACTTGCCTCACTTGAACTCAGGTCTTCCTGACTCCAGACCCAGTGCTCTATCAATTGACCACTTAGCTGAGAAAATATGGTACAGTTATAGGCATACTGGCTTTAGATTAAGAGGACACAGGTTAAAAATCCCAGTTCTGGCACTTATTTCCTATGTGAACTGGGATAAAAGGCTTAATCTCTCTGGGCCTCAGTTCCTCATATGTAAAATAAGAGGATTTGGGTTCTAAGATCCATTATAGACTTATTGTCTAAGTATATACTATACTCCTATGAACTTATACTCAAGAGAGTATATCTGTATGAACAGATAGAGATTGTGTTCCCAAAAGGCTTCATTATGTGAAATTATGTGAAATTAAATTCATTATGTGAAATGAAGCAGAAAGAAGCCATAAAGAATTCATTTCAGTCTATAAGGTTACCAAGCTTTCTCCCAACCTGTCCCCATCTTGTACTTCCTCCTTCTAGAAGGGCATTCAGAATGAATGAATCTGCCTTTCTTGTGGACAGAGGCATTGGAATCATCCCTTTTAAAAGGATGGATAGCCATTTGGAAAGGCTTAACCAATCAACAGGCATTTATTACATAATTACTATATGCCAGGCACTGTGTTGGGCTCTGGCAATACAAAGACAAAAATGCAACAGTCCCTGCCCTCAAAGAGCTTCTATTCTAGTGGAGACAACATGTGTATGTGTGTATGTAATATATACAAAATTAATACAAGGTAGTTTTGCACTGAAGATGGTTCTTGAGATGAGTCTTGTAGGAAATCAGGAATTCTGAAATGTAGCAGTGAGGAGTAAGAACCTTACTGTTGTGGGGGACAGTCAGTGCAAAGGCACTGAGATGGGCAATAAGGGTGCCATGTCTGCAGAATAGCGAATAAACCAGCATGGCTAGGTTGAAGAGTACAAGAAGGGAGTCATGTGTAAGACTATTAAGGTAGAAAGGGGCCATGTTGCAAAAAAGATTTAGATGTTAACAGAATCATTTATATTTTTGATCCTAGAGGAAATATGGAGCCCAAGACATGGTCAGACATGTGCTTTAGGAAAAATCATTTAAATGGCTAGGTGGAGAATGGATTAGAAAGAGGAAAGACTTAAGGGAGACTCATTGTTATAATTAAGATGAGAGGTAACCAAGGCCTGAACTAGGGTGGTTATTGTGTGAGTGGAAAGACAGGGACATATGCTAGAGATGTAATGGAGGGAGAAATAACAAAATTTGTATTGAATATGTGGGATGAGTAAGAGTGAGGAGTCAAGGTTAATAAGTTATGAATGGATGACTGGAAGGATGGTGGTTCTCCAGGGCAAGTTATGGGGAAGCTCAGTAGCAAAATCACTCCCAGTGATTTTGAAGGAAAAGATAATGGTTGCGTAAAGCTTGAGATAGCAATAAACCATCTATTTGGCAATGTCTAATAGGCGATTGGTGATAGGGGACACAGGAGAGAGAGACTTGAGTTGAATATATAAATCTGGAAAGTATCTGAATAGAGATGGTAATTGAACGAGAGACAGAGACAGAGAGTGAGAAACAGAAAAGGGGGGAGAGACAGAGAGAGAGGGGAAGAGACAGCAAGAGACAGAGAGAGAAAGATCAATAAAAAGATTAAGAAAGAGAAGAAAGATGGGAGACAGAGGAGAGGGAGAAAAGAAAGAGAGGGGGGAGAGAGAGAGAGAGAAAGGGGGGAGGAAGGAGAAGCTTATCTTGTCAAAAACTGACAGTGATGGGCTTAACTAAAGATGATGTGCATATCTGTCCACAGCATAATGTAACATGCATCCAAAGCACCCCAAATTCTACATGAATCCGCTGTACTTTCCTCAGCATTCTCTCTAATCTGGTGTCCCACTTTTCATCTAAGAAAAATAAGGGCTTTCCCCCCTAGAGTATAGCATCCTGATCCACCCCCACTCTCTAGCATCTTGCCTCCTTATTTGAATTTCTCTTACCTGAGGCAACAGGACATTGGAAGGGCACTGATAAAAGGGTGATAAAATTCTGGGCTTGCACTCCAGATTCAAGTGCCAGGTCTCACATTAGCTCTGTGACCATGGGCAAATCCCCTAAGCTTTCTGATCATCATTTCTCTTATAAGTGAAATGGGGTTAATAATCTTCCCGTGAGGCGGCCAGGTGGCTCAGCGAGTAAGAGCACTGGCTCCAGTGTCGGGATGACCTGGATCAAATCTGGGCTCAGATACTCAGCACCACACCCAGAAATAACTGGCCGTGTAACCTTGAGCAAGTTACTTAACCCCTATTGCTTTAAAAAATAATAATAATCTTCCCATAGCCTACCTCACTCAATTTGGTTGTAAGGAAAGCACTTTGTAAACTTTAAAGCACAGCAGCAATATAAACTGACATTTTTTACTTTCCACATCTGTTCTCTTTAGAGCTGGCCCTGGTAATGCTTAGTTACCTGGATGGAGTAGATGAGGGTCTCACCGTAGGCTTCTCTCAGGAGTTTCCATAATCCCAAGGAATCCCTATGTAGATTTCAGGGGGTCAATGAACTTGGGTAGGAAAAACATAATGTCTTCATTTCAGTATGGAATTCGTTTCCTTAGTTGGTCCTATGAATTGTATTTATACATTTAAAAACTTTATCCTGAGGATGTGTCCATAGGTTTCAGCAAATTGCCAAAGAGGTCATGACACACAGAAAAAGATTAAGAACCCCTGCTCTAGATGGATTTTTTAACAAAAGAATGTCAAGAACTCTTAGAAATTAGGTTGAACAGGTATAGTCTGTTATTTGAGTCGGATATACCTGTCATCTTTGGTCAAGCCAATCTGTATGTGTCTTTCAGTGGCAGCTGAGTTTCTCCTAGTCTTGGGCAGGCTTTGTTCTCTCAGGTCATATGACCACAGGGCTAGGATGGCTTTCCTGATGCCCGGTTAGCTTCAGTCACTGCAGTTCAACACACATGTATTACTCTCTCTGCCCTCTCTCTCTCTCTGCCTGTCTTTCTCTGTCTTTTTGTCTGTCTCTCTTTCTCTCTGTCTCTTTCAATGTCTTCATCAACTCATGAGCTGCAATACAAAGTATAAATAAGTGTAGCCTTTCAAAGGCCAGGTAGGTTGCATAGTGGATAGGGCACTGGGTTTGGAATCAGGAAGATTCATCTTCCTGAGTTCAAATTCAGTCCCAGACAATTACTAGCTGTGTGACCCTGGGCAAGTTGCTTAACCTTGTTTGCCTCAGTTTCCTCATCTGTAAAATAAGCTGGAGAAGGAAAAGGCAAATCATGTCAGTAACTTTGCCAAGAAAACCCCAAGTGTGTGGGGGGGGGTCACAAAGAGTTAAACTTGACTGAAACAACTGAATAGCAATATGTGCTAAGCACTTTACAAATATTATTTCATTTGATCTTTACAACAACCCTGGAGGTAGGTGCTGTTATTATGCCCATTTTACAGATGAGGAAATTGAGGAAGGCAGAGGTCAAGCAACTCACCCATGGTCACATAGCTAGCAAATACATGAATCTGGCAGATTGTTGGTGTGGTGTTAATCCTTCAGTCACATCTAACTCTTTGTTACCCCATGTACTATAGAATACTGTTCATGGGGTTTTCTTGGAAAAGATCCTGGAGTCTACACATGGTCTGGCAGTTAGGTCTTCCTAATTCTTATATGAATCGATTGCTGTTTGTCTTTCATTCTTTTTTTTTTTTTTGCTTTTTGGAGGGCAATTGGGGTTAAGTGACTTGCTAAGGTCACATGGCTATTTTTTTGTGTTAAGTGTCTGAGGCTATATCCGAACCCAGGTCCTCCTGACTCCAGGGCTGGTGCTCTATTCACTGTTCCTTGTTCTCTCAGGCTATATGACCACAGGGCTAGCCACCCCAAGCATTTCTTTCTAAAGCAAAGATCATCTCTAATCAATGAGGGAGATGAATATGGGTTCTCATCCAACCTAAACAGAAGTTGTGGGTTTGTTTGTTTTTTTAATTTCTAGGGGCATTTTTTCTTATATTCTGGATAAGATGACTTTTTTTTCTCAGATTTCATTCCTCTTTTCTCAGATTTTATTCACAGAATTCATTCAGTTTATGATTTTTTTTTCACAACCTGAAGCCTGTTAATGGAGAATTGGTGATATACCCTACTTTTTCTTTCCCTCCTTCCTGAGTTTCCTTTGCAACTCCTTCTGTGCAGCACTGTCATCATATTTTCAAGGCATAAATCACCAGGGTCCTGATGAAAAACATGAAAGCCAGGTCCCGACTGCCTTCAGAGCTGGGGACTGGTGACCTGAATCATCACAAAGCCTGCCTCCCGTATACGCCACTTATCCTTCAGCCCTGCAAGATGGCAGACTTCAGTAGGATTGATTGGGTTCACTTTGGATGGGTGATAATTAACATCTGTTCTGTGCCCCTCTCCCCAAAACTCATCTATCCTGCTCATGTGGTGCTTCTCATCTACCACCTGATAAATATTAATTAGTCTTGTATGTGTGTCTGTCTTGTCTGCTCTGCCAGACTCCATGTTCACTGAGGGCAGAGACTATAATTAAAAATAATAATAATAGCTTATACTTTTTATGTATGTTGCCTCATTTGATCCTCATGACAACTCTGTGAACTAGGGAACAAAAGTATTATCATTGCCCCATTTTAAATATGGGGAAACTGAGGTTTGGACTTGTGACTTTTCCAAGTCAGTGCTCACCATTCATAATATGATTCCAGAAATGTGGGCTTCTCTCCAAATTCTCTCTTTTACCCATTCAGAGACAACTGGAGGGTGTGAAGGAGAGGTCAGAAACATACATTTACCAGGGCTCTCTCATCTTTGCTAGTAAGAGCTAGCATTTTTATGGTACATTAAGGTTTGCAAAGCACTTTACAACATCTGATCCTCCCAAGAATCAATCAATCAATCAGTAAACATTTATTAAATGCCTACTGTGTGCCAGATGCAGTGCTAAATATAGAAAATGACTAAGTGACTTACCCAGGGATGCATAGCTAATAATTACCTGACATGCAATTTCAAGTCAGGTCCTCCTAAGTTCACCCCTCTAGAGGCAACTGAATACCCCAGTAGATAGAGTGCTGAGCCTGGAGTTAGGAATACCTATGTTCAAATCCAGCCTTAGATATTTACTAATTATGTGACCCTGAGAAAGTCATTTGACCTCTTTTTGCTTCAGTTTCCTCAACTATGAAATGGAGATAATAATAGTGCCTGACCTCCTAGGTTTGTTGTGAGGATCAAATGAGAAAATGTTCATAAAGAGCTTAGCACAGTGCCCAGCATACAGTAAGTGCTTAATAAATGCTTATTTTTTCCCTTCTAACTCCAACCCTGCTGTTTGGTTCACTATACCACCTAACTGCCTAAAAATGCTCCTATCGCTGCATAAGTGAGTGCTCCAAGTTCCAGAAGTGTAGAGTACACCATCCTCTACCAACACCAGCAGCCCCCTCCTTGTGTCCTTCCACAAATCCAAGCGCATGGCCCCAACTCAAGGAGCCCCCAAAGCATGGGTGGCTATACCAGCTGCCTCTAATTCTCCTTCCACATTCACTCTCCCTGGTCTTAGGATACATTCTCCCACTCCCTGTCCCACATCCCTCTTCTGCTTTACTCACTCCCAAAACACTTCATGCTCTCTCACAAACACACCCAAGCCTGGATCCCATTAACACCATGCCAAATATGCTTGAATCACCAACACCCAAAGAACATATTTTCACTCTTGAAATAGTCAAGGAATTTGCAGACACCTAACAGCTGTGAGTGAGAGGCAGCTTGTCAGAGGGGACAGAGAGCCAAAAAGACCTAGGTTCATATCCTGCTTCTGACACACCCTAGCTGTGTGACCCTGGGCCAGTCACATAACCAGAGAGAGCTTCAGTCAACTTTCTAAGAATATAATTTGTAGAACAAGTACTGATCTGTGTTAGCAAAAGAAGTTTCAAGAAAATAAAAAAAACTCAGAGAGCCAGCTACTTCTTTCTGCCATTCCAATGAACTGGGAGTCTAACACAAGGTTACATTAAGGCCAGTGCCCAGTTGACTATAGCATGCTATTTAGTTCTTGCCCATACTTACTACATGTGTGTTGAATAGCTCTGACTGAAGCTAAATGGGCATCAGGAAGCCATCCTGTGCCTTCCATAATGCAGCCTGGGAAGATGAAGCCAGCCACAAACCAGGAGCTGAGTGGGAAGAGAAACTCAGAGAATAGTAGAGATCCATCTTGATCTTGTTTGCTCTGGGATTTTGCTGGGAGAATTTTCCATTCAATTTTGTGTGTGGTTAATGCTCCTAGAATGCCATCAGAAAGATTATAAGGAAGACTTAGGCACAACACTTGAATATAAAACCTTTAAAGTTTAGAGAACATAAACCTTTAAATACCTGCCTTGCCCTAGGAGTAGAAATAACATCTCCATATGGTATGATCCCATTTTGGGCTACTCCAAAACTGAGTCAGGCCTGAAGAAGTCCACATTCCACTCTTTTCAGAGCCCTAAAGTTAGTGACAGGAAATAGAATTGTCTAGAGGAACATTCCTGCAAAGCATTGTAACCATCTTTTAAATTTTTTATTGCTATCTGTTTTTATATCACCTTCGCTTCTGAATGGGCAGCTAGGTGGCTCAGCAGATAGAGTGCTGGGTCTGGAGTAATAAAGATCCAAGTTCAAATCCAGACTCAGACTAAACTGTGTGGTCCTGGGTAAGTCACTTAACCTTTGTCTGCCTCAGTTTCAACATAGATAGATAGAATGGGAATAATATCACCTACCTCCCTCAGACACCTGATAGTAGCTATGTGACCCTGGCCAAATCATTAAACCTGTCTGATTCTAGGGTTGTTATGAGAATCAAATGAGATAAGCCTTAAATTGCTATATTAATCCTAGCTATTAAGTAGAATAGAGCAGGTAGGTGGTGCAGTGGATAAAGTGCTGGGCCTAGAGTCAGGAAAACATGAGTTCAAATCCAGCCTCAGACTCTTACTAGCTAAGTGACCCTGGGTAAATCACCTAACCTGTTTTCCTCATCTGTAAAATGAGCTGGAGAAGGAAGTAACAAACCATTCCAGGATCTTTGCCAAGAATCTTACTGGACAAAACTGAAACAACTAGACAACAACAATTTAAGTGGAATAGGAGATGAGTGCCATTTTACTACCTGCGTGACCTTGGGCAAGTACTTCTTCTCTCTGAGACACAGTTTCTCTGTATGTTCAATGAGAGAGACTAGACTATGTGATCTGTAAGGTCCCTCCCAATTCTGACAATCTATGGGTCTGTGAATGAATCCTGAAACACCATTTCTTCTGCCTGTTCTTGATTTAGGGTCATAAATGTGAACAGATGCGACTCCAGGTCTGTAGAATTCTCCCAGGCTCATGCTCCACCCAAGTCTCTGCTTAAGGGGCATCATCCCAGTCCTGGTGACCACAGCACAGGCTAGATGGCCAGGGCTGGTGTCTCTGAGGAACTCATAGTTCAGAACCAGGGGTCATCCAAGAAATGTTTAACAACGAGCTCTCCCCTTCCCCACCCCAACCTCTAAAGGTGCTTAGCACACTTTTACATTTAATCGGCATATTTAACATTGTCTCCATCCCTTTAATCAGCACAACAATAAATCATATCCTGATTTGTACTTTGCCAATTTATGACCGTTTAACAACCAGCTCTCCCCTTCCCCGCCCCAACCCCTAAAGGTGCTTAGCACACTTTTACATTTAATCGGCATATTTAACATTGTCTCCATCCCTTTAATCAGCACAACAATAAATCATATCCTGATTTGTGCTTTGCCAATTTATGACCGTTTAGCAACCAGCTCTCCCCAGTTCCAGCTGGCTTCGGCACATCCCATTGTTTGAAGTTGTGCCTCAGGACAGTGCAGAAGAACTACTTCGTTCCCCCCTGCTTGGGATTTTTCCCCTTCCCTATGCTATGTGAAAACTGTTGGGTGAGCCCATATTATACATCCTTCTCTGTATGTACAGCATATGGATAGAACTTCGAACCTTGAAGTAGGTTCACATCCCACCTCAGACATTGATCACTGTGTGTTCACAGGCAAATCATTGGGCCTCAGTTCTCTCTGTTGTAAAATGGTTTTTTTTTTTAAACTGTATCACTACCTCTCAGAATTATTGGGAGGTTTAAATGAGATCATATATACAACCTCCTATATAAATGGCAGCTACCATTAGGTCCTTCTTTACTGGGGCAGAGGAAAGAGTGCTGGACCTGGAGACAGGAAGACCTGTGTTCAAATGTGGCCTCAGACACTAGCTGTGTGACCCTGAGCAAGTCACTTAACGCTGTTCGCCTCCATTTTCTCATCTGTGAAATAAGCTTGAGAAGAAAATGGCACCACTCCAGTATCTCTGCCAAGAAAACCTTCAATGGGGTCACAAAGAGTCAGATGCAACTGAAACGACTGAACAACTTCTTTGTTGTGAGGGACTTAACAAATCTGCCATTGACTAACTGCAACTTTGGGTACTTTATGACTACAAAATATCAGCTGCCATTTATTTTATATACATTATATGCATATATGTTATATATATGTGTATGTGTATGGATAGACAGACAGACAGACAGACAGACAGACAGACAGACAGACAGATAGATAGATAGATAGATAGATAGATAGATAGTATCTTTTTTGATCCCCACAACAAATCTGGGAAGGAAGTGCTATTATTATCCCCATTTTACAGATGAAGAAACTGAGTCTGGCAAAGGTTAAGGGTTGTCCAGGGTCACACAGCTAATGTGTCCACATCAGAACTTACACTCAGATGTTCCTAACTCCTGATCCAACATTCTAGGCACGGTGACACCTATGTTTGTAACCTGGTCTTTCTTATATACCTGTTCTCATTTATTTACATAGCTTCATCTGATCATGTGCAGTAACTAAAATACAAGTATTATTTTCCCCATATTTCAGGTGAGAGGGGCATCTTTGGAATCAGAAAAACATGAGTTTAAGGCCTGCCTCTGACATATATTAACTGTGTAGTTAATAACAACAATAGGGGCAGCCAGGTGGCGTAGTGAGTAAGAGCACCGGCCCTGGCATTGGGAGACCCGGGATTGGTTCTGGCCTCAGATACTTGGCACCCACACAAAATAACTGGCTGTGTAACCTTGAGCAAGTTACTTAACCCCAATTGCTTAAAAAAATAACAACAACAATAATAGGGGCTCAGGTATAGAATTGGGAAGACCTGAGTTCAAATCCAGCCCCAAATGCTTACTAGCTAGCTCTGTGACCCTAGGCAAGTCACTTAACTGCTGCCCGCTTCAATTTCATCATCTGTAAAATGGGGATGATAATAATAGCACCTACTTCCCAGGGTTATTGTGAAGATCAAATGAGATAATAATTTAAAGTGCTTATCACAGTGTCCAGTATATGATAAGCACTAAGTGAATCTTGTCCATTATTCACTTCCCTCTCTGCAGCTTTCCAAAGAGGTAGGTAGGTGGTACAATGGATAGAGTGATGGATCTGTAGTCAGGAAGACCTGAATTCAAATCCACACTCAGACATTTACTAACTGTAACCCTGGGCAGAGGCAGCGAGGTGGTGCAGTAGATAGAGCAGAGCCTGTATTCAGGAAGACTCATCTCCCTGAGTTCAAATCCAGCCTCAGAAACTTACTAGCTATAGAATCCTGAGGCAAGTCACTTAACCCTGTTTGCCTCAGTTTCCTCATCTGTAAAATGGTCTGTAGGAGGAAATGGAAAACTAATTCAGCATCTTTGCCAAGAAAATCCCAAATGGGGTCACAATGAGTCGGATATGACTAAAAATGACTGAATGATAACAATAAGCCCTGGGCAAGTCACTTGACTTCTGTTGGTCTCAGTTTCCTCAACTGAAAAATAGATAATAATAGCACCTCCCTGCTCCCCTCCCCCCAGATGGCTGTGAGAATTAAATGAGATCTTCATAAAGGGTGTTTGATAAAATGACTGTTTCCTTTCTTCTCCCACCATCGCCTTTGTGCCTAGTCCAGTACATGGATACACATGAGAGGTTCCTAGTGTTCTAACAATTTTCAGCAGGAAAACTAAACGCTAATTGTCTAATGGCCAGACTGTAGCTTTTCTTGTGCAACAAGAACGGTTTGAATGACGAAGTGGAGTGAGGGGTGGTCGATTATGGTAATGTAACCTGGACTTTCATTAGAGACATTTCCAATGGAAATGCCGCCTGGGTTTCATCTTGAGTTTTCTGAGATGCAGGCTATGGTTGCGAACTCCTCCAGAGCAACGTTAAGCTTTTTGAATTCCTACACCTAAATGCACTTCCCTTACTCTCACAAATGCCTCTTTCGGTGTTCAGCAAGATCAGCCATTGTTGATCCTTTCTCCTACGACCCTATGGCACTTGCAAACCAGCCCTTCTAAAGGCTGGTTAATGTTCGTGTTATACAGCTGGTTAATATACACATTAGACAACTAGTTGATGGTCAGGATATCCAGCTGTTAGTGTTCAAGTTACACAGAAAGAAGAGACAGGTTATAACTGGCCGTGTAACCTTGAGCAAGTTACTTAACCCCAATTGCTTCTAAAAAAAAAAAAAAAAGAAGAGACAGGTCGGCTTCTCTCAACATCCAGCAGGTTTTTGTTGTTTTGGGTTGGGAGGGAGGGATATTAAACAGCAACAGACTATGGGAAGAGTCATGGTGGAGGAGACAGACACACACCAAGAGACAGTGCCTAGCCTGTCAGTTTCAGTTTAGAATGTGAGCTTCCTGAGGGCAGGAACTATATCTTCTGCATGTTCTGTATAATGCCCCGATTATTTAAGATCCTCAGGAAATACTGATCACGATGAAAAATTTTAAAAATAACCACTCACTAACTCTTATTGTTCAATGCCTCCATGAATCTTGGGATCCTGGAATTCTTTCAAGCTGGGGAAAAAATAACCTTTATAATCACTACGCATTGTGGTGTAATAGAAAGAATGCTGGACCTGGAGTTTGGAAATTGTTGTTGTTCAGTCATGTCCAACTCTTCACTACCCTATGGACCATAGCATGCCAATAATATCCATGGCGTATTCTTGGCAAAGATACTTTTCCACTAGATTAAGGCAAACAAAGGTTAAGTGACTTGCCCAGGGTCACACAGTTAGTAAGTGTCTGAGGTCGGATTTAAACTCAGGTCTTCCTGACTCCATGCTCAATACTAGCTACCCCAGAGTCAGGAAATACTTGAGTATCTCTGGACCAACAATTACTAGCTGTTTGACCTCAGGCAAGTCACTTAGACTTTCTGAGTCTCAGTTTCTTCATCTGTAAAATGTGAAATAAAAATCAGTAAAATGTAAAATATTCTTAGATTACCTGCTTCTCTGGGTTGCTGTGAGGAAAGCACTTCAAATCCCCTAAATTCCATATACATGTGAATTTTTCTTATTAGGTCTAACCCCTTCATTTTACAGATGAGGAAACTAAGGCCTGGGGAAGTTAAGTGAGTTGCCAAGGTCACGCAGGTAGTAATAATAACCATGACAATAGCTAACATTTATATAGTACTTTAATGTTTACAACACACTTTACTTAATATTATTTTCACCCGATCTTCACAACAATCCTGGGATATAGGTGCCATTATTAGTCCCATTTTACAGATGAGGAAACTGAGGTTTACAGCAATTAAGTGACTTGCCCAGGGTTCCACAGGTAGTAAGTAACTAAGGCCAGATTCAAAAACTCTAAGGCCCTCCTTCGCTCTATCCACTCTTTTACCTGCCTCATTTTAGCTGCCTAATTAAGGTCAGAGGAGGAGATTTGAAACCAAGTCTTATGACTTGAGTGTTTACCACTGTATAGCTTATGCATGTACCACTGGGCTAAGACTAGACCTCAGGTTGTCTGCCCTTTCCCCCCACCCTACCCCAGAACAGTGTTCTCCCCTACTCCTTCCATTCCACTATGGCCAGTGTTTGAGAAGCTACTTCAGGGTCCCCATCGCTATTCTCTAGGAACCAGGGAATCCATCTCTACCATTTTTTATCTTGCTCCTTTCAGGAATCAACTATTGTGCTCTGGGAAAACATGGCTGTGAACATGAATGTGCAAATACGGAAGATGGCTACTACTGTCGGTGTCGTACTGGGTACACCCTGAACCCCAATGGGAAGACTTGTAGAAGTGAGTGTTCAGCCCGAACTGACACATATCCCACACTGCTGAAGTTGGGGCATGTGAGGACCAAAGGGGATTCCTTTTCCAAAAATGTCAGAGATAATAGCCAAACAATCTTGTTTTTGTGAAGGGCCACACAGATACCACACTTGGTTATAGGCAGATCAGTCAGTCAGCAAGCATTTCTGAAGTGCCTGCTGTGATCCAGGCTCTGGGATTACAGAGACAAGATGAAAGACTTCCACCGAAGGGGGAGCTCACTTCCTCCCAAAGCTGTCCATTTTCATTTTAGATAAATCAGTGGTCAAAAAATAGTCAACACATATTTATTAAACTCTTAGCACTGTGCTAAGTCTGGGGATGCAAATATGAAAAAGGACCGTCCCTGCATGCAGAAAGTTTCCAGTCTACCGTGGACAGACACCACATAAAATGAAGCTGAAAAGCTGGGGGAGGAGAGGAGGAGAAAGGAGGGTGTAAGGTACCAGTGTCAGGGGCATAGTGGAGAAGAGTAGTGAGGCCAGGTGAGAAATAAGATTTCTAATCTGACCTCCCTCCTTCAATGGAAGTTTGGGGATTCATGCCCCCTCCACCAATCAGAGGGGGGTTGTGATGGAGTCTGAAGGCAGGTGGGATCCGCCTTTCCAGGAGGATGGGATTTTTCCCAATAATGAGCTTCCTGAGCCATGGTAGAGAAGTGCAGTCAGATAAGAAATGCGTAGGTCTACTTAGGTTTGGGGGGGAGACCCCCCCAATTAAATTGAGCCTGATCTGCCTCCCTGTGCTTTCCTCCCACCTGCTACTCCTAGCTTTGCCCCCCCTTGGGCCAAGCATAAGTCTTGTCCCCTTGCTGTGTAACTGCCCTTCAAACTCTTGAAGACAGTTATCAGATTTAAGTGGGTTTTCATGCAGTAGTAACATTACTGGCCTCTCTAAATACACAATTGCCTTATTAATATTAAACATGGAAGAAAGAAAGGAAAATTGGTACAATAGTCTAGTTGAAGCAAGTCTGAAGTAATAAACATCCCAGTTACCAGAAAACTGAGCCAAGTATAGTGGGGCATTTTCTTTTTAAGTATTTTCTTAATTCCCTCATCCAACAGCCCACAACAAAGCTCTATTTAATGATGTAAGCTCATGGAAAAATGGAGACTTTGCCAACTGGAAATTTCTGTAGCTTTTTACAAGTCATGGTCTCCACTTTGCTTGTTCCAGCCAACAGGGCTAGAAATGACGGATGTTAAGTCAGGATGGATTCCTGTAAATCTGCCATATTGGGGGGGCAGGGGTGTGGAGAAGGAGAGCAGTAACTTGTCCTGGGGAAAAGGGGATTCTTTGTGTCATTGCTGATAACTATGGACCTCAGACTGTTCACCAAGCTAGCTGCACATCTGTAAAAGCTTTAAGGACAGAGATACATAGTGAATGAGAACAGTGCAGCTGTTTAATATTTGAATCATAAATTGAGAGAGAAAGTTTCAAAGACAAAGCATTGGGTACAAACTTGTCCTCATTAAAAAATTGTTTCCTTTTGAATCCCTAAGGGAAACAATTACCCAGTATAAACATACTAAGGACTGACTTTTAGAAATGCCCCTAGATACAAATTTTTCCAGTAAGTTGGATAGAAATGGAGCTAATCCAAATGCTTTCCCAGACCCCATCTTCATGAAGACCTTCTCTTATCTGCATTCTACCTCTGAAACTGTAAGCTAAAAAAATAAGCAAACAAAGTGAAAGTCTGGACTAATTAATTCCATTTGGCAGATAAGTAATCAATGTCTATTTATTATGTTCAAGGCACTGTGCTAGGTAGTAAAGGATAACAATATGGGGGAAACAGTCCCTGCCCTCAAAAAACTTAGTCTCCTGGGAAATGGAGTAAAGTATATGTCATGTAGACAAATAAGAATTATGATAGATAGAAAGATAGATAGATAGATAGATAGATAGATAGATAGATAGATAGATAGATAGATAGATAGATAGA
>NW_027185779.1:59771-62409 GCF_028583685.1 Petaurus breviceps papuanus | reverse complement strand
AGATAGATAGATAGATAGATAGATAGATAGATAGATAGATAGATAGAGTGAGCAGTTAGAAAATGTTTATAATGCACCTAAGTTGAGCCTTGAAGGAAGAGAAGAATTTTCACTAGGTTGAGATGAGGAAATGAGCAGAGCTATAACAAACTAAGAATATTTTTACCTGGGGAGAAAAAGTAGGTGCAACAGGTAACACATTCCTCTGCCCAACCACAGATAAGTTTGCATAAGGTCCAACATTGACATTATCAGAGATCAGAGGTGAGGTCAGCCCTGTGACTGTGGTACTGTGGCAGTGGGTCTCTGGGACAGGAAGAAGTGACACACAGATTGGGTCAGCTCCTCTCAGGAAGGAAACACTCACCCTGCCAGTGCCCTGGGACGAAGCCCCATTTCTCCATGAAAGTTTCATTGCTGGGAAGGAGTACTTTTCAGATATAGAGGTATAGCCTGCACATATGCACATATGAAGGAAGTTGATCAAATGATCAGTAAGCATTTATTAATTACTTACTATATGTCAGGTACATTTCCTGCCCAAGGACATAGCAAGACAATGTCAGACAATGGCTAGTGTAGCTAAAATGTAGATTGCAGGAAGGGGAATAATATGAAATAAGTCTGGAAAGGTAGGTTGGAGCTGGACTGTCAAGGACTTCAGATGCCCAGCTAAGGAAATAATATATTGTCCTAGGGTATGCAATAGGGAGCAACTGAAGTTTTATGAGCAAAGGGGTAATGGGATCAGATCTGTACCTTGGGAAAATTATCATGGCAGCTGTGTGAAGAATGGATTAGAAAGGAGAGAGACTGGAGGCAGAGCAGGATCCATTTAGAAAACCATTCTATTAATAGGGGTGAGAGGTGATAAAAGAAGACATAAAAAAAAGTTCTGAGATGTAGAGGATAGGCTATGAAGAAGCTCAAGATAGGTGACTTCATTTTGGACTCAGATCTGTGTCACTCCAGCCTTCCACAAATACAAGTTAAATACTGCTTTATGGGCAGTCAAGCCTGCCAGAGTACGTGGGGATCAAATGAATATCTGATGTAGTCATACACAGACCATTAAGACCCTATGGTCTATGTAGATAGAATAATAAAACCTGAGAATTAGGAGCTACCTTAAAGATTGTGTAGTCCAGCCACCCACCCAGTGCAAGAAATCTCCTTTAAAATTCCCTGGTAGGGTATCATCCAATGTCTAATTGAACACTTTCAGTGACAGGGACAGCCAAGTGGCACAGAGTTCATAATCTAATCTCAGATATTTAATAGCTTTGTGACCTTGGGCAAGTCACTTAACTTCTGTTTTGCTTCTGTTTCCTTGACAGTGAAATAGGAATAATAATAGTACCTACCCTCCTAGGATTATTGTGAGGATTAAATGAAATATTTGTAAAGTGCTTAGCACATAATATGCACTATATAAATGCTATTTCTTCTATAGTCTTCTATATTATATAATGCTATTTCTTTATATATTCTATACTACTATTCCTATTCTATATCTATATTATTCTTCTATATCATAATATATATTATTCTATACTCTATAGAATAATATATTCTATGTAATTATAGCCTATAATGATATATTCTTATTACTATTATTATCATTACAGAGAACTCAGTCCCTCACAAAATAGTCTATTCCACTTCTTTTTTTTTTTTAAAGCAATTGGGGTTAAGTAACTTGCTCAAGGTTACACGGCCAGTTATTTCTGGGTGTGGTGCTAAGTATCTGAGCCTGGATTCGATCCCCAGGTCATCCTGACACTGGGGCCGGTGCTCTTACTCGCTGAGCCACCTGGCCGCCCCTCTATTCCACTTCTTAACAGCTAAAATTGTTAGAAAGTTTTTTCCTAACATTATGCTAGAATCTTCCTCCTTAGAATTTCTGCTCTTTATTGATTCTGTTTGTTGAATTGTGCAGTTAGGTAATAGGTACCTCCACCTTGCGATGTGGGCCAAGATGTACCAGAGAGTCAGGTTACCTTTTGTGGAATCCTGCTCCATTCTCAAGTCTTCAAACTCTCCACTTATTTGCCCTCCAAGTGTACTATCCTTGGTTCCAGGAAGTTCAAGGGGCTACATTTTTTCCCCTAAAAAGAAGCTCTGGAAACTCCTTGCTCAAGCAGTAGCATTTTTACCAAAAATTATAGTGGATGGCACTGGACTTGGAATCAAGAAAGTTTGAAGTTTGAATCTTGCCTCAGACACTTACTAGCTTAGCACACTCCCTGGCATATAGTAGGCTCTTAATAAATGCTAATTGAATGATTGACCATGGGCAAGTCATTTACCCTCCTTGTACCTCAGTTTCTTCATCCATAAAATGGGAATAACAATAGCACCTATCTCCCAATAGCACCTATCTCCCAGGGTTGTTGCAAGGATAAAATGAGATTCATAATAAACATAAAATGCTTTTGCAAACCTCTAGGTGTTATAGAAGGGGGTGGGGCAGCTAGGTGGCACAGTAAATAGAGCACCGGCCCTGGAGTCAGGAGGACCTGAGTTCAAATACAGCGTCAAATGCTTAACATTTACTAGCTGTGTGACCTTGGGCAAGTAACTTAACCCCAATTGCTCTGCCTTCACCCCTCCAAAAAGCAAAAAAAAAAAAAAAAGA
>NW_027185779.1:0-59671 GCF_028583685.1 Petaurus breviceps papuanus | reverse complement strand
AAAAAAAAAAAAAAAAGAAGAAGAAAGGGGTGGGGCAGCTAAAGGTTACAGTGCATAGAGCACTAGGCTTAGAATCATGAAGACTCATCTTCCTGAGCTCAAATCCAGCCTCAGACACTTATTTAGTTGTGTGACCCTGAGCAAGTCACTTAACCCTGTTTGCCTCAGTTTCTTCATCTGTAAAATGAGATGGAGAAGGAAATGGCAAATCACCCTGGTATCTTTGACAAGAAAACACCAAATGGGGTCACAAAGAGTCGGACATGACTAGAAGGACTGAACAATAGCAAGTACCATATAAATGTTAGCTATTCTCCATCACTCTCCCCAAACCAGCGATACTATTTTTTAACCACCAAACAAATGTTCTTTGTGTCTGGGGTTGTTTGTTGTGGAAGTTGGAGGAGGAAAATCATCAAAATGTTATCACAAACCAAGCAAGAATCTTTCAGGTTCAAAACAGTAAAGGGAAAAAAAGTGTATTTTAAAACTGTGACCTCTACTCAGTAACATAAGCTGTCAGAATTATGTCTCGGTCATTGAAATTGTATGAGCATTCTCCTTAAGAAAAGAGTGAAGGGGGCAGAGGATGGTTTTCATAAGAGGAAACAGTCTGTGGTATGGAATGCCACGTGCACACCCCCTTGTTCCAACTGCTGATGAATTGAAACAATGCAAAATCCCCCAAGCAGGATTTGTTTTTAAATCCCCATGGCTCTTGACTTTCTTTTTCTCTTTGTTCACTCATTTAAATGAATTTAGGGGTGGATCACTGTGCAGAGAACAACCACGGCTGTGAGCAGCTGTGCCTAAATACAGATGACTCCTTTGTGTGTCAGTGTTCAGAAGGCTTCATCATTAATGAGGACCTCAAAACCTGTACAAGTGAGTCTCTTTCCTTCGCTCCTTCAAAGAGTCTCTTTTCTACATTAATTCAACTTTACCAACATGGCCTTCTCTGAGCCACAGTTACCATTACACTAAATTAAGTAGAAGGCTGGGATGGGGGCAGGGGAGAAAAGGGCTGACAATTTTTTTCACTAAAACTCTATTGGAATTCTTTTTCCATCTATTTCTCCAGTAGCTTTTAAAGAGAAATAGGAGTTTGAACCTCCTTTACAATGGCCTTTTAACTGTACCAGAGAGATTGAGATGAGATATATGTTGAACTGCATGATTTTTTTAAAAATTGTTTTTGTTGTTATATCACATTCATTTCCAAGTATGTTATTTTCCCTATTTCTAATGAATAAGCTATGCCTTAAATTATAGAGTGGGGAAGCTGCGACCTCGAGGCCACATGTGGCCCTCTGGGTCCTGAAGTGCAGCCCTTTGATGAAATTCAAACTTGGCAGAACAAATCCTTTCGTTAATTCATTATTTATATTTATTAATTTATTTATTATTTATATTTATTAATTTTATCTTTGTTGACCCTTCTCTCCTCTGCTCCCACCCCTGGCTTAAAATAAAGATTGAAAAAGAAAGGGAGAGAAAATCAGTAAAGCCATCTAACATGTCAGCAACATCTAAGAGTAGATGCTTTAGTCTCCCACTTTTGCAACAAAGGAAGGGAGATATATTTTCTCAACTTTTCTCCAGGCATGGTGAAGCTTGGTCATTATAATTACACAGTCTTCTATTCCATTTTATTGTTCTTTCTGGGCACATTGTTGTAGTCATGCATTTTTTTTCTTGGTTCTACTTATTTCACTTTATATAAGGATTCTTGTAGTATCATAGTAATCCTTTCTTATAGCACAATATTCCATTAAATATGCGTTCCACTGCTTTACTTTTCTCCACTCAGTGGCCATTTAATTGGTTCTAATTTTTTGCTACCACAAAAAAGCACTACTATAACTTTTTAGTATATAGGTGACTTTTTCTGCCTTGTCTTCCTTAGTATACATGCCTAGAAGTGATTTGGGTATCTGGTGAAAGGGTATGGATGTTAATCATACCTTTTTTAGCAAAATTCCAGAATGATTGGACCAATCAAACTCTACCAAGACTGTATCAGTGAACCTAGCTTCCTGCAGGCCCTCCAGCACTGACCATGTTCATTTTTTATTGTCTTTGCCATTTTGCTGGTTGTAGAGTGAAACCTCAGGATTGTTTTGATTTTAACTGTGTGACATATTGGGGGGAAAGGGTTGTTTTATTGGAGTTGCCTCTTCCATGACTTTAGAATCATAGAATCTTAGAATGGAGAGGTACCTTAGAGACCACCCAACCCAACCTCATGTGCCATGCAGGGAATGCCCTCTAGAATATCCCTAAGGCCATGATCCAGCCTCCGCTTAAATACTTCCAGCAATGGCAAACTTACCACCTCACAACATCATCCATTCCATTTCTGGAAAACTTTAATCATCAAGAAGTTATTTCTCATGTTGGACTGATATCTTCCTCCCCATAACAACCAACTATTGTTCCTAGTTTGCCCTGGTAGAGCCAAAAAGAAGAATAACTCTAATCACTGTTCTACATGACAGGCCTTCAGATATTTGGAGCCAGCTGTCATGGTTCTTCCAAGTCTTCTTTTCCCCAGGCTATATGTCCCTACATCCTTCAATTATTCCTCATTATATGGTTCCAAATTCCACCCACCATCTTTGTTACCATCCTTTCTTGTTATTCAGTCATTTTGGTCATATCTGACTCTTTGTGACCCCATTTGGGGTTTTCTTGACAAAGATACTGGAGTGGTTTGCCATTTCCTTCTGAAGCTCATTATACAAATGAGGAAACTGAGGCAAAAAGGGTTAAATGATTTGCCCAGGGTCACACAGGTAGTAAATGTCTGAGGCCAGAATTGAACTCAGGAAGACAAGTCTTCTTAACTCCAGGCCTGACCTTCTATCCATTGCAACACCTAGTTGCCCCTACCCACCTCTGGACAAGTTCAAATCTATCAATGCCCTGCAAAATGTGGTGCTTAGATCTAAAGACAGTATTCTAGATGTGGTCTGACCATAGTCTAAGTATTATATCTTTGGTTTATTTCTTTTATGACAAAGGTGGCATCAAGAGACAATAAGGATAGATTGTCTTAACAGTTTGGAAGACTTTGGTTCAAATCCCATCTCTGACAATTATTGTCTGTGACTCTGAACAAAATCACCTAATCTTGTCCCAATCAGCTCTCCATGACTATATTACAATTCATCAATGGTAGAGGGAGTTTCCTCACCTGAAGTGATGAATTCACTAATCCAGACCACTGTCCCTCCCCTCCCCCCCAAAAGAGGATGGTGTTAGCCCTTTTGGCAGCCACTTTATACTGTTGACTCATTGGGTTTTCAGTAAGCTAAAACCTCTAAGTCTTTTTAATGAGCTGCTATTAAACCACATTGCTCTTATCCTATACTTGGCTAGTTGACTGTTTTAACTAAAGTATAGCCCTTTCCATTTATTCTTATAATTTATCCTGTTAGATTTAGCCCATCTTCTCATCCTATCAAGAACTTTTCGAATCATGATTCTAGAATCTAACATATGATCTATCCCTTTTATATTTGTATCATCTATAAATTTGATAAAAACGCCTTCTGTGTCTTCCTTGAGGTCATTAATTAAGATGATGAATGGGACAGGGCCCAAGAAAGAGGCATGAGGTATGTCATTGGAGACCTTCCTCCACTATGTAATCAGTTCATTAATCATTTTCTGAAGCTCTAGGCCTGGAGTCAGGGAGAGCCTGAGTTCAAATCCAGTCTCAGACATTTACTAGTTGTGTGACCCTGGGCAATTAACCTCCACCTGCCTCAATTTTCTCAGCCAAAAAATGGGGATAACAACAGCACCTACTTTTCAGGGTTGTTGTGTAGATCAAATGAGATATTATTTGTAAAGTGTCTTTCACATAGTAGGTACTTAATAAAAACGATTGTTTACTTGTTTTGTTTTTTGTCTAACCATTCAGTCTACATTTCTTCCTCTTTCCATAAAGTTATCACAGGGATTGTCTATAGCAGACTAGGGTAGAAAGAACCCTGGACTTGGAGACAAAAGACCTAGATTCAAGTTCCCAGCTCTGACTTGTAACACCTATGTGACTGTGGGCAAATCCTTAACTTCTCTCTATCTCAGTTTGCTTATCTGCAAAATAAGAATAATGTACTACCTGTCTCACAGGATTGTTGTGAGTAAAGTACTTTGTAATTTGCAAAAACTTATAAAAATGTGAGCTAATAGTATCATTACACTTTGATGAAACCAAGATGTACTTTGACCATTTCCTTGATCTACCAATCTAATAGCCCTGTCTAAAATGGAAATGAGATTAGTCTGGTATGGCGTGCACTCCTAATTATCACCACTTCCCTTTATAAGTGATCCAAAGTGAGTCATTTATAATTTATTCTAGAATTGGATGTCAGTATCACCTCTGCCAGTCCATAGCTTGTGAAGTATGCTTTTTTTTTTCCTTTTTGAAAATGAGTACATTTTGGGGCGGCCAGGTAGCACAGCAAGTAAGAGCACTGGCTCCAGTGTTGAGAAGACCTGGAGATCGAATCCCGGGCTCAGACACTTAGCACCCACCCAGAAACACCTGGCCGTGTAACCTTGAGCAAGTTACTTAACCCCGATTGCTTAGGGGCAGCCAGGTGGCTCAGCGAGTAAGAGCACTGGCTCCAGTGTTGGGACGACCTGGAGATCTAATCCCGGGCTCGGACACTCAGCACCACACCCAGAAATAACTGGCCGTGTAACCTTGAGCAAGTTACTTAACCCTGATTGCTTAAAAATAAATAAATAATTAATTAAAAAAAAAAAAAAAAAATGAGTACATTTGGCCAAGGCAAGGCTTCTGGCATGTCTCCTGTCTCCATGATTACTAAAAGATGATAAAGAATGTTTCTGTGATCTCATCTACAAGTTTTCATTGTTTTGTTTTGGCTTTTCTATTTTTGTACCTTGGGTTATGATACTTTTTGACTTCCTGATTGGTCTTGAGCCTCAAATCCCTCTTAAACATTTTTTTTTCTGAATATTTTCCCCCTTGATAAAGAAGATGGAAACATAAGAACAGAGTACTTCCACTTTACCTTTATTATTTATTAAATACTAGACAGCCCAAGCTGCAGATCTAGCCTTTCCACATTCTTCTTGCTCTGAATATCTTTTAAATCCCCATTTATTGTCCCCAATATTTTTTATTTTTTGTTAGCCACAACTGATTCTATGCTTTTGCCTCCCTTCACTCTGCTTGTTTGACCTGTGCCATGAATACTTGTGTATTCATCTTTGATTAGGTGTCTTTTTTCCATCTTTTATCCTTGTTCCTTTCATCCATGTCCCTTGTGTCAATATCTCTTTCTATGATTGTGTATTGTGGGTCAGCTGTGGGAGAGGGAGTTTTCTCACCTGAAGATCCCTACAGTAATTAAATCACACACGAATTCATCAAAGAGCTCCAGGTTTGATCAAATAGGTCTCTTTAGTTGCCACTCCCTTCAATCTCATGATCATTTGCAATTGTATGGTCAGAATTTTATTTTGAGAACTTCCCTAAGCCACCATCTTGAGAACATAACCTATCACTTCTTTGAACTTTCTGGGACCTGTTTTCCTAAAGTTCATCATACATATCTGACTAAGTTCAGCATCCCCTCCCTTTTGAGAATGCAGTGTTCACTATGTGCTCTGGGATCCCAACCACATCTTCTTTTTGGGACAAAATACAGTAGATCAAGAATAATAGTTCTTCACGGCTTTCTGAAAAGTGAAATTGTTAGTAAATAAAGTCGAGAATTCATTAGATGAAAATCTTTGCAGTAAATTTCTCTGATAAAAATCTGTTATCCCAGATATATAGGGAATCAATATCAGGCACATAGATAATATGATAAATGATCAAAGGATATGAGCAAACAGTTCTCATAAGAAGAAATGTAAGATATCAACCATATGATAAAATGCTCCAAATGACTAATAGTAAGAGAAATGCAAATTAGAAGAATTTCAAGATTGCCCCTCATGCCCATCAGATTGGCCAAGAATAAAAAAAGGAAAATGTCAGTTGTTGGATGGTGGATCTATGACAAGGGCCGGCCTTTCTGGAAGCCAATTTAGAATTATACTCAAAAGTCACTAAACTTTGACCCAGCAATATCATTACTAGGAATATACCCTGAAAGAGATCAAAGAAAGAAGAAAAGAATCTACACTTGCAAACATATTTATCGTACAGCTTTTAAAAATAGATATTTATTGATACCTTTTGTTTTTATATCATCTGTATTTCCCCTTGCATTCCTCTCCATCCTCCCTCACAAAAAGCCATCTTGTGTAAGCAAAAAAAAAATTTGGAGGCAATCGGAGTTAAGTGACTTTCCCAGGGTCACATAGCTATTAAGTGTCTGAGGTCAAATTTGAATTCAGGTCTTCCTGACTCAACGCTCAGTTCTCTATCTACTGTATCACCTAACTGCCCCCAACAAAGTTTTTCTTTTTTTTTAAAGAGGAAGAATAAAAAAATCAGCAAGATCAATTATTATATCAAAAAATCTGACATTAAATGCAATCCTGCACCAGTAGTCCACTCACATCTACAAAGGAAAGAGAAGATATATCCTCTCATACCTCTTCTTTGGGGTCTTGCTTGTTCTTTGTAATTTGGCAGCATTTGTTTTTAATTGTTTTGTAGTTGCTCTGTAGGAGAACCAGAAACAAAGCGAGTACCTATCAAATGGAGAATGGCTGAACAAAAATATGTTATATTAAGGGAATGGAATATAATTATGCTATGGAAAATGATAAAAAGGATATCTTCAGAAAAACTTGGTGGTTTCTTAGAAGTGAGCCAAATGAGAACAATTTATATGATGATACAACATTGTAAAGGAAAACAACCATGGAAGACTTAAGAATTATGATCAACACGGTGGCCAATCTCTGCTACACAAAACTAATGAAGCATCATCTCTCTCATCTCTTGGCATTTAAGAATATTAAATTTAATGTTGTGGTTCCAGTACCACCTTATTTGTCTGTATCCTTTATGTGTATTTTTAAAATGATTCACTGATGCTCTCTTCTTTCTTTTCTTCCCTTTCTTGGGTATCTCTGTCACTAACCCCTTCCCTGATGCCTCCTAACTCTCCTAACTCCTCCAACTCTCCCCCAAAATAAAAGCACTATCTTGAAACAAGTAACAGTCAAGTAAAACAAATCTGGGCGTTTCAGTAAATGATTACTTAGCATTTTTTAAATTTTGTGTGCCAACTCCTAAGGGGGAGGCAAGATTGAATAGGATAGTTATGGAGCTTACAACCTAGTAGAGGGATAATGGTCCAGCCCAGGTAACTGTAATATACATTACAAGATAAACACATTAGTGAAGTGCAAAAATCAAAGGCTGTGTGAAATCCCAGGGGGAAGGTTGTTACCAATGGGGAAACCAGGACAGCTTCATAGACTTGGTGGCATTTGAATTGGGCTTTAGACAATGGGTAGGAATTTCACATGTGAAGAAGAGGGAAGGAATACCAGTCACAAGGGACAATAAGAGCATACAAAGCACTGAGCCTCCGGCAGTACAAGTCTCCAAAGCAACTGATGGCAAACAAGGAAGGCAGCGCCATCTTGGGCTGAATGAAGAAGGATATGGGATCTGGAACAAGAGAGGCAATAGTCTTATTATTAGACTTTGCCCTCTCCAGGCTCCATCTAAAATACTGTGTTCTTGGTACCACTTTTTAAGAAGGTCATTGACAAACTGGAGAGTGTCCAGAGGAAAATTATTAAGATGGTGAATGGGCTAGAAACCGTGCTACCGGAGGAAAAGTGAAGGAAATGGGGATGTTTTTCCTAGAGGAGAGATGACCAAGGGGAGACATATTAACTGTCTTCGGGTTCTGAATAGCTGTCAGGCAGAAGAGAGATTAGTCTTTTTCTGCTTGGTCATTAGAGGGGCAGCTAGGTGGTGCCACAGTGCACAGAAGGCTGGATCTAGAGTCAGAAAGACCCTGAGTTCAAATCCAGCCTCAGACACTTAGCACACTAGCAGTGTGACCCTAGGCAAGTTACTTAAACTTTGTCTATCCCAGTTTACTCACCTGTAAAATGGGGAGAAAATAGCACCCTACTTCTCAAGGTTGTTGTAAGGATCAAATGAGATAATATTTGTGAAGCTGTTAGCATAGTTCTGGCACATAGTAGGTGTTCAATAAATGTTTTTCCCCTCCTTCCCCAGAGAGAACTCGGACCAAAGGATGGAAGTTGTAGAGAGCCCAATTTAGGTTCATTGTTTGCCTCAGGAGGAAGTGGCTTCCCGGAAACTCTTGAAGCAAAAGTTGAACAGCCTATGGTCTAGGAGATTATAGAAGGGGTTCTCACTCTTTTATGGGTTGAACTAGAGACCTCCCTGAAGTTCCCTCCAACTTAGAAATCATGTGATTTTAGTGTAGGGTGTAGAGAGAGTCTTGTTTTCCTGGAGCATCAAGTGCAAGAGGGAAACAATATGAGAGGAGATGGGCCATGGAGATTGGTACCAGATCATGAAGAACCATGAATGCCAGGCAACTGAATTTGAACTTTACTCTCAAGCACAATGTTTTTCACTTTGTAGTAACTTACTGAGTATTTATTAAATTGAGGTGAGTTGAACAAGATATATCCTTCCATCACTGTTTCACTCAATTTTCACAGAATTCTCGCTTGGCTCTTTGTTTTGTAGGGGTAGATTACTGCTTGTTGAGTGATCATGGTTGTGAACATTCCTGCATAAATACTGACAAATCCTTTGCTTGTCAGTGCTCTGAGGGATACATACTCAGGAGTGATGGAAGAACCTGCAAAAGTAAGTTTTCAGTAGTTCTTGCTTTTCAAAAAAAATGGTCTTTCTGTGGACATACTACATGCATGAATATTTTAGCATATATGTATTAAGTTGCTGCACTCAACTCTCCCAACCTGTATGTGCACCAACAGATCAGGTTCCCAGAGCTCACTGTTTCCCCTCAGAGTGCTAGAGAAATGAGGGTGGGGGTGGGGGAGGGGCAGTGGGCCCATTTATAGACCCTGGGACTCTGCATTGGAAAGTTGGGTCCTAAGGAGTGGCTATATCACCCCTTCAAGATTCTAGGGGTAATTCTGAATGATTGGGGTGATTATTCTAATGCTATTGCCTTGAGTTCTCATTCTAATACATTTTTCCTAATATCAGTTGACAGTTACAGCTAGTTTCTCCCCTATATCATTGATTAAACTAATGATTAGTGCCCCCGTTATTAATTTAACCAGTTAATATGAATTAGCTGTTAGAGGGATATTTCCTGAGAAGACAGGAACAAAAACATTTTCTGCCAACATCATACTTTCCCCTCCTCCACCTTTGTCCCTTGAGAGTGTAGACTAAGACTTCAAGAGGTTTCTAGAAAGCATTTGCCCCCACCAGATTCATGTCCAAGTACAGTATAGCCATGGATATTTTTGTAGAACATGGTATCTCAGGTACCAGGTTGAACTACCAGTTTGGGGATCGGGTAGGTCACACTTTAAGGCTGGGTAGGTTCACTGGACTCCATCGCTGGCAAATACTGGTATGAATTCCTGTCACTGAATCTCTGATTCTTTGATATTTCAAAGCTCACAAGGCTCTATGCCAAAAGGAAAGAACACCTAAACACAACACAGCCCTATCCCCAATATAGGTTTGCCTGGGAGGCCATGGGGCAAGCACAGTAGGAGGGATGGTAACTTCCCACTGGTCCTCCTGAACTTGAAGGGTCATTCTGACACCTCATAGCTAGCAGGAAAGAAAGGGCAAATTTTTCCACTGGAACCTTTTTATGATCTCCCACTTCTGGGTCCTCAGTCAACCAAATAGCCCTCTTTACTGCAAAGTTAAGCCCATGAGAAACAGACTCCAAATACATGCTCTGATCTCTCCATGCCACGTCACCACACATATCCAGAATCAGGTTCATCAAACATCCACATGGATTCCCTGAACATGGTCCCAGGACTGGGCCCTCATTGGCCAGCTGTTCTGTTTTATATATGAATTCGTATACAGCCAACCCTCAGAGATCTGTCTGCCCTGAGAAACATCTCTTCAATTTGCCAACCAGCTGGTCCCCAGGCTGCCTTCTTTCCCACACTCTCTAGGCAAGATTTTCCAATTTCATGCTTTTTTCCTTTTCTTTCTGCTGTATCACAAAGCCCTTTTTATTCACTTTCTCTGTCCTTGCAATGACCCCGCCTAATTCAGTCATCAGCCAACTTTGGGCATGAAGAATGGGAAAAGGAGAGAAAGCATGAGGCAGGGGAGGTGGGGATTTCTTCAAAACTTAGTTCTAGGGGCGGCTTGGTGGCGCAGTGAGTAAAGTGCTGGCCCCAGAGTCAGGAGGTCCTGAGTTCAGTTCAGGCCTCAGACACTTAACACCCACACAAAAAAACTAGCCATGTAGCCTTGGGCAAGTTACTTAACCCCAATTGCCCTCCAAAAGGAAAAAAGCAAAAAAAAAAAAACCCTCAGTTCTGCCCCACACTGACATTCTTGAAGAGATTCTAAACAGTCTAGCAAAAGATAAGAAGGTTATGAGTGATATCTACTGAGTGTCATGGATCCTCAAACCCTCAGTTTCCCAGGAGTTAGCTCCTTTCTCTGAATTGATCCAAGGAATCTTGTCTCTTTGGATTAGGCCTTCCTTCTTTAATTTGCTCTGCAGGAAAATTACTCTATCTTACTCCATACAAATGGACCAACAAAAGTCCAATGCTCCATTTATGATTAGAAGCCAGAATTCCCCAAATATTCCTGTTGCTATTGAATCCGAGTAGCTGGGTTCTAACACCCAACTGCTCTCTCCCTCCCTGAAAGTTCTTTAAAATTCCCATTTGTTCCAGAGTTCACATGGGCCTTCCTAAAATAATGACAAGCTCACTCCTTCTCACCTTGTGCTCTCATGTCTAGGGACATACTCGTCTGTGCAAATGCTGCTTGTATTCTACATACATAGATGCATCATTATACTTTCTATCTTCCCCATTTTCCCATTCAGAGTACATTTGTTACTGGGGATAGGGTGATCTCATTGGTGAAAATCAGGGGAATTAAAACTGAAATTTGATACATGCATATGGAGGTAGAATATGACTGAGAACCTGTGAAGTAATACAACATAGCTGTACTGGCAGAGATATTCTCTGCCCCAGCGCCCCACTAGATGTATGCAGCCAGGCTATTCTCACACAAAAAGGGATTTTCTGTCTTCCCCCCAGGATGATTCAGTATGACTGTTACATCCAGTAATAATATGCTGGGGTTTCAGTTCAGCCACAGTTAACTGGAGATTGGGGTATATGTTCCCCAGCCTTGTGCCAGATGACAGACATGACTTCACCTCCGCTTTCACAAAGCCTGCTGGGTTGGGGGGCAGTGAGCCAGCTCCAGCTAAGCAGATAGGTGTGCCCTTGACCCTTCCCAAAGGCAGACTATGAATTTGGCCTGAAGGATGTTAACCAAGGAGATTCTTTTTCACTTAACTAGGGAGGTATATCATTGAAGAATGGAAAACAAAAATGATTCACTTCATTTCAATTCAGCAAAGAGGTATTTAACACCTACTGTCTGTCAAGGATTGTACCCTCAGCTAAATGCTGAGGGTACAAAGATTGAAAAAATGAAATGATCTTAGGCTTCAAGGAGGTTACATTTTACCATAGGCTAGGGAGGAAGGGTTAGACAGATAAATATAATGGGTAATGGGGGCGAAGGAGAGATCTATGAGTTAACAGTTCTGCTTTAACGATCAGGAAAGACCTCAAAGAGAAGCCCTGGGAACCCTGGCCAGGAGCCTGAAAGCAACAGAAAAATTATTCCCTTCCCTACCTATGCTGGGGTAGAGGCTGGATTCAATTTAAATATGGTGTAGTGGAAAAAATGAGAAGCAATGAGGAGTAATGGGTAAAGGGCTGTCCCAGGAGTCAGAAAGATTTGGGCTTAAATCCTACCCATGATCCAAACTAGCCATGTGATCTGGGCTCGTCTCTTCTTGATGCCCTAGGCCACCCTTTAAGACTGTAAGATGTGGACAAGTTGTCTGTTTACATTAGTGTGGATGGAGATTCCACGCTAGAAGTTGTCTTCATGGATGAAATCAGAGGTTTGTCTCCAAAAGCCACAAAAAGAACAGTGGACCTGAAGTCACAAGACTTGGGTTTGAGACCCAGTGCTATCATGTATTCCCCTCAACATTCATTTCAATATAATTCGCTCCAATATTTAATGGACCTCTCTGAGTCTCAGTTTCCCAATCTGCTAAATGAAGAGATTGTATTGGCAAATCTATAAGGTCCCTTCTGGGTCCAACTTTCTGTTATTTTGCATCTCACCTGCCTTCATTTACCTCTGTGGATTTCCAACATGCAAAGGAGATCCTCTACCTATCTGCCCAGCCTTGACTTAGTTTATCTTTAGGGGCTTCACTTCGTGATGCTGGTTGGATGCAGAGATGAGCTTGAGGCACGAGAGAGGAGACAGTACTTTTCTGAGACTTGTACTATTTGATGCAAAAAAGATCCTCCCCTTTTCTAAGTCCTGGAATTCTCCCCATGGCAAATGCTTACAGAAGCAATGAGTGACCCAACCTCAAGGAAAATGTGACAAGCCTGAAATCATTATCAATAAAACCTTTGTGGAATATGAACCTAGGCTTATCATCGAGCCTAACCTACTTATTTTGAAGATGAGGGAACCAAAGCACTTCAAGGTTAAATGACTGCTGAGGGTCAGGGTATGGAATAGCCGTAGTATCTGAGGCAGGATTCCCACTCGGGTTTTCCTGACTCCAAGTTCAGTGCCCCGTCTGGGGCTAAGCACAGTAAAGGATGGTTACAGACACCTTTCCCTCAAAGGGTTTACAATCTAGTTTATGTCTGTAAAAATATGAGTGACAGTGCACTCACTCCTGGACAAAAATTTAGTCTAATCCCTCATTTCACAGACAAAAAATAATGAGGATCAAAGAAGTTAGATAACTTACCCAATGTAACATAGCCAGGTCCTGGTGTAGATCAAAAGTCTCTAGACCTTTAAACTAGGACCTTTATTTATTTAGTATGAGATGACTAGATACTTTTTTATCTATGAATCTATGTATCTATGAAATGATGTTTCCTATAGAGTTAACAGGAGGTGACTATTCTGATTTTTTTATTGTAAAAAAATAGTAAAATCATGTAATTACACACACACACACACACACACACACACACACACACAAACACACCTTTCTCCCCCCTCCTCCTACCCCTGTGTCTTCTTGGCACAATGTGCACGGTGGCTTTTTTTCTCTGAAGAGCAGGATTGGTTTTCCTGCTGTCCCATGTGGAACCTTAGACATCATCTTGCACTCTGTCATCACTAGAAAGGGACTATTATTCTAAAGTGCACGTAGAACAGTTACTGCCTTGCCTCAGACTGTCTGAGTCACCAGACCCTGATCCAGACATTAGGAGCAGTTTTTTTTTTTTTTTGGTTTGGGATAATAGACCAAGGGAAAGTTTTCTACCCAGAAACTTTTCCCAAATCATTAAGCTCCTAATCAATTGTATTCCAGATTGTTTAATTAAATTGTAAAAAAACAAAAAAAAAAACACAACACTCTATTTGATTAGACTTGTAAGAAATCATCCTTTTAGAAAGCAAATGTTTTCTTCCTCAGAGATTTCATTCTTCCTCTTGAGAATTCCCAGGAGAAACTTAAGAAGTTCAAGATGGATTCTTTTGTTCCTTTCTTCTGGATTTGAACTCTGCACCCTCCTTAACCTCTTGGTTCATACTCAACTATTGGCCATTCCTCTGCACTCCTTTCCTGACTGAATCCTTACCAGATTGTCAGAGAAGGCTCTAGAGAGTAATAGAGAACAGTAAGATGAGCAGTGGAAATTCCATTTTCTGGATACAAATATATCTAGAGATATAATTTCTTTTTTTAAATAGGTTTTTTATTTTTTTATCATCATATTTCCCCTGGATTCCTCCTTCCCAAAGAGCCATCCTGTACTATCAAATGCTTCAAAAAAGAAAAAATCAGTATAAGAGGAAATAAATTAAAGTCTGAAAATATGTGCTATGTATAAAATTTGTGGCCATTCCATCTCTGCAAAGGAATGGGAAGTTTTTCTCATATCTCTTCTTTTGAGCTGTACTTGTTTTTTTATAATTTTGCAGCAATTCACTTTTGACTTTTTGTTTTTATAGCCATTCTTTCCATTTACCTGTTGTTGTCATTGCATATCTTATTTTCTTGGCTCTGCTTACTTCACTCCACATCAATTCATGTTTCTCTGTATTCATCATATTCATTTCTTACAGCACATAATATTCCATTACATTCACATGCCACAATCTGTTTAGTCATTCTCCAATCAATGGACATCTACTTTGTTTCCAATATGTTCTTATCACAAAAAGTGCTGCTATAAACATTTTATTGTATATGGAGACTTTTTTCTTATCAATTGCTTCCTTGGAGTATAAGCCTAGTAATGAAATCTCTAATCCAAAGGATACGGGTATTTTAGTCGCTTTATTTGCATAATTCCAAAATGATTGTACCCTTTCATAGCTCTACCAACAATGCATATCTTCTCATAACCCCTCCAACACTGACTATTCCCATTGTTTGTCATCTCTGACAAATTGAAGCATATGAAATAAAAGCTCAGGGTTATTTTCATTCATAATTTTCTTATTAGTGATTTGTAATATTCTTTTATGCAGTTGTTAATAGTTTTAATTCTTTTGACAACTATTTTTGGTATATATATGTTAATTATACATACACTCACACACATACATATATCTTATCAGAGAGATTTGATAGTAAGATATTTTGCAGATTGACTGTTTCCCTTATGTTAGGTGTATTAATTTTGTTTGTGCAAAAGCTTTTCAGTTTCATATAATCAAAGCTACCTTTTTTATCTTTTATAATTAAGAATATATCTCCTACCCATAGCTGTGAGAGGCATGCAATCTGCTTCTCTTTTAATTTTTTTAGAATATTATCTTTAATATTGAAGTCAAGTCTCCATTCAGAACAAATTGTGGGATATGGTATAAGGTGTTGGTCTAAGCCTAATTTCTGTCAGACTGCTTTTCAGTTTTCCCAGTAATTTTTATCAAATAGGGCTTTCCTAATTTATGATTTCTGATTTACCAAAAAGTAGGTTATTGATTTTCATTGTTTCTGATTCTTCCTCATTCATTTCTTCCATTGATCTATCTTTAATTATTTTAGCCTTTTTTTCTTTAAAAAAAAAAGGTGGTTTTGATGACTGCTACTTTTTTTAATACAGGATGTTCAAAGTCTTAGTGTGTTGTTAAACTGATAACTTCAGAAGAACAAATACTACAAACTTCCAAAAATATTTGAAAAATAATCACTTGAAGGCTTAAAATATTGATATGTTTCGTATTAAAATTCAACATAATCACTATCGTGTGCTATACATTGGTCTATTCAATTTATGAACTTTATAAAAATTTTCAATAATTATGTCTCAGTGACTAGAAGTATTACATTTATCATTGATTTTTTTTTTTTGCTTTTTGCTTTTTGGAGGGCAAGTGGGGTTAAGTGACTTGCCCAAGGTCACATGGCTAGTAGTTGTGTTAAGTATCTGAGGTTGGATTTGAACTCAGGTCCTCCTGATTCCAAGACTGGTACTATATTCACTGCGCCACCTGGCCACCCCCTGGAAGTACTACATTTATAATCAATTCTAATCTTAAGATCAAACATAACAATTCTGATGTGACTCCACAAGGAAAAGCCCAATAGAGATAGATTGAGTGATTGAGCTGGCCAAGCAACAGAACCTCCTTTATCAATCCACTGATCTTAGAAAGTGGCATATGGAAACTATCATACACAAAATGCATAATGAGTCACTGCCTTACCTTGTTAAAGTTTAAATTTATTAATTAAAATTATCGATTAAATATTTAATTATTAAAATTAAATTATTATCCAAATTCACAAAAAAATAAGTATAAAATAAATTTATATAATTAAACTTTCAAATGATTTTTTGTAAGTTTGTAGCATTTATACTCTGAAGTTATTAAAGCCTAAAACTAAAAATAGTTACTTTTTTTTTAAACCTAAAACTGTACTTGGCCTTTTTTTAGGACAGTCTGTATACTGTGAAGTCAAAAAGTATAGAGATATAATTTGAACAGGGGAAATTGCCTACCATAGTTAATCCTGGCTCTGTCAGGAACCAGCTGTGTGACTTTGGGCAAGTCATTTAACTCATTTGGGTTTAGTTTTTCATCTGTGAAATGGTGAGTTGGACTTGACTTGTGACTAGATTTATATTGCCTGAGTCCCTGAGTTGGAGACAATTAAAATACTTCTGACTATTTAAGCACTTATCTTGCCATGCAGGTTGGTGGAGCATGATGCAAATTGGTCCAACTGTTCTGGATATCAATTTTGAATTATACAAGAAAAGTTATCGACTTCATACTCAAACCCACCAATCTCTTACTAGGGGTGTGCGTGAGTGTGAGTGTGTGTGTGCATGTGTACAAAATCAAGGAGGTCAAACACAACAAAAATATCCAACATATACCAGAATATTCATATCAGTATTTTCTACATAGAAAAGAACTGGAAACACAGTAGATGCCCACATCAATTTGGATAATAATCAGATAAGATGTAGCATATAAATGTAATGGAATATTATCATATGGTAACAAATGACATTTTTGTCATGGGAAGATTTGTATGAACTAGTGCAGAATTCAATGAGCAGAATCAAAAGAACAAAATAGACAATCAACAGGCATTTATTAAAGTGATTAAATCATTAAATAAGTGAATTATTAAATTAAATAAATAATGAATAGATTATTAAATACATAAACATAAATTAAATTATTAAATAAATTAATTAATGATAATGTATCAAATTATGTGCTGGGTGCCATTCTAGGCACTGTGAACACCAAAGAGAGGTGGTAAAAAGGCTCCCAGGTAGGAACTGGAGAAATAGCCAGATAACTGGTTTGGCTGGACTGTGGGCTGACAGAAGAATAACACCTGGGGCAGAATTTTGTATCCATTGTCAGGTGGGATGATTTTATTGAGCATTTTTGCTTAATTGTTTTTATTTGTCAAAAAGAGGGTTCCATTTGGAGGGGGTGAAATGAGGAACTATTTCCCAAAATGGTTGATATAAAAACAAAAGGTATTGTTAAAATTTATTTTAAAAGGAAGGGAAGGGGCTGCTAGGTGGCGCAGTGAGTAAAGCGCCAGCCCTGGAGTCAAGAGGTCCTGAGTTCACACAAAAAACTAGCCGTGTAACCTTGGGCAAGTTACTTAACCCCAGTTGCCCTCCAAAAAGCAAAAAAAAAAAAAAAAGTAAGAGAAGGAAAGTGTAGCAGCAAGCACCCCAGCGTCCCCAGGGTGGCTGCCAATACAGGTTCTTGGATCTGCTTTGATAAAGAAAAGCAACTCAAAATGGGTTAACAAGCTTACTTTAATCAGTCAAACATATATCGTTTACCTAGTTCAAGGGAAAAAGGTCAGCACTTCAGAGTATACAGACAGAATTATCAAGACAGAAACAGATCAAGTAGACAGATTTCCAAACTGTCCAACCATTACATCCATACCAAATCAATATCTGGGTTTTTCAAAGCTGAGGGGAGGCTCTCAACAACGGCTTCCCAGAATCTCATCAAATCACAGAACACTTCTCAAAGTGAGCCCCAAAACAAAGCTACACATCAGGGCTTATATAGCCTTCTCCTGGCTCAGAGAATGTAACAACGTTATTGACCCACTGGCCAATCAAAAAGTATCTACTGAAAAACAACCCTCCCACCCCAGGCTCCAGGTGCACTTTAGCCTAGGGGCAGGGAAGATCTTTAAAATTTACATTCCTATTACAGAAGGAAGGAAATGAGGGAATGAAGGAAGGGAAGGAGGGAGGGGAACCTCCCAAAAAGGAAAAAAAAATGAAAAGAAAGGAAAAGAAGAAAGGAAAGAAAAGGAAAGGAGACAGGGAGGAAAGAAATAGGTTATCAACAAACAAATCAATAAACTTACTATTTGGGAATGATTTAGATTCTGGGGAACCCAAATTAAGGCAGACCTAGTTCTATTAGAGCCACTGATAAAGAAATTGACTAATTCATGAACAGGGAATGGTGGATAGGCCCTAAGGTTAAAGAGGAGAGATTTCAACAATTTTAGAAGGTAAAAACCACATACCACAATGCTCTACTCACTTGTTTAAAAAAAAAAAAAAAACTGCTACTAATTTGAAAGCCCAAGAGAGCCCAAAACTGGATTCTTAGCAAGAGAGACTGGCTGAAGTCCCGACTGAAGCCTCCGTGAAGCTGTCATGTAGAGCTGGCGGTTACTTCTGTTATGCCCAGACAAAGAATGAGCAGCACAGTTGGCCTGCAGCAAACTATGGTGGACTTGAGCCTTGCTTATGTAACAGGGAAAAAAGAGAGAGAGAGAAAACAGTTGGAAGCTCCCTGCTGAAGATTGGAAAATCTTCAGGAAAGCTTAGTCTGTCAACACTAAAGTCTAAAAGCATCAGGAAAGAAAATTATTAGTTTCAGTGAAGATTCAAGGGGAAAGGCTAGAGTCAGGGTGGAACGCAAGATCATCTCTTTCTGATCACTTTCAAATCCAATCTAGAGGAATGCATAAGGCATATTCATTAATACTTCTGTGATCCAAGATTTTTGTCAGTTGGGGCACAACATCCAAAAAGACACAAGACAACCTTTTTTCATGATTTGGTAGATTATCTTCAAGAGCTGTTGTGGCCAAAGAAAGTCTTTGTGTGGGAAGTGAGGTGGTACAGTGGTTAGAGCACCGGCTCTGTAATCAGGAAGACTTGAGTTCAAATCCAGCCTCAGACACTTACTAGCTGTGAGACTCTAGGCAAGTAACAACTCTGCCTCCAAAAAAATAAGGAAAGAAAGCAAGAAAGAGAGAAAAGAAGGAAGAAAGAAAGAAAGAGGAGAGAGAGAGAGAGAGAGAGAGAGAGAGAGAGAGAGAGAGAGAGAGGAAGGAAGGAAGGAAGGAAGGAAGGAAGGAAGGAAGGAAGGAAGGAAGGAAGGAAAGAAGGAAGGAAAGAAACAAAGAAATAAAGGAAAGAAGGTGTGTGGCCAGCCTCTCTGATCTTACCTAGGCTGGTCCTCAGAAGAAAGACAGATAATACTTTTTCAGAAGCTTTCTCAGATTGGCATAGTCAGTGATGTGCTGGTAAATGCTTAACAATCAGCTTTCCAGGGGGAATAATGTAGGGCACCACACTTGTAAATTTCACCTGCATTATTAACACTTTTCCCATCACCTTCTCAAGTCCAGACAGTTACCAGAACTTGCTTTATTGCAAGCCCTGATTTGGAGCATTTGCTGACTTTGGCATGAGCTGGCTCCAGTCCACCTCCAGGTAGCCTTTGAAGGAAAGGGGAAGGAAGCAAGCACTTTTTAAGTACCTACTTTGTGCCAGACCCTGTGCTAAGTGCTTTACAAATATTATCTCATTTGATCTTCACTACAGCTCTGTGAGATAGGTGCTGTTATCCCTACTTTCCTGTTGAGGAAACTGAAACAAACTGCAGTTGAATTACTTTCCCAGGGTCACATGGCTAGTAAATCTGAGGATGGATTGAACTCAGGACTTTGTGACTCTGGGCCATGTGCCACCTTAAAGGGTTATCTACCTGCTACAATAAGGCATCAGAATAGATCTTTAGGTAGGATAGAAAAATACATTCTTCAATAAACACACATATCTGTTATTGTTGTTCAATCATGTTTTAGTCATGACCTACTTTTTTTTGTTGGAGGGGGAAGGCAGGGTAATTGGGGTTAAGTGACTTGCCAAGGTCACACAGCTAGTAAGTATTAAGTGTCTGAGGCTGGATTTGAACTCAGATCCTCTTGACTCCAAGACCAGTGCTCTATTCACTGCACCACCTAGCTGCCCCATGACCTACTTTTCATAACCCCATTTGGGGTTTTTTTGGCAAAGATACTGGAGTGGTTTGCTGTTTCCTTCTCCAGATCATTTTACATATGAGGAAACTGAGGCAAACAAGGTTTTGGATTTGAACTCAGCTCTTCCTGACTCCAGGCCCAGCACTCTATCCATTGTGCCAGCTAGCTGCTCCCCGCCTCCCCACACACACATATGTTAGAGAGTTAGCCTCAGAATCATGAAGACTTTCATTTAGGTCCTACCTGTGACCCATACAGGCTCAGTACCCCCAGGCAACCTCCAAGACCAATATCTCTTGATAGTTTCCTCACCAAAGGAAACAGATATGACAAACAAAAAACAAAAAAGAGGAGTGGAGTTGCGAATATGCAAATTATTATAATGCAGAAACCAGCAGGAAACTAAGTGCATAGTCAAAGTATTATAGTATTATCAATGGAGAGACTGAAGGAATCCTAGAGGCCATTTAGTCAAGTTCTTCTCATTTTAATGGGGAGGAAACTGAGGGTCAGAGAGAGAAAGCAATTTGCCCAGGGTCACACTGTGTCAGGAACAAGATTTCAACCCAGGTCATTCAGGCTCCAAGGCCAGTACTCTATCCAACATACCACTTATTAGCTATGTGCCTGTGGTCACTTAATCTCTCCAAGCTTCAGTTTCCCCATATGTAAAATAGGATTAAAAAGGGGAAAAGCCCTTCCATGATGTAACTCAGAAGATAGGAGTCTGCAGAGTGCTTAATTAACTATTAAGTCCTTGTATAAGATGTTATCATTCCATGCAGACTGGATCTGAGAACTTGGCCCTGAATCCTTCCTAGGCTCCAGTGTCGATAAACATTACCATTTCTCCTTTTTAAAACATTTTAATGAAGCATCGTCCCCCAAAGCTTCTTACTAGACGACACCCAAATTTTCCTTCATGTTCAAAAGAGTGTTTTAGTAGGAAAATACTATATGCCACTTGCCTAACTCATGTGCCTCCAACCCTTACTGGCTTCAATCACTAAAATTCTCTAAACCTCAGTTTCCTCATCTGTAAAATGAGAATAGCACCTATAATATTTCTCTCACAGCATTATAAGGGAAAGAATATATGTGGCAGGGGCAGCTAGATGGGGCAGTGGATAGAGTGCCAGACCTGGATCAGGAACACGAGTTTCAGCCTCAGAAATCCTTCCTAGCTGTGTGACCTTGGGTAAGTCACTTTAACCCTGTTTGCTTCAGTTTCCTCATCTGTAAAATGAGCTGGAGAAGGAACTGGCAAGCCACTTCACTATCTCTGCCAAGAAAACCCCAAATGGGGTCACGGAGGGTCAGAGATAAGACTGAAAAAACAACTGAATAACAAAAAATGTACATAGCCTGCTTTGTAAACTTTAAGGAACCATATTCTGTGAACTTATTGTTCTGTGTGCAGTGTTAAAAGGGGGATAAATTGTTACTATGTGAAATCTTTTCCTCTCTGTTTGCACTATTCTAAATGGAACCACAGGACTGGACGCCTGTGTTCTGGGAAACCACGACTGTGAACATAGCTGTGTAAGCCTCGAGGACTCTTACGAGTGCCGCTGCTACAAAGGTTACGCTCTCCAAGAAGATGGAAAAACCTGCACAAGTACGCTCATGGGGTTTCTAGCTCAAGGGACAGTATAGGAGCTGCTATATGAAAACAGAGATCCTGAATGCCATGTCAGTGGATTACTCAAGCAGGTGGTTTTGAAGATAAAATTAGATTTCTGTGGCATAAGACAGGCCACAATCCAGCCCTTGCTGAAATTACTTCCTTGGGTCTTTATCATACACCCTCAATTTGTCCCATTAGTAACAAAATCCCCTTAGAAAGGCAGCATGGTGTAGTGGGGAAAGCCCTAAATGTGATATTTGAAGACCAGAGGTCAAGCCCTAGGTCAACAAATGATTTCATCTTTGAGTCTGTTTTCTCATCTTTAAAATGAGGCTAATGTTTATTCTGATTTCCTTCCCCCCACACCCCCACCCCCTCCAGGTTGTTTTGGGGAAAGGGTTTAGTTAATTGCAAAGCATCGGTTAAGTTCAGCTAGATGACACAGTGGATAGAGTGCAGGGCCTGGATTCAGGAAGACTCATCTCCCTGAGTTCAAATATAGCCTCAGATACTTCCTAGCTGTGTGAGCGTGGGCAAGTCACTTAACCCTGCTTGCCTCATTTTTCATATCTGTAAAATGAGCTGGACAAGGAAACAGCAAACCACTTCAATATCTTTGACAAGAAAACTCCAAATAGGGTCACAGAGAGTCAGATATGACTGAACAACAACAAAAATCATTACTATGAATGCAGGTGAGAGATTAAAAATTTGCTTTGAACACTATTTATGTTATGGCTTCAACAACCATGTATTTCTTCACTTTCAAAAACATCGATAGAATTTCATCCCAAAAAGCTGCTCCTAGAGGAAGATATCCAAAATTGCCTTAATGTTCAAAAACATATTTTGGTGGGAAATAGAGCATAACACTTGTCTAATTCACGTGCATTGTTAACAAGGGAATAATTGCTAATACGTATAATGCTTTTCCCATCTGTACCCTTTGGAACCACTTGGAAACTCAGTATCGGACCTGTGTGCTCTGGGAGACCATGGCTGTGAGCATTCCTGTGTGAGCAGAGGAGAATCTTATATGTGCCTCTGTTTTGAAGGCTATACACTTCTAGAGGATGGGAAAACATGCGAAAGTAAGTTTGTGGTACATCCAATTCAACAAACATGTATTAAGCACTGACTGTGTACATGGCACTGTGCTAGGGATAGGGACTGGACTTGTCAATAGGAAAAGGAACTCCCAGGTGAGGAAACTCCCTCCACCAATGCAAATTGGCTCCTTCTCTACAAATTAAATGAGCTTGAGAGAGTTGCCCAGACCACTGAGACAATAAGGGTCAGAGGTTAGACTTGAACCCCAGGTCTTCCTCACTTTGAGGTCAGTTCTCTAGGCATTATACCATTCTCCCCTTTTAAGCGTGGGAGATACAAAAGCAGAAACAATAAAGCTCTGCCCCAAGAAGATACCTTTTAGAGTCATGATGAAAAATATGCTATCCACCTCCAGAGAAAAATTGATGAGAGTCTGAATGCAGATTGAAGCATATATTTTTACTTTGGTTTTTTTTTTTGTGGTTTTCCCCCTTTGAGAATGTGTCTTCTTTCACAAGATGACAAATATAGAAATATGTTTTGCATAATCGAACATATATAACCTATATCCAATTGCTTACTATCTCAGAGAAGGGGAGGGGGAGGGAAGGAGAGAAAAAAATTGGAACTCAAAATTTTTTTAAATGAATGCTAAAAATTGTCTTTACATGTAACTTGGGGGAAAATAAAATTTATTTTGAAAAAGATAGTCTTTACTGAGATATGGAGTTGAGAGATAATATGACAGGTGCAACTTGAGTGGTAGAATGGCAGAAACAAAGAAGAGATAGAGACAAAATTCTACAGGAAAATTGGAAGAGGGAGAGATCACTGTCATCTGAGTGGTTAAGAGGAGGCTTCATGGAGGAAGGAGCTTAAAGGAAGAAAAGTACTCTGGCAGGCAGAGTGGAGGAAAGAAAGGGGGCATTCTGGGCATGTGGGACAGCCTGAACCTGCATGGAGGCAAGAGATGACAGGACAGGCTCTTTTTGTTGAGTCATTTTTTTTTCCAGTTATGTCTTCCCGACCCCTTTTGGGGTTTTCTTGGCAAAGATACTGGAGTGGTTTGCCATTTTCCTCTCCAGTGGATTAAGGCAGTATTGATATGCTATGGTCCATGGGGCCACAAGGAGTTGATCATGATTGAATAGTGACTAAGCAACAACAACAATAATCACTAGTATTTATGGAGAATATTAGAAATATTATCTCATTTGATCCCCACAACAACCCTGGAGGTAGGTGCTAATATTGTCCTTATTTTGCGGATCAGGAAACTGAGGCAGAGAAAGATGAGGGTCACTCAGCTAGTAGTTAGTTATCTGAGGCAGAATTTGAACTCAAGCCTTCCTCCCTCCAAGCCTAGCAGTCCCCCACTGCTCCACCTAGCTATATCCAGAATAGATGCAAGGCAGACTCAGGGGAGAAAGGCATCAGCAACTGGAAAGTAAACAGGAGAGGAGGAAGTAGCATGTGAGCGAAGCCTTAAAAGAAGACATAGGAGAGGATGCTAAGGATGGTACCAGAACTTAGTAAACTTTCTTTATCATTCAGGCTCTACTTTTATTGGAGATCTGGAGCCTTCAGAAAGGTTTAATAATAACACAGAAAGAACCTTATAATTTACAAAGTTCTTTTCTCAAAACACTGGTGGTGTGGATATTATGTCCATTTTACAGATAAGGCTCACAGAGACTAGATCACTTATTGCCATCTCCACCATACACACACACACACTCACACACACACATATGTATCAGGTGGAAGAGCCAAGAGCCCCAGTCCTTCCTGTTGCACCCCAAAAGAGATTCAGCCTGAGCTAGTGTGTATAAGAAAACATGTCTGTAATCCCTCATTACAGGGTTATTAAGGTCTTGTTGTGCTGCCTTGGTAGAATTATGTTAACTCTCTCCATAATCCTCAGGGGTAGATGTCTGCAAATCCACCAACCACGGCTGTGAACACACTTGTGTTAATGATGGCAATTCCTACATCTGCAAATGCTCAGAGGGATTTGTTCTGGCAGAAGATGGGAAACGGTGCAGAAGTAAGTGGTGGGAGCTTGGCCCCACCGCCTTGGAGGGTCTGAGAGAAGAAGTGATGGGAGGGTGGCCCCAACCCACTGGAAGGGCTGACAGTGTGATGAGAGCTTGGCTCCACACCTTGGTAGGGCTGAAAGCAATTGCTTTCTTGAGCTTTATCAGAATGAATGAATCCCTGACCATTTTTTTCTTCTCCCGATCCCTACCCTCCACCACAATGAATAAACATAAAAGTGAAGTTCTGAAAATTTGTCTGAATTAAAAACCAGACCCATTTACTTAGGGATCATTGTTGAGAAAACTTCTAAGGAAAATAAGTAAGAAGAGCTCCCTTTGAAAGCCAGGAACCAGTGAGTATAACTGTCATTCTTTCCTGAGCCTGAGAACAAACATCCTCATTGCCAAGGAAAATGGGTCTCTGTTCAATTCTTTCCCTGAAGTCTCTTCACTTTTTATGCAAAGATGATGGAAGCTGGACCTGGACTGGAGTCTTTTCCTTTCTGGAACCATAGAAATGCCTCTCTCTGTGAACTTCTGCGCATGAAGAATGCAGATTGGATGTGTGTGTGTGTGTGTGTGTGTGTGTGTGTTTAAGAAAAAATTGTGGTAAAGAGCGAGGAACAGAATTGTTGAAGGAAAATCAAATGTCTTGCTCCTTGCCACCTTCCTCTTTCGCAGGGGGGAGATTATGGGTATAGAACACTACGGATATTTTACACCTTGATTGATGGATTGTTGAACTCCTTTCTTTTTCTTTCTTTATTGGTCTATTATTTCTATTCTTTATTAATCATAGAAGATGAGCCTCTGGGTGAGAGAGAGGGAGGGATATAGTTGGAAAAGATATCAATGAGACACTATTTTTTTTTTTCAAATCAGACCAAGGCTTTTATTTATTTATTTCTTGCATTTAAAATATTCTTCGATGACATCTTTGGCCTGAGATTCCTTGCCATAGTCCTTAACAACAATGCAACTGCAGCCAACCACTTTACGGGGCTTTCCCTCTCTGTCAATTTTACAGAGGCCTACCCATTCACCCAACTTCTTGTTGTCATCAACCTTGATCAAGTTGATTTGATGCTCAGCACATAGGGCCTCAACCAACTTTACATACATAGGTTCATCACAGTTGGAAGCAAGTACACAAAGATGGGCTTGGCGTTTGTCCAAGGCTTTGACAGCTTCACGAATTCCACGAGCTAGGCCATCGTGGATGAGTGCGGTCTTCAGCACTTCTTGTAGAGCGGTGTTAACGTCCATTACACCTCCAGCAGCAATGCCTTCCTGGGCCATGGCAGCGGTTCACGGGTGAAGCTAAATCTTGAAAGCACCCGGGAGCCTCTGCCTCCCGCTCGACTCAGCGGCGACAGGGAAAGAGCAATGAGACACTATTAAAGAGGAAAAAAGATGACAAGTAAAGTGCCACGCTCATGTTGGATGAGAGCTGGGTAGATGTGGTTATTTCAGACTTCTAGAGTGAACTTAAATTAAACTACCCTGGCCTTTTTATCTTCTGACTGGTAAAGTACAGATGGATTGTGGGGAATCATCTCATATCTGCTGCTATGAATGAAAACACCTATTATAGTGGGAAAGAGGAAAGGGAAGAAGGAGAAGGGCTCACTGGCTGATGAGTATGGAAAGAGAGATGTCTTGTGGGGCCTGCCTCTCTTTCTAACCCAACTGTACCCACACCAGATAGCAGAATGGGGTGTGTGTGTGTGTGTGTGTGTGTGTGTGAGCTGTCACCATCAAAGAAAGTATTGCTAATTAAAAATAATGATTCTACTGAAGGTAGATATGTAAAGGCCCCTCATAGCTACCTAGTCACATAATAATAATAAAAATAACTCATATTTATATAAAACTTGATGTTTCCCCTAAAATAAATTTGTGAGGTTGAGAATAAAAATATTGTGATCTAAATTATTACAGATGAGAAAACTAAAATGACTTGCTCAGAACTAGTAAAAAGTACAGAACCAGGATTCAGACCTGGGTCTCAACTCCAAATCCAGTGTTCTTTTTACTGTATAACACTTTTCTATCAAATGAAAATGTACTTGATTTATTAAATGGACTGTTCTACAGGATTTAGCTGTATTTGAAATGAGCTCATGAAGGGAGGCAGTAAGTTATAGGTGGGAGTGGGTTCCCATCCAGCCTCCGCCCCTCACTACCTGTGTGACATTGGGCAGTTTACTTAATTAACTTCTCTGAGCCCCAGTTTCCTCCTTGGTAAAATTAGGGATTTGGACTAGATGCCCTCTGAGGGCCCATCTGGCTCTAAATCTATGATTCTACAAATTCAGTTGGTTGCAGTTTCTATAACTGCCCCTAAATCACAAGAAACCTGTGCATACCCACACAACTAAGCATTTGTGTCAGGCTCTTACATTAATTTTAGAAAATGAAATTCATATATTAAGTAGCTAGGTGCCAGGTCAGAGAATACAAAGACAAAAAAAAAAAAAAACCCAGAACCCTCAGTCCTTGCCCTCAAGGAGCTTACATTCAATCAGGAGAAACAACATGTACAACATGTAAATAGATACAAAATATCAAAGTAAATATAAATATCAGGAGAAGGTAGAAGGCACTAGGACAGCTGGACAATGTCCTGTGTGAAGGAAAATAGTTGGGGGTTGGGATTAATTCCCCAGCTGCTTTGCCTCCTATCGTTAGGTAATCTTGTCCTTGTGTGTGTGTTTCCATACACTAATGAACTTCTGTTCCTTATTCATCCCCCTTTTTCTGTCCTACAGAATGCACTGAAGGCCCCATTGACCTGGTATTTGTCATTGATGGATCCAAAAGTCTCGGAGAGGAAAATTTCGAGATTGTGAAGCATTTCGTCACCGGTATCTTAGATTCCCTTGAGATCTCCCCCAAGGCAGCTCGAGTGGGGCTGCTGCAGTATTCAACCCAGGTCCGCACAGAGTTCACCCTGAGAGACTTCCACACGGCCAGAGACATGAAAAAGGCCGTGGCCCACATGAAGTACATGGGCAAAGGCTCCATGACCGGGCTGGCCCTGAAGCAGATGTTTGAGAGAAGTTTTACAGAAGGAGAAGGAGCCCGGTCGCCTTCAGCAAGAGTGCCCAGAGTAGCCATCGTGTTCACGGATGGACGGGCCCAAGATGATGTCTCTGAATGGGCAAACAGAGCCCAACAGAATGGTAATCTTGGATTATTGGATTGTGTGTTATTTATGTTCCCCCAGGGGTAACAATAACATCAGTAATTCCCCCAAGCTTAATGACAGTTATGAATAATTTCTGTAGCACTGTGAAGGTCTCTATGGTGCTTTTCCTTCATGAGCAAGGTAGGTAGTTTGAGCATTGTTCTCTCTCTCTCTTTCTCTCTCTCTCTGTCTCTCTCTCTGTCTCTCCCTCTCTTTTTGCTTTTTGGAGGGGGGAAGGTAGGGCAATTGGGGTTCAGTGACTTGCCCAAGGTCACATGGCTAGTTTCTGTGTTAAGTGTCTGAGGCCAGATTTGAACTCAGGTCCTCCTGACTCCAGAGCTAGCACTCTCTTCACTGCACCACCTAGCCGCCCCTATTATTATCTCTTTTTTAACAGATGAGCCCAATTACACAGCTAGAGAGTGAAGTTTCATTCATTCATTCAACAAATGATTTATTAAGTGCTGACTCAGTACAGGATGCTAAACACTAGAGAAGATAGTTTAAATAAGAAACCACCCCTGTCCTCTGTCCTCATGGAGTTTTTAGTCTAGTAGGGTTGATAAACGAACACAGAAAGCTGTACAGCACTTACAATATAATCTGTATCAGTTAGTTACAAAATAAAGTGCTATGTGAGGCCTGACCCCTGGTCTCCTGGCCCCCAAGTCCATCCTACAGCAAGCTACCTCTCATGAACCAAACATAGGCACCAGAGGAAGCCTAGACTGTGGACGAAGGTCTTGTACTACCACCATAAAACCTTACTATATTGCCCCCTAGTGGCCTCAGAGTTTATTCAACAACAGGACAGCCTCCTTCAGTTCAACAATGCAATTAAACAAACATTAAGCACCTGCTATGTGCCAGACTCAATACTAGGTTTTGGGAATACAAAGACAAAAACAAAATAAGATTCTTTCCCCAAAGAAATTTTTCATTCTCCTGAATGTGAATAATCATGTACTAATATTTATCAGCTGCAGTATATTCTCCATAGGAGAGATAAACCTTTAAAAATGTCTGGTCAGGGATAGAAATTCCAACCCCCTTTAATAATTTTTATTATTGTGTACATTCAGAGTCTCATCTAGAAAGCAGTGTGTATATTAAAGAGGCAGTTAGAAGACCAAATCAATTAATTTCTCTAAGCCTCAGTTTTCCCATCTATAAAATTGAGAGGTTGGACTCAATTATCTCTATGGTCCCTTCCAGCTCTAAATCCTATTATCTCAATTCCATGAAAGAAATAATTAGTCCTGGGCTAGGTGAATGATTTCAGTTAGGAGGAGAAAATAGTTGACTTTTTTACAAATAAAAACTTTGGAGAGGAGAACTAATCCAGATTTATTTGCTCAGTCAACTTAAGCTCAACCCTAGAAGCTTTCAATATAAGTGTGATAATCCTATGTAGAATGCAAGCAGTAAGCATTTGAGATAGATGAGTGCTATCTTCATCTCACAGATGTGAAAAGTGAAACCTAAGAGAAGGGACACCCCTTGCTTGACTTAGCCAAACTACTGATCTTTCCAGATGTACTTGCGGAAATCTGAGCACACTTAAGCTAAGAGCAATAGCTTCTCAATATGTAGACACATGTCTGAGGGACGGGACCCATCATGGGTGGCATTTTCCTGTGTGTACAAAGTCAGCTTAATGTTTAACTTCAATTCCTGGAAATATTCTAAAATGTTAAAAGGATGGATAATCAACATCTAGAAAAGGAAGCAGTGATTATAAAGAGCCAACGTGGCTTTTTCAGGAACAGGCATAACCAGAATAAATGTTTCATGTTTCGAGAGGATCATTAGACAGATAGCCTGAAGGATGCTGTGTACATAATTCACTTAGATTTTAGATGAGCATTTGGTGAAGTCTCTCATGCTGTTCTTGTGGGAAATATGATGATGTGTGGACTAGATGATGGTATAAAAATGTGGTTTCATATCTAGCTGAATGTCTGACACCAAAGAGTAGTCTTCAGTGGTTAAGAGTCACCTTGGAAGTGAAAGGAGTTCTCCAAAGGCCACCCTGGGGATCTATGCTTGGCCCCATGAGGCTCAATAGTTTTATCAGTCACTGGAATAAAATCATATAGGGCATGCTTATCAAAATTTCAGATGACAGTAAGTTGGTAGGGATAGCTAATAAACTGGAATAGAAGAGGCAGGGTTTAAAAAAAAAACCTCAATAGGTCAGATTGTTGAGTTGAACCTAATGTGGTAAAATTTAATAGTGATAAATGTAAGGTTGGAACTTGGATTCCCCAACCAAAGTTCATCTGAAAAAAGTCTGGAGACTGAAAGTTTCATAGAAGTCAGCAATGGGGCACAGCAACCAAGAAAGCTAATGACATCTTGGGCTGCATTAAGAAAACAAGGTGTGGGAAAGCTACGTGGCACAGTGAATAGAGCACCGTTCCTGAATTCAGGAGGATCTGAATTCAAATCCAGCCTCAGACACTTAACACAAAAATTAGCCATGTGACCTTGGGCAAGTCACTTAACCCCAATTGCCCTACCTTCTCCCCTCAAAAAAAAAGAAAGAAAACAAGGTGTCACTATCTCACACACCACAGTGTCTTTTGCAGATCTTTTCATCCTTCACCAGACTTCCCAGGGTTCTTCTAACCTCCGTCCTCTTGATTGAGAATTTTATGTCATATTTGAAAAACTTGAGGCCAGTCTCTCCCTTTTCTTCCCTCCCCTCATCACCCATCACTCATATGCTTTCCACCACTTTCTCCTCCTTTGCCCCTGTCTTATATGAAGATGTGACCCTTCTGCTTGCCAAGTGATCCCATTTTATTCCATCTCCATGCTATCCCATGCTAACTCAATCACCCCTGTTCTCTTGTTAATCTTCAATCTCTCCCTGCCTACTGGCTGCTTTCCCACTGCATGTCTCTCTCAGTCTCAAAAAACTTTCACTTTATCCATCTATCCTTTCTACACATCATTCCATGTCTCCTCTCCCTTTTGTGGCTAAACTCCTTAAGAAAGCTGTCTACAATCAGGGTCTCCACTTGCTCTCCTCTCACTTTTCTTCCTAATTTTCTGTTGTCTGGTTTTTTACCTAATCATTTATTGAAATAGCTCTCTCCAAATTTATCTGTCACTAAATTTGTCACTAAATCTCGCAGCCTTTTCTCAGTCCACAGCCTTTTTGATCTTTCTGCCATTTTTTAAACCATCAGTCTTCCTCTTCTCCTTGATACTCTCTTCTTCTCTCTAGGTTTTTGTGGCATTGTCCTCTCCTGGTTCTTCTCCTACCTATCTGATCATTCCTTGGTCCCCTTTGCTGGATCTTCATTCATGTCACTCTTGTTAACTGTAGGTGTCTCTTAATCTGTCCTGACCATCTTATCTTGTGTTTCTGTGCTATTTCACTTGGTGATCTCATCACCTCCAATGGATTCAATTAACATCCTTATGCACATGATTCTCAGGTCTATTTTTTCATCCTTTAACCTCTTTCCTAACTTTCAGTCTTGAATCTCCAGCTGCCTATTGGATGTCTCAAACTGGGCATCTTAAAATTGATGTGTCCAAAACTGACCTTATTATCTTTCCCTCTAAATTTTTCCCTCTTCCGAACTTCCTTATCACTGTTAGGGGTCCTACCATCTTCCCAATCACCCAGGTTCACAATCTAAGTGTCATTCTCAACTCTTCACTCTCACCTCCCATATCTACTCAGTTGCCAAGTCATCATTTCTATCTGCATAATATCTCTTATATACCCTCCCTTATCTCCTCTGATACAACCATTACCCTGGTGTAGGAGGGATAGAAGCAGCAGTCTGCTGGAGGAGATAGGATAGAAAGGGATTACTTGGGCATGTAGAAGGATGGGTCACATCCTCATATAAGACAGGGGTGAAGGAGGAGGCAGTGGTGGAAGGTGTCTGAGTGATGGGTGATGAAGGGAGGGAAGAAGAGAGAGCTCACCTCATCAACTCACACCTGGACTACTGAAAGAATCTATTGGTTTGTCTCCCTGACTCAAATCTCTCCCCACCCCAGCACATCCCATACTCAGCTAACAAATTGATCTTCCTAAAGTACAAGTCTGATCTATTCAATCAGAAACTCTAACAGCTTCCTGTTGCCTTCAGAATCAAATATAACATCCTTTGGCTCATAAAGCCTTCCATAGCCTTGCCTCTTCCTACATTTCCAGTTGTCTTTATGTTTTTATATCCCTCACATGTACTCTGTGAGCCAATCACACTGGTTCCTTACACACCACACACCATCTTCTGATGCTGGGCATATTTACTGTCTGTCCTCCATGCCTGGAACTTTCTTTCCTTTCTTCTTTACCTCCTGGCTCCCTTCAATACCTTCTACAGAAGCCCTTCTCAGTCTACCTTAATCTCAGTGCCTTCCTTCTGTAAATATTCCCAATTTATCATAGATAGATGGATGGATGGATGGACGGACAGACAGACGGATAGACAGAAGATGGACATCGCAGACGGACAGACAGACAGATAAATCGAAAATCTTGTCTGTAATAGACGTTTCTGTCATCGGCCCCATTAGACTGAGCTTCTTGAAAGCACTGCTTTATATTTCTTTATATTCCCACAACTTAGCATGGTGCCTGGCACCTAGTAGATGCCTAAGGAATGTTTATTATTTGACTGAAAATAAAAGCAATTATTTCATTAGCCCTTGACTAAGCAAGAGTTAACTGAAGCAATATTTTCACTGCAAAGAGCTAATGAATTTAATTACTCTTACATATCATTTTTTTAAATCCTTAAAATAGCACTTAGCCTTTTTAGGAAGCTTGTCCACAAATTCACTGGGCTCCCAGACAACTATGTTGAACTCACATAGTTGTTGACCTTTCACAGACACAGAGGACAGCACCACTTTTGCCACAACAGAATGTTAACCACTTAAAGTGATTCTATGAATCTGAACTGAGTTAGCCTGGGTACTGTATAGTATTTATACTATACAGAAAAGCAACTAGAAATTAACATTTAGAAATGCTAGAGCCAAAGCAGAATTTAGGATGTACCCAGACTAGAAGAATAAAAAGTTGGATGGTTTGCCTTTTAAAAAAATAAACAAATTGCTTTTTTAAATTATGAATCTAACAAATGCCAGCAAATGTGAATACTCCAGTATACAAAGGACAGATAAAGAGGATACATATGAAACCATGAATTTCTGTTACATACAATTTTTAAAAGTATATTTTAAATTTAGAAGAGTAGTACCAATGCTATCCTTCTTACCTCTGTCCCCTTTTGAACTTCCTTTTGGTCTCTTCAATGCATTTTTAAAAATTTTTCATTGACACTCTTCTTTTTTCTTTTTCATTTTTGACATTGCTACCACTACTCATCAAATCCCCTCCCATAACTTCCTCTCCCCCCTAAAAAGTACTCTCTTATAATGAATATCCTGTCATCTGTTTTTAAACTTTTTTTTCTTGTCATCTTTAAAAAGCATTTTAATTTTGTTAATTAAGACCTTGGAAGGATCCTGCAACCCTTCTTCAAATTCAGTACTAATATTAGTATTACAAATAATACTAATATTGTTAATGCTAGTAATTAGTAATACTAGTATTAATCAATAGTCAATAAACATTTATCAAGAGCCTACTATATGCCAGGCACTGTGCTAAATGCTGGGGGTACAAATATGAAAAAAGACCCTGCCCTTAAGGAGCTTACAATCTAATAGAAGACAAAATACAAAAGAAAGCTTAGGGGGTGGGGGGTTGAGGAGGATTTCCTGTTTTGGGGGCATGGTGGAAAAGTCTCAAAGTAGTGAAGCCAGATGAGAAGTGAGAAATCTAAGCTGAGTTCTCTCCTCCAGTGGAGGTTTGGAGCTCATGGCCCCACTCTCCATTCAGAAAGGAAGTAAGTAGTGATGAGATTAAGTACTAAGGCTGATGAAATCTTACAGGATGAGAAAGATTTATAATGAGTATCCTGGGACAGGGTAGAGAAGTCATTTAGAGAAGTACCAAAGTAGTGCAGCCAAATGAGTAAGAAATAAGGAGAACTGGGGGGTAAGAAAGCAATCTTGAGTTTTATTTTTTTTGTCCTGGAGCAACTCATGTCATGAGGTTATATAGTTTAATCGAGTACCTTAAAGATTTCCTTTTCCTTTTCAATAGCAAAGTCTTGCTGCAATGTTAATGGGATATAAGATCTAACCTGCCCATTACATTAATAGGCCTCACATGGAACCCATTAAGGGAGGCGCTTGTAGAAAGGCTTTCACACCTTTTGCTAATTTCTCATTGGGCACGGAGTCACAGGGGTGGAGGGTTGTGATGCCTTCTGGCTCTAAAAAATGTATATACAATCCGAGTTGGTAGTTTGCTTTGGGGGCTCATTTATGAGAAGGATCTTGTGATTCCCTGGTTGAGATTCTGTGTGGCCATATGTTCAGAGCTCCCCGACTGCTCAGATGTAAAGGCTCTCTCAATCCGGGGGTGTATGTAAAGTGTATAGTTGACTCGGGCAGTCAGAGCCCTTCTGTTGGTCTTTGTTTCTCTGCTTCTATTTTCTCTGTATTTTCCCTGTTTGTATTTTCTCTGAAGTTCAGGGTGCTAACTTTTCCCCTGAATTAGTGAATTAATTTTTAAAAAGATTGTTGACCCCTTAAACAACTCTCTTTCCTATTAAAGCAGATCTAAGAACCTATGCTAGCAGCCATCCTGGGTGTGTCAGTGTGGATGCTGCTACACTTGTTCTTCCAGGAGACATAAGGTCAGGGTTATGGTGGCAGAGATGCCATTCAGCAGGACTGGGGGCAAAGAGGTGAGATGACAGGTCCTGGCACTACCTGGATTATTTATAAATGGGGTCATAGATTTAGAATTGGGAGGGACTTGAGAGATGATCTGGTCCAGTCTTCTCATTTTAAGGATGAGGAAGTAAGGACTCAGAGAGATTAAGAGATTTGACCAAGGTCACACAGGTAAAAGGTAGCAGACTTGGGATTCAGACTCAGGTTGTGTGACTACAGATCCAACACAATTTCCAGGAAATTCTCATAAAACAAATTAGCCTTTCCCAGAGATGGATGATCACATGACAGAAATAATAATGTAAGAAATTCTGAGCAGTAGTCCATTCAGTTCAAGATTCTCCCTCTTACAGTGGCACCAAGGAATATTTCAGGGGGAAGATGGTCACTCTTTATAAGATGCCCTCTCTAAATATTAGGAGTATCTACCCAACAACTCTGAGTTTGATTAATGAATTTAATTATCTAATTTATTAATTTATCTCCCACGAATTCTCAAAGCCCTTCTTGAGCTTTATATTTTGAGCCTTTATTCCTTGGGGTAACAAGTCAAAAAGTTTACTTAACATTGTGTAAAGTAATCTCCACTAAGGTCCTATTCCAATGTCTCATGATGTCATGTCCCTGGAGTCTCAATGAGCAAGCCAAAGGACCACAAGCTCTGAGTCCAGCAGGCCATACTACCAAGAAAGGCCTCAAGTATGGGTCCTTTAATGGTTGCATGTCTGTTATCTGAGGATCAGCCTGGCTAAATTTCAAGAAGTTCATCTAAATGTTGGCAATTTTTGAATGCAATTTACTGGTAGAAAAGGGATTTCAGTCTATGTTATTGAAGGAATGTGCATCAAAGTAATGTAAGCAAAACTAATTGCAGAGACAAACATAGAAAGAGGATTAAAAAATCAACACATAAAGAATAAATGGAGGGGCGGCCACGTAGCACAGTGAGTAAGAGCACCGGCTCCAGTGTCGGGATGACCTGGGGATCGAATCCAGGCTCTGACACTTAGCACCCACCCAGAAACACCTGGCCCATGTATAACCCCAATTGCTTTAAAAAAAAAAAAAGAGAATAGATGGAATAAAATACAATCTTAGCTGTCATAACTTTAAATGTGAATGGGTTAAATAATCCAACAAAAAGAAAGGTAGTGACATAATAAATAAGAAAAAACTAAGAACTCTGTCATATACAAGAAATAGCTCTATAAATATAGATACATACAGAATAAAAAATAGAGGCTGGAACAAAATTTACTATGCATATGGTGAATAAAAAAAAGTAAGAGCTGCTATCCTGCTATATCAGTCAGTGAAGGAAGAATCCACACAGATGAAATCATAGATCACTGAAGTACCCTCTCTGGGCCCAGTAACTTAAATCAAACTGCCCTGGTAGTTTGGGTCTCCAGTGGTCAATTGACTACATTCTCCTCAGGGTTCCATGAGTAACCCTAAAGAGTTGTAACATCTAATACCTATGAACCTTATTTGGTGCTTTTCTCAATATCAACCAACCCATATGGGTGAGTCCACATATCAGTGGGCTTTTACAAGAGATTAGCTGCTAAAAAATTATTTACTGGGAAGGTAAGGACAGAAGTTATGAAAACACCCCCCTAACCAGAGGAACACTTTCTTCTTGAGTATACAAGGTCCATGGGAAGAGTGGGCCCAAGATTAAAGTGCAAAGGTAGTCAGGCACACATGTAGGGAACACATGGGACTAAGTGATACTTCATGACTCTTGGCCCTTGGAGTCCTTTTGTTACTTCACAGAGTCCCTACCAAGTTCACTTTGGGAGGGGAGGGTGTTGCATCAGCAATGGTCAAGTTTCTCCCTTGCTCAACTGGGAAGTCTCTTGTTGGATGCAGTGTCTCAGCTAATGTGTTAGTATATTTCTAGGTCTGTGATGCTGAACTGGCTACTCACCAGACTTGACTTTGCCACTACCAGCCCCAGTGGTCTTTACTGGTTGTTAAAGGGGCCTCTGATGCTTCCTCCAACCTTCTGAAAATCACAAGGTCATAACCTTGTCTGTTCCTTCTCCAGATAGACGCTCAATCATCTGAGATAAGGAAACAACAAATAAAAAGGAAACAGGAGAAATGCCCTCAGGGACATGTTCACTAGTTTGATGGGGAAAGTGTCAGCTGCCCTTCCTCCCCACCTACCAGCTCATAGCAGTTCTTTCTTACTTGTAAGCCACAAGGGAAGAGAGATAGAGCTCGTCCACTCAAACATCTTGTATGCACACTGATTTCCAGTTCACTCAGTTTCTACTTAGTCATTAGTCCTTCTGGGCTCTTACCATCATCCTATATATCAACCTGGAGTCTTCACAGCTGAAATTGACTTCCGAAGCTCCACGTGCTAGACTGGCAGCAGGCAGAAAATATTATGTATACTCTGTATAACCCACCATAAAAGCCAAATACAAACATGCTTAAAGGACTGAGACCTCATTGGTCAGCCCTTCATTAAAAGCATAAAATGTCCTAAAGTATCATGTATCTTAAAATGATCTTCCTCTCAAGTTTCAAGGGAGTGATGCCTCATTTTAATACCATGGGGCTGGGGGCAGCTAGGTGGTACAGCAAATAGAGCACCGGCCCTGGAGTCAGGAGAACCTGAGTTCAAATCTGGCCTCAGACACTTGACACACTTACTAGCCATGTGACTTTGGGCAAGTCACTTAACTCCAATTGCCCTCCAAAAAGCAAAAAAAAAAATACAATGGGGCTTGGTAAATATTCACTCATTCATTCAATGAGCATTTTAAAGTATCTATTTTAAAATATCTACTGTGCACTGCATAAACCTCACCTAGCACAAAGGGATAAGCATTTCTTGAGTGACCCTTCCCAGAGCTGAATAAAGGTTCATTACTCAATGATTGTAACCCTCCTGCTTGCCTGTCAATGCCACTTCCCTCTTACACATAGGAATGAACCAATGATGGTAGAATAACAGAAAGCGATCATCATTAATGACTAATAGGAACCCTTATAATAATAATAATGATAGTTAACGTTTATAAAGTTCTTTAAGGTTTGCCAGGAAATACACATACACACACACGCACACACACATGTGTGTATATACAAAAATACATATGGCAAAGAGCCTCATGTAGGTGTATATATTTTGTTGTTGTTGCTGTTCAGTTTTTTCAGTAATGTCTGACTCTCCATGACCCCATTTGGGGTTTTCTTGGACAAAGATACTAGACTAGTTTGCCATTTCCTTCTCCAGATCATTTTACAAATGAGGAAACTGAGGCAAACACAGTTAAGTGACTTGCCCAGGGTTACACAGCTAATGTCTGAGGCCAGATTCAAACTCACAAAGAGGAGTCTTCTTGATTCTGAGCCCAGTGCTCTATATTGAAGCAATAGTCAATCTGTCCCAACATAGGAGACACATGTCTTCCAGAACTTTAGAGTAAGACCTTAACTACATTGTTTTAATTTGTTTTGTATCTAGGAATAACCATCTATGCTGTTGGAGTAGGAAAAGCCATTGAAGAAGAATTGCAAGAGATTGCATCTGATCCCCCTGACAAACATCTGTTCTATGCAGAAGACTTCAGCACAATGGGAGAAATAAGTGAAAAACTCAAGAAAGGAATCTGTGAAGGTGCCAAACATAAATTTGATCAGTGACAAAGGAAAGGGAGCAGCAGGAACCTCCCTATTTCCTAGATTCTCAATCTATTCTTTAGGATCTCCAGTGCTTGGTACCTTTTTATAAAAAAAATTTTTTTTTAAAAGGTGTTCTTTCAAGTTGGGAGAAAAATAATGCTTAAGAAAGCCAAGGAACATCAGGAAGAGGGCCTAGAGATTGAGAGAAAGTCAAGTACAGGCATGTCCCAAATAGTATTCCCCCCCCCATATTCTCTCACAATAACATTAATACATAATAATCAAGTACCACCATAAACATTATTACAATAAACCCAATCAACCAGATGTAAATGTCTTTTACGTTCCAGTTGATGGAGATTAAGAGTCACCTGCCTCTGACTGGTAGAGAGTAGACTTTAATAAATGGATCCAATCAGAAAATTGTTGTTGGTCAAATCCAGGATGTAGCAATCACGAAATATAAAGGGTGCCCACCTGCACAGTTGCTTACTCACCCCCCCAATCCCACCCCATCTCTACTACTCAAATCACTCTTTTTTCTGTTTTGAAAGAAGCCAGTCCTGAGGAGAGAGAATGGGCTGATATGGGGAGTTGCTACTTTTACACTAAAGATGAACCATATTAAGCCCCCAAAGGGAAGACAGAGTTGTGGGAGAGTGATGAGGCTATGAAGATATCATAGAGTCAAAACTCAGACCACTCCCCAGCAAGCGTGTGCACAAACACACACACACTCACACACGCGCGCGTGCGCGCACACACACACACACACACACACACACACACACACACGAGACTCATCAAGGACCAAATAAGAACATATGTGAGGCCAACCCCTTTCATATGTGAGGAGTAGGGTAGGGAGGAGGAATTGGTATTGCCATTACAGAGATCACAGTCTCATTCTCTGCAAGTCTTATTTTCAGCCTTTTGGTAATGCATTATAACATTGTTCCTATGGAACTAACTGCCCCTAAAACACTACTTTGCCTAATGTTCTGTTTTCATGGAACAAATTAACGTTAGGTGGGAGGTATTCCCACCTGAAATGAAACAAATTAAAACTTGGCTAGCTAATCAAAGCGAAACCATTTTAAGTTTCAATGGGTAGCAAAAAGTACAGATTGATGCATATTTTATGTACATCTAAGCAACTGAGATGGAAAAAGGTCAATGGAAAAATGTCCTTCCAAACCATCATTTATGACAATGAGTTTCCATTCATATGAAGTAACACTACTTTACATTTGTATAACTCTCTTATACCTTTCCAAATGCTTTCATATACATTGTTTCATTTATATGAGATCATGGAAAAGGTTGAGAATTCAATTCAATGCAGTGAGAATATATTATTTGTCTGCTGTGTGGAAAATGCTATGCTAAGAACTAGTGACATATAGGCAAAAATGAAATGGCCCTTGCCCTGGGAGAGCTTAAGTTATACTGGAGAGATGCACTATGCACAGAGATAGGTAACGACATAAAATTATCCAAAATAGTTTCAAGAGGAAAGGAATGCTAATAACAAGGAGTGGGAAGGAGTTAAGGGGAGTTAAGGAGTGAGGTGGGGAGAGAGATCAAGAAAGGCCTCCTGAAGGGAGTGCTAATAACAGGGGGGGATGTCAGCTGGGGGTAAGGAGTGGGGAGATAAGGAAAGGCCTTATAGAGGGGGTAGTGCCTGAGCTATGCTTTGAAGGAAAGTACATTCTAAGAGGCAAAGGTGAGAAAGGGGAACATAGGAAAGAAGCATGACTTCTACTTGATTTTTACATTTTGACTATTTGATTTTTATAGCTTAGATTTCGATCTGAAAGATATATTCATAATCTCTTCTGTTCTCTTTCTCTGTGACTTAAAAATAGATGTAAAGAAACTCCAACAAATTTAGATATGTTATTACTTACTCATAAATTCTCAGTTCAATCAAGTACACCAGATCTACCCTAAATTGTACAAGCTTCTCCTCGAGAAAGAGGGGATTAAGTTAAAGAGAGAGGAAGAAGAAAGGTCTTCTGTTTTATTAGACAGATGATGTATTAAAAGTAATAACAACAAATAACATTATCCGTTCCAAGTCGGTCATCAGGAAAATGGCATGCAGTATATGCTATCACCATTGGCACTTTGCTCCTTCAGCTGCTTTTCTCATGACATTCCACCTAATTTCTTTATGACTAATATTTTGGTGGATGGTATTAACTGAAAGATGTTGCCTTAGCTTGCAGGCCTCTTTTATTAGAAAAAACTTCCCTGATTTCATCTGCCTGGCATAGGGTACTGAGGGGCTTTGGCAATCTTAAAGTTCAGAAAGAAATAAAGTAATTTCAGTCAGAAGCAAAAGTATAGTCACTCTGAAGTAGTTGCCAACACACACACACACACACACACACATACCTAAGGGGTCCAAGCTGCACTCACACTTGGACAGCCATCACTGAATCTCACTCCTTGATCATATCTTTCCTCCTAGCTCTAGAAGACTCAAGTGGGAACCAAGACTCCCCAGCAGGTGATCTTCCCAAGATGGCCCAACAGTCCCCAGGTAAATGAAAAAAAGCCCTTGAGTATTTCATCATTCTATAGGTCAGCAAACGAAGACCAGAGTGCCAAATCTGACCACCCCCTGTTTTTGTACAACCTTGGAACTAAGAATGGTTTTATATTTTTAAATAAAGGAGAGTCTTTTTTCATTTTACAATGTAAAACCATTCTTAGCTGACTGGCCATACAAAAACAGGATGCAAGATTGGGTCTATGGGGCATCGTTTGCTGACCCCTATTCTTATCTAAAGCATCATAAAATTTTAGAACTGGAAAGCACCTCAGATATCATCTTATCTAACTCTCACATTTTCCAGGAAGGAGATGAGGCCAGTAGATGACCTGACTTGTCCAAGGTCCCATGGCAAAACTAACACTAGAACCTGATCCTCATAACTTCCAATTCAGCCCTATTTCCAGGACACCATAAAAATGTTATCAGCTTCTTAAGAATAGGGTGTGGATTTGGAGTTAGGACCACCTAGGGTCAGATCTTTTATCAGACACTTACCACATACCACAGTACGTCATCTGAGCCTCAGAAATATCCAGTAATAAAACCCATGACATCAAATGTCTATGTACTAATGAAGAACTTATGGGCAAAATGGAAGATGAACAAGAGAATCAAAAACAAGGAAGAAAACTTGACTTCATAGTTCCGCTGAGATTTGGCACCTTGATTGGAATAGGTTTCCTTTGGAGGAGTATACCTAAAGAAGCCAGCCAATTACAGGGGGGAGGGGAAATTCTCCTTGTATTAAGTAAGTATACTTATGTGAGTTCAGATCTGGCCTCATATTTACTATCTATGTGACCTTGGACAAGTCTGTTTGCCTCAGTTTCCTCATCTGTAAAATGAGCTGGAGAAGAAAATGGCAGACCACTTCAGTTTCTTTGCCAAGAAAACTCCAACAGGGTCACGAAGAGTCAGCATGACTGAACAGCAATACTCACAAAAGGAAATCAAAACACAAGAGTGGGGAATCATGGAAGAACAAACAAAAGCAATTATGTCATTGCACTATGCCAAAGACTACCTGTGCCAAGAGAAACTAGATGAGGAGTTTGGAAAATAAAGCACAAGACTAACATTGAAATATGATGTAATTGTAATGTGGTGCTTCAGTTATACAACTATCAGCTGGAGCTCTCCATTTGACAAAAAGCAATGAGCTAATAACTTCTAGGTTTGCCATAATAATAATCTCAACAAGGAGAAATTCTACTCTGGATCAAATTTTCATCAACATGCAAGAACTGATTGCTGGTAAAGAAAGGATGAGAGGTGACCACTATCTCTTAGAGTCTGTTATAGAAAATAGAAAAATGATAAAGGGATATGAGGGGGCAGCTAGGTGATAGTGACTAGAATGCCGGACCTGGAGTCAGGAAGACCTGAGTTCAAATCCGACCTCAAGGCACTTACTAGCTGTGTGACCATGGACAAGTCACTTACCCCTGTTTGCCTCATTTCCACAGTTGTAAAATGAGCTGGAGAGGAAATGGCAAACCACACCAGTATCTTTGCCAAGAAAATCCCAGATGGTGTCATGGAAAGTCAGACACAATTGGAAAATGACTGAAGAAAGGGATACAAACAGGCAGCTTTCAAAGGAAGAGAATTAAGTCTAAAAGCCAGTGAGTTTGACTATGATTCCTGGAAAAAATCTAGAACCCATTATTGAAATGATGGTTAACAAACATCTAAAAAAAAGCCAGTATGGCTTCAGTAAGAACAAGTCATGACTAATTCAATTTATTTTCCATTTTGTGAGGTGGCAGTCTATTTGCCTAAGTGGAGGGCTTCAAATTGCAGATCCTTAAAGTATTAAACTGGTATATAGGACAAATACAGGAGATGGAGCTTTAACTAGATGTTAACTAAGTATTTGATAATGTATCTCATACAGTTCTTATAGAAAAGATGGAGAAATGTGGGCTGGACAATTGTAGTTTTAGTTTGGAATTGGTTGAATGACCAGATTCAGAGACATTAATGGTTTCAGACCACCTTGGAAGAAGGCTTCCAGTGGAGTTTCCTGGGGATCTGTGCTTTGCCCTGTGAAGTTTAACATTTTCATTTATTAGGATAAAGGCATAAATATCATGCCTAAACAAAGTCTCCACTGAAACAAAGTTGGAAGTTATAGCTTATATATTAAATGACAGTCAATATCCCAAAAGATTTTGACATACTAGAACATAGTGGAATCAAGTTAGATGAAATTTAATAGGGGTAAATGGAAAGTCTTAGACTTGGATTCCAAACATCTACTTCACAAATACAGCAGTTCACTGGGGAAAGGTCTGGACTACAAGTTCAATATGCATTAGCAGAGTGACCGAACAGCTGAGAAAGAAAGTGATTTCAACTCCAGGATTAGAGAGACATAACTTCCAGGAATACAGAAATGGCAGTCGCACTGCACCCTGCCCTGGTCAGACTACATCTGAAATATTGTGTCCAGTTCTTGTTGCCACCATTTTTAGGAAGCATATTGTTTTTATTGTTTGTCCTTCGTTCTTGAAGAGGATCATGACATCAAGGAGGTAAAGTCATGACATGCAAGTGAATTGGATTTAAATGAGGGAGGGCTGTACAAAGTCATCAGCCTCACTTTCTCCTCCAGAGCCATTTGGGTCCAGTGGTGAGATACAGATCAGGATGACTGGAAAAAGCACTGGATACAGTGAGAGACCTTGGTATTTTTTGGAAAGCTAAGGAATGTCCAGAGGAGGGCACCAGAATGGTGAAAGTCCTTGAGTCTGTGCCAAAGAAGGATCATTCGAAGAAGATGGGGGTGGCTGGCCTGGAGAAAAATTTAGAGAGCACATGATAGTGGTCTACAAGTGTTTGAAGAGAGTGTTTTGCCTTGAGAACCAGGGATTTTATTTGATCCATTTGGCCCCAAAAGGAAGAACCAGGAGCAATGGGTAGACATTGTAAAGGCTTGATGTCAAGAAAAGCTTTTTAATAATTCAAGATATCCAAAAGTGGAATGGGCTTTATTGGGAGGTTATGGGGTTCCCCCTCACTGGAGCTCACCTAGCAGAAGTTGGACGGCCACTAGCCAAATACATTATGATCAGAATTCTTTTTCAGGTGTAGTTTTGCCTAGATTGACACCAAAGTCCCTTCCAACTTTGAACTTCTGTGGGTCTACAAAATGGTTCTCATTCAGTCTGTCTTGATGGAGGGCTATGAAATTGCATGTCAATGAAGTATTAAAATAAAATTGATGCCTTCACTCACTATTACTCTGACAGACCTAAGAACAGGACTGAAAGTCTTAACGTGTTCATGTACATCAAAGAGAAAGAACAGAACAATTTATGCCAACTACAGCTTTTTTCTTTTTTAAACTAGATGACACAGAGAAATTGTGAATCATGTTATTCCACTTATAACCCTACTTGGTCAATGGTATGCACTACAGATGGTCTTTATTGCTACAGCTCTCCCCCAAAGACAAACTACATAACATCAAGGCAGGAATACTAAGTGTCTCTCCCTGCTGATGGTTGTTTTGTAGCCAGGTTTGATCTCAGCTCTCTCTCTGTTTCTCTCTGGGTGGTCTCTTGCAGAACCTGATCCAGTCACCATAAATATCCAAGACCTACTTTCCTGTTCTAATTTTGCAGTTCAACACAGATATCTCTTTGAAGATGACAACCTTTCACAGTCAACACTGAGGCTTTTCCATTCAACCAAAACAAAAGGTAATTCCAAGATATATGTATTTAATGTGATACGTTCGTTATAAGCCTTTTAGCTCCCTGAGCAAATGCGTATGAAAAAAGGGATCAGAGAATAAGAGAATTAGAACTGGAAGAGACTTAGGGGTCATCCAGTCCAACTCCTACGTTTTACAAAGGAGGAAACTGAGGCCCAGAGAGTTTAAGTGATTTGTCCAAGGTCAGCAAAGGTGGGATTTGAACCTGCTCCTGTGACTCCCAATCCAGTACTCTTCCCTTTGTGTCACAGAGAAGTAGGGACAGGAAAGTAGGATGAGGTAGCTAGGTGACATAGTGGGGAAGCTAAACTTAGAATCAAGAAGAACTGAGTTCAAATCCTGCCTCAGACACTTAACTGGCTGTGTGACCCTGGGCAAGGTAGTAACTTCTCTCAGCCTCAGTTTCCCCATCATAAAATGAGGATAATAATAGCATCCACCTTTTACAGGGTTGTTGTGAGGATTGAATTGAATTGAAAAGGAAAAGAGGGGAAAAGGAAAAGAGGGGAAAGTCTAAATAACATGAAAAGTAAATGGACAGGGGCAGCTAGGTAGCGCAGTGAACAGAGCATTGGTCCTGAAGTCAGGAGGTCCTGAGTTCAAATCTAGCCTCAGACACTTAGCACGTACTAGCAGTGTGACCTGGGCAAGTCACTTAACCCCAATTGCCCTCCAAAAAGCAAAAAAAAAGTAAATGGACAGCCTAGAAGGAAGCTAGAATAAATGACAGGAGTTAACAATAATTGGTATTTATATAGTACTTTTATATCTACAAAATGCTTTACAAATATAATCTCATTTGATCCTCACACATCAACCCTGAGAGGCAGATGCTATTTTTAATCTCCATTTTACAAATGAAAAAACTCGCAGATTATAGATTAAGTGACTTGTCACACAGTCAGTAAGTGTCTGAGACTGGATTTGAACTCAGGTTTTCCCGACTCAAAGTCCAGGACTCTATCCACTGCACTACTTAACTGCTTCAAGATATCCCCAAGACAGTTCATTAGAGAGGACCAGATTCTCCCCTTATTGGGGAATAAGAGCCACTGCTAATCCTAGAAGAGTATATGGCATTTCTTGGTATTTGCTTTATTGGCTATTGCTGCATGGAAAATGTTGAGTATATCTGTTCATTATGGTTTCCTCCTTATGCTGATTCAGTTCTGTTATTATGTGTCTGGGACATTTAGTGGGTTATAGAGGTGAACACTTTCCATCTGTTTTCCCAGGAAGTCCTTCAGAAGAAAAACATGATCAGTGCAAATGTGAAAACCTCCTTACATTCCAGAACTTTGCAAACCAAGAGGTGAGAAAACTCACAGAGAGATATATCCTTTGCTTATAATTGTGCTTCAGTATGGGGTTCAAGGTATGTGGATTTTTTTAAAGAGTGTGAGAGAGGATAGATGACACCTGGGAAACCTCCAGTGCAGTCATTCCCCATGAAGCCCACCGAACCATTTGCTACTAGTACAAGGCAGTCTAATAGGAACAAATTCTCTAATTGTTTTGACGAGACAACTAACTGAAAGCCAAAAGCACTGCTTTAATGCCGGGAGGTCAAGCACTTAAATGCCACCTGCTAGCCTAGCGGGGTGAACCAGGGGCCATCCTGACAGGAGCCAACCCAGACTTTGCTAAAGGAGCACAGATCATGACCTTGACTCTTAACTGTTTCCTCCTCCTTCTCCCCCCTGGTGAGAGGACATGTACCAGGTCTGGATCACCTCCAAGGTACAGTATGGTAAAGCAAATGATGTTTGAGAATTAGGAAGCATCAAACTGTATCTGACACCTGGACCCATTTCCTTAGCCCTGAAGGGTAACTACTTCTAGTTTTTGATTCTCTGCACATAAGTTTCTGGAGAAGAGTGTGTTGGCAGCAGGGAGCCTTTACATCAGCATTTTAAAGATAAAACATTCCGCAGAGGGAACAGCCAGATCCAATGATTCATTAAAACAATATTACTTACAAAGGAATGCTTTGGGATAACAGAAGAGGGGCTCAGTGATTTCACACACTAAATACCCTTCCTGCTGCTTTCAACTTAAAGCAACAGTGTGCCTGTATGCTATACAAAGCCCGATACTAGAGTCCTGTTTTCAAAGGTCTTTACTATGCACTAACCAGACTGCAGGAAAACTATTTAATTCAGAGCCACCTCTGTGCCGGCTAGCTGCTGCAATAAGGAATAGCATGTAGCAATTACCTTTTTGAAAGTCCACAATATGTTTTCCAAGTAAATGAAATAAGCTTCTGCATGTGGTTATTGTAATGGATGAGTCTGGGCTCTAAGTGCTTGAAAGTGCTGAACTGGCAGGAATTTCCCCAGCTAGAATTCTGCCACCACCATCTAGGCCTAAGGGTAGATACAGGAATGGGAGAGACAGTTAAGCCCCCTATGCCACAGATAGCTCCTCCCATCCCCTAATCGTGCCTTAGCTTAATCAAGGAGAATCAAACCCAGCTTCATTATAGGGAGAAGGAAGGCAACAGCTAGAACCCCACAGGGCCCCCTCTCCATATCCCTTCCCAAAGCTATAAAATTGGTAGAATCAATATGTTTAAACTGGTGGTGTTGAAGATAGCCAGGGATGTAGCAGGGCTAAGACTCTCCAAGGTTCCCTACTGGGGGATGAGATGTTAGGACCAGTACGATGGGTGTATAAGAAACTCTGACCTTCCTGGGCTCACTCTTCTGTACCCCAGCTGTGACCTTGGCTATGCTCTTGCTCATTTCTAAATGACCATCTCCACCCCATAACTAGAGTCAAACCAAGGCTGACAGAGAAGCAGTCCACTGGCTCCCAACAGAAGAAGCCGTATATGGAATACCCCAGGACTGTGGATGGCCAGTGAATACAGGAAGTTGCAGGGTACGGGGTATACCATGGGTCAGGAATCTACAGCTACTTAGCCACTTGACCATCATTATGGCATATAATGGCAGAGTTTTCTCTTGCCTTTGCCTGCTTCATTCTCTTTCTTTTCTCCATTTGTCTCCTACCTCTCTTTCTTCCCCTTTTCCAGTTTAATTTCTTTAGTTTTTCAGAGATTCAGCTCCTTGTCCTCTACCCTTCTAGTGAGTGCATATATCAGACCCTTACCATTCCTGATTGTACATTTGGGGTAAACTTGATCCCCTCCCCCTCAAAAAATGCTTCACAGCATTCATTACAGTCATACAATGGAATTAAAAAAAAATTCTAAAGCTATACTTCAACCAACTGAGCTAACTGGCCTAAGTCAGGATTAAAATGTGTATGTTTTTAAACAATAAAAGAGTATAAGGTGTTGAATATGAGCTGCTTAAATATAAATGCTATGTACAGTTCATTTTCAAAACACATGCTAGCAATGGGAAAAGGCAAGGATTGTTTTGTTTTGTTTTTTTCTGGTGGAAGGCACTCCAAATTTTATGTGGCTAACTATACCTGCATATGAATTCAGAGTGGACAAAAAAAATGCATTTTGGATGCTTCTTTGTTTGTTTCCTTAACTGATGGTTTACTGGAAGAAATGACAAGGAGAATGGAAGTACTAGAAAATCGCCTGAGATACAGATGAAGATCTGAACTTGTCTGTGTGTTTATATGCAGAATTATCATTCCAGACAGAATTATGATGAAAGCAGGTCAGAGTCATGGAGCTCCAGGTGCTAAATCTGTAACATTATCAAATCCCCAAACATTTCTGGGGTAGAGATTCAGTGTTAGATTCCATGTGGAACCAAGACAAAAAGCAACTAACTTGTAAAAATACATTTAGAAAACAACCAGACTGAATTCCCAGTAGAATTCAACCGAGAAGAAATAAGCTACCCAGCTAATGCTATTGTTTTGGAAAATATATTTGTGGGCATTTTAAAAGGTATTTTTGTCATATATATATGGTGCACATCATTTATTTCACTACTTGTTCCTCCCTTATAAAGTGAGTGTGGCCAATGTTTCATTTGACTACAAAATAAACCATTTTTTAACTTGGTTTTTTTTTTTTTTCCACTATGATTGGATGTTGCCTTTAGAAAAATCTAAACAGTATGGCATTTTTTTTGTATTGGACTTTAACTTGATATATATGTGGATATATGCAGGTCTCTTTGCTGAATTATAAGATATGCATTTTATTATAAGTTGGGAATTTTATATTCAAATAAAATTGAGGAAAGATGTATCATTGTCCAGAGCTCTGACTTAAAACAGTCACAATAAGGAATCCAAAAGAGCCTAGAAACCATCTCAACAAGCAAATATTTTATCTCCTTGCTAAGTGGAAAATCATGACAAATAAAAGCGATACCAATTTAGAGTACAAGTTCATCTGTGAAACTTTATAGGAAAGGACAGGGCTGCTAGGGCCACCATAGTACATAGAGTGCTGAGTCTGGAGTTAAGAAAACTCATCTTTGTGAGTTCAGATCTGGCTTTGGACATGTAATAATTGTGTGACCCTGGACAAATCACTTAATTTTGTTTCCCTCTCTTTCATCTGTAAAACGAGTTGGAGAAGGAAATGACAAATCATTCCAGTATTTTTGCCAAAGAAAACCCCAAATGGGATCATGAAAAGTTGGACACAACTGAAAAATGACTGAACAACAATAGGAAAGGACAAGAGATTGCACCCTGCGTCATTTAAAAAACCGGGAAAGGAAGGAAAAAAACACTGCAGAAAGTTGTGTGTGATGCTCAGCTTAACCCAGATCATCTGGAGAGCTTAAGGATATACATGTAGCTTAAGGACAACAAATAGACATGAAATAGAACAAATCTGTCACTATTTCTATAGCAATATATTCTCATCATTGATACTGGAACCAGCACAATTAGGTTCTTTAAAATTTCTAGATGAAGGAAGAGTATGTGGACTTGACAAGATACAGAAGAAATGTGTTGGATGCAACAATTTAATAGCACTTACGTTTTTTGTGGTTTTTTTTTTGCTTTTTGGAGGGCAATTGGGGTTAAGTGACTTGCCCAAAGTCACATGACTAGTAAGTGTATCAAGTGTCTGAGGCTGGATTTGAACTCAGGTCCTCCTGACTCCAGGGCTGGTGCTCTATTCACTGTGCCACCTAGCCACCCTAATAGCACATACATTTTAAAGAGGATTTCAAAGAGGAAACAATTTCAAAAGAATGGGAAAAATTACAGGTAGTATAAGGGAAGTAAGAAGTAGAGCTAAAAGACAGAAACTTGGAGTGAGGAGAGATCCAAGTTTGAGTTCCACCTCAACCATTGGTGGCTTGGGGCAAGTTAAATAAATGCTTATTGACTGACTTTTAACCTTTCTCAGACTATTTTCTCATCTGTAAGATGGAGATGATAAGATCACCTACTTTACATGTTGTGGTGACATTCAGTAGAGCAATTATATATGTAAAATGCCTTGCAAATCTTTAAGCTATGTAAACTTTAGCTATTGTTATTATTACTTAATGCCAAGTACTGTGGCTACATAAACAAATGGAAACAGTGGAGAAGATGTGGTCAACAGTATCACATGCCACAAAGTAATGAAGAAGACCCAATGATGCTATATAGAATTATAGAACACAACCATCTCTAAAGACTCAAAATTGCAGGTGATCCTTAGGGCAATAAAAAAACATAATGTGGAGATAAGTAGTCTGTAAAACATATTCATAAATAGTATAGAAGGTATCAAGGATACATCATTGGAAAAGGAGATGGGTCAGTCATATGGCCAGAATGAGACCTACAGAGCCCAAGTGCTATATTGGTATCTATGAGACTTTATTTTTTTTTTTAAAGCAATCGGGGTTAAGTAACTTGCTCAAGGTTACAGGGCCAGTTATTTCTGGGTGTGGTGCTGAGTATCTGAGCCCGGATTTGATCCAGGTCATCCCAACACTGGAGCCGGTGCTCTTACTCGCTGAGCCACCTGGCCGCCCCTAAGCAATTGGGGTTAAGTAACTTGCTCAAGGTTACATGGCCAGGTGTTTCTGGGTGGGTGCTAAGTGTCTGAGCCCGGGATTCGATCTCCAGGTCTTCTCAACACTGGAGCTGGTGCTCTTACTCGCTGTGCTACCTGGCCGCCCCTATCTATGAGACTTTAAAAGAAACAGAGGAAAGGCTCTTTCCAGTTGGACAGGAGGATTTATGAGAGGATATAGTGGGGTGCATCATAGTCTACGTGGATGGATGGAGTAGCTGCATCAATGAGATCACAGAACCATAAAAATAGCAGAGTATTCAGTAGATATATTGGAATTGTTTCCAGATGACTACTCTCAGTTGCCATAGATTTGTTGTAACAAGCCTCCCTCTGGTGGTTATAAAGAATACATCTGTTTCACAATCAGATTTAGACTTGGAATGATGCTGTTAAGTCACCACATTTCAAAAAATATTATTATTAATAACAACAGCAAGCATTTATTATGCTTTGAGATTTACAAAGTGCTTACATTTTATGATTCTCACATCAACCCTGTAATATAGGGATGAGTATTATCTCCATTTTATGGATGAGGAAACAAGGCTAAGAGATTAAATGCCTTGCCCCTGCCTATTCACAAAGCTAGTTATGTACCAAGGACAGGCTTTGAATCCAATTCTTCTGACTCAGTTATTCACTGAAGAAACATTTATTTAGTGCCTACAAATAGAAACCAGGTATCTATAGATCTAGGTGACAGAGATACAGACAAAAACAAACACAGGTTCCATTATATTCTAGAAAGAACTTATACACAATTAGAGTAGGGATAGGGGTTGGAGCTGTGATTTCACTGATAATAGGGAATTCCCAGGTGAAGAAATGCCTTTTGCCAAAGCAGATTGCCACCTCCCCTGCAACTTACAGTCTTAAAGAGTTTGTGATTTGCCCAGGATCATATAGCCAGTAGGTGTTAGAGGCTGGACCTGAATCCAGGTCTTCCTAGACAAGGCCAGATCTCTGTTCACTATGTCATACTCCTTTTAATGTAACAATGACAAATTAATTTGGTGGCAGTGATCAGGATAGGCCTCATGTAGTTTGACAATTGAGCTGATTCTTGAAGGCATCTAATTATTCTCTTCTCACTCTTCTAGTGAGGAGTGCATTCCAGGCCCATGGAAAAGCACGGATGGGACATGAAAAGTTGTGTATGGGGAATGGAGAGTAAGCCAACCTGGTTGGAGAGAGTTCACAGATGAAAGTAATACGCGATGCACTAAGTATGGAAAGTTAGGCTGGGGCCAAATTGTGAAGTGCTTTAAATTGCCCAAGGGGAGTTTTAATTTTATCTTAAATGCCATGAGGAGTTTCTAGAGCAAGGGGGTATGTCCAGCACACTCTACTATATTATCTATCATTTGCTTTTTCTAAAAACCTCAAGAATGGCTTCCAATTGAATAAAAGAAAAATAGAATATGACCTTCAATCCCACAGCCATTTTCACATGATTTCACTTGATTCTCACAATTGGGTGTGAAACAGGCTGGTATTATTCTCATTTAATAGATGAAGAAAATGAGGTGAAATGAAATGATCCAAAGTTGAATACCTAATAAATAGTAGTAGTTAACAAAGTAAAGCTAAAGCTAGAGCTGAGGCCTTCTGTATCTAAGTCACGCTCCAATATACAAAAAGGGCCCTTAATTAGGTCCAGAAAAAACTGACAAAATTCCCTGGGAAAAAAAATCAGTTTTTATGCTTTTACTTATTCTTAAGTTTTTGCTTCTTTTTATTTAATCCAGGTTCATGTATTTATTTTGATGTTGAATTTTTTTATAATTCTGAATTCCAAAATTTTCCTCCCTCTAGCCCCTCCACCACACATTGAGAAGGCAAGAAATATATCGGTTTATACATGCATCACCTTCATTTTCAAAAACATCCTTCTGATCTCTTGTAAAAAAGACTGAAAAATAGGGATGGATATTGGGGGTGGGAGGCAGTTTAGAAAAAGTAATTAATACATCAACCCACCTGATAGTAGATGAACTAATCAACAAGCCTTTATTAAACATGTTTCAGCTTAAACCCAGGGATGCCAAAAACTTACATTATGTACAAAGACACTATGGATACAAAAACAAATGAAAAGCAGATGTATTGTCCCATGCTCAGTCTCCCACCTCCATGAGGAAGGTAAATTAGGACCATAGTGCAGCTAAGGGCTCTCTGTATTAGTTACCATGGTTAGCAGCAAAGTTCTCTCAAAATGAAAGCACGTCACCTTACCCAAAGCAAGGTGACAGTGAAGCAGCTCTGGAGATGACCCCCTAACTTTCTTTTTAATCTGACATGATGCTTCCACTTGGGGAAGGGGGGGGAAGGGAGTAGGGAGAGATGTTGCAGGTGATAAATGGATGCCAAGCAAGTTATCTGCCATCTCTGCTTCTAGATCGATGACTTGGGACCTTTGAACAATTAGCTGGTTGAGGGGAACAAGCATGAGATTGGAAAACATTCTCCTTTTTTACTCAAGGCTAGGTCAAAGGGGAATATAGATGGAACATCCAGAATACTTTGAATTGGGGCCCAGCCAAAGTCTGGCTTGTCATATCATCCTTCCTTCTTTCTCATAATCCGTCTCAAATCTCTCCCTTTTTCTATTTGTACATTCCTGGCAGAGGACAGTTTAGCTGGATTTTTCCTAAAATACAGATCTGACTACCAATCACTCCCCTGCTCAAAAACCTTCAGTGATTCATTCCCTATTGCTTCTTGAATGGAACAATTGGAATGATCCAGAAGCCATTGTAATTTAACCCATACTTAAACAAGAATCCCTTCTACAATGTGACTATCACCTAGCTTTTGCTTGAAGCAAGTCTACTCCCCTTTCCAAACTTATTTCACATCATATCACTTTAACATTCCAGCCAAATTGGACTAATAGCCATAAGCCTTACTCAAAATTCTATTTCCCCTCTGTGTGCATTAACACAGGTTGTCCTCCATGCCAGAAAGGTCCATTCTTTCGCCACTGCTCAGAATCCTAACCTTCTTTCCAAGGTTTAGCTCAAATGCCATTTCCTCCCAATCCCCTGTTCTTAGTTATTCTTTCCTTCATCAATTTATCCTTACACTTTGATCTCTCCTTTGCCACCTTTCCTCCTTACATTTCTGTACGTACCCGTAGTGTCTCCCATAACTTATAGTAAGCTCTTTGAGGGCATTTTTTTCTCCAAATATCCCAGGCACTCAAGCAACGTTTATTGAATTTAATTAGATAAAAAAAATGGCATAGAAAGTTCAGTCAGTTTAAAAAAAAGCTCCCCTCAGGAATCAATCTCCCAAAAATTTTGGTTCAATTTTCAAAGTTTAATAGCTTAAAACTGAACTAAGATGGGGAGATCTTGTATTGACTGAATACTTAGGAATATTGGCACTCAACCTTTTCAAGAAGACAGGGATTAGAACAGTGCCAAATATACACAATATAACAGAAATGGCAAGCTATGTAGCTCTATCAGTGGATGGTCTGGATATATCACACTTTACTAATCTTGATAGCATTCTTGAGGAGTTAAGTAAGCATAACTTATTTAAAGGGACAACCAAAATATGTTCATTTGACTTTAAAAATAAACCTTTCATAATGTTCCACAAGATCATTTTGAAGCTGGAATGCAACATTTACTAAGTACCTACTATGTGCAAGGATTTAAAGGGGATAGTTTATCACTGATCAGATACTGCATAAGAGAAAGAAAAAGTAGGTTTCTCAGGAAATGGGACCAGTTGAGACATTTTATATATATGAAAGAGAAAGGATGAAGTCACCCAAGTCTACACATGAGCCGTTCTTTACTGAAATGCCAAAATGACTTGAATAAAATACAGTAAAGATCCCTAGGACGCCCAATCAGTTAGCCTGACCTCTAAGCTCCTCAATCTGGCCCCAGCCTTTTGTGGAACTGACACTCCAGGCAAAAGGGACCATTCACTCTTCCCCAAATTCAACCTGCTGCAGTCCTTTTCCCTCCTACCCTACTCTTGCTTGTCAAAATCCTACCTATTCTCCAAGGCTGTTTATATGCCCACCTCTATCTACCATGAGACTTCCTGAACCCACTGCTGAACTAAATAAAACTTTCTATGCCTTTCCTAAGGAACTTCTTACATTCCACTTTATATTACAGCTATGTCTTAACTTCCCTACTAAATGCTAAGTCTTGAGAAACAGGGCTTTTTATTTTTATCTCCATATATATTTATTATGTAAAACTTATGCAAGTGAATGTTGAAAACTAAAAATAAATTAAAAAAAATACTGTTAGGCAAGTGCTATCATTTTCCCCATTTTACAGATGAGTGAGCAGGCTTAGACAGGTTAAGTGGCTTGCCCAAGGTCATAATGCCTAGTTAATGTCAGAGGCAGGTTTGAACCCAAGTCTCCTGACTCCATCACTCTTTCCACTTTCTCTACCCAGAGATAGCTGGTCTGAAGAAATAAGACCAAGGGTTCTTAGCTTGCTGTCTATGAACTTGGTTTTTAAAAATATATATCTCGACAACTGTATTTCAATATCATTTTTGTAGCCCTGTGTACTTTATGCATTTCTGAGTCCAAAGGACGCCAAAGGGGTCCATAATACAAAAACAGAATGCAGAATGCTGTCATAAGACCAATGTGCTGCTGCAGACCAAAAACAAAAACAAAACAAACCCACCCATTAATCATTGCATCCTTGTATGAAACCATGTTAACATTTACAATACTATGTGCAGTTTTTAAAGTTCTGACCAAAATGGGAAGATATATAGATATGGATATATGTTAACTTGGGCAGGAGGAAAAAAGGACTGGAAAACACACAAATATAATAACAAATGAAAACATTGGATTATGAACTGATTAAATGAAATCACCAGTATCAGTGGCAGTAAACCTTCACACTGCCCCCACCCCTAAAAATGAGAGACTAAGGGTGATTATGATAAATCAAGTTTTGGGTTTTTCTAAGAGATAAAGCAAATAAATCTGAAATATTCAACACGTTTTTATATTAAACTGTAGGAATGGAGGGAAAAAACATTCTCTGTCCTCAAGATTATAATTAAATTAAGTGGCTGGACTGAAGGAGGGAGATGTGGTGAAGGAAACAAACTAAAAAGAATAGTCTGAAAAGATGGCAAATGGAGTATCAAAAGGGTATGAACAGATTTGCTCACCAAATCCCAATATAACAGAATTAAGGACTGCTCTAACCTTTGAAGAAATAAATTTCAAACAAATAACCCCCAAACGTAAGCAGCTTTTTAAGTTTAATAAATTCATGAAGACAAATGAATTGCAGAGACCTTTCTGTGGTCACCTGTAAGTTGATAGACTCCACATACTTTGCAAAGCATGCAGCTAGAAGCTACTGTTCACAATAAGCATTCATCATTAATCAGCAATTTGACTTATTTACACCCTTCATTGCTGTTTACCTATTTCACAAATGTGTCTCACCTAAAATTACCTAAAAAACAGGACCACACCTGGACTTTTATCTATAGTTCCCCAGTGCCTAACACAACATATATAGCAAATACTCATACTAGATTGAACGAAAAATTATATGAAACTTCTGTATTTGATTAGATGTAATGTTTCTTGAGGATAGAACTAGTCTTTTTTCCTTGTATCCTCAATGACTAGCAAAAATTGTGCTACAAGGGGTGGCCAGGTAGCACAGCAATTAAGAGCACCGGCTGCAGTGTTGGGATGACCTGGGGATCAAATCTGGGCTCAGATACTTTGCACCACACCCAGAAATAACTAGCTGTGTAACCTTGAGCAAGTTACTTAATCCCGATTGCTTTAAAAAAAAAAATTGTGCTACAGAAGTGCTTAATAGGTCAGTCGGCAACCTTTTATAAAGAACTCTTTGTGGCTGGCAAGGTTGCTAAGTGTTTGGGATACAAAATAATGGGCAAAAACAACTGTCTCCACTGTCAAATTTTATATTCACCTAATCAATCAATAGACATTTATTAATTACCCATGTGCAGGCCATATGGATACAAAAAAAGGCAAGAAGACTGCCCTATTCCCAGTTACACAACTCTGTATACCCTTTGACCCAGCAATACCACACTAATAGGTTTGTCTCCCACTGTGATCAGGGAAAAAGGGAAAGAATATATGTTCTAAAACATTTATAGCAGATCTCTTTGGTGGTAAAGACCTGGAAATTGAAGGAATGTTCATCAACTGGGGAAGAGCTGAACAAGGAGTGGTGTTTGACCATGATGGAATACTATTGTGCTGTAGGAAGTGAAAAGCAGATTGATTTTAGAAAAGGAGTCTTAAAAAAATAGTAAAATTTTAAAAAAGGTAACTTGCATTAAAATGAGTGAAATCAGCATAACCAAGAAAATATTATATATAGTAACAGCAATATTGTTTGAATAACTGAATAAGTTATTCCATTATATATACTCAAATCAACCAAAGGACCTATTAAAGATACTGCCTACCTCCAAAGAACTGATAAAAGTATGCCATAGCATTGTTTTACGTGTGAATACTGTATGTTAAAAGGTGGCCTTCTCTAGTGTGGGATGGGTAGGAACAGTTTAGAAGTTAAAATGGTACAAAAAAATAAATTGAAAGAGATAGTCCCTACCCTCCAGAAGCTAACAAACAACCTGAAAACTATATACAGGATAAATAGGAAATAATTAACTGAGGAAAGGCACTGTAATGAAGGGAAAGGTTCCCTGTAAAAAAAATTGTTTGGACTTACAGGAAGCTTTAATAGGTATGACTATAATGACTTCATGACTTTTATGGTATACCATAAATATACCATTTATATAGCTATATGCCAGACACTGGACTAAGCATTTTACATTCATCTTTTGATCCTCACAACAACCCAGGAGGTAAATTCTGTTATCCCCACTTTACAAATTAGAAAACTGAGGCAGAGGTAAAGTGACTTGCCTAGGATCACGGAGCATTGAACCATCTTGAGGCCAAATTTGAATTCATTTATTCCTGACTCCATGCCTAGGGCTTTGTTCACTGTCAGAAGTTAGTAGGGAGGAGTGGAAGGACAACATTCTAGGCAGAGGAGACAACCAGAGAGAATACCTACAACTCAGATGGAGTGTCTTATTCATTAGTCAGGAGGTCAGCGTCACTTCATCAAAAATATGTAATAGGGAGCAAGGCATTAAGAAAGGTAGGATAGAATGTTATGAAAGGTTTCGAATGCCAAACAGACCATTTTGTATTTGATCCTACCACACTAGGAAGCCACTGGAGTTTATTCAGAAGGTGGAGGTTGGGCTATTTGACATGATCAGCCCTGCTCTTTAGGAAAATTACTTTAATGGGTGAATGGAGGAAGGATTGTAGTGAAGACTTGATGGCTTGCTTTAGAGTGGTGGCAGTGCAAGAGAGAAGGGAGAATATATTTCAGAAATACACCACCGATGAAATTGAGAGGCCTTAGCAACAGGTTGGACCTTGCAGGGGGTAGGTGGTGACAGATAGTGATGGTATTGCCCTCCACAGGAAGGTAGGAAGAGATAACTATGTATATACAAATATATTCATTATAAGATAAATGATAATCTTAAGAAGGGTGGGATGTAACTGGGAAAGATCTCCTGCAGCTAATTTTTTAAACGGAGTCTTAAGAGAAACAGGGAAATCGGGACTTAAGGGGTGAGGACATTCTAGGAATGGGAGTGTTGGCTAATACAGACTGCACTGAGGCTATGAATTTGTCCATTACTATTTCTTCCTCCTCCTCCTCCTGCTGTCCTACACTTAGAAGATATAATGACCAATCTTGGACCCCCAAAGAGCTATAAAATGCAACCCCTCCCATTTTTGCAGAAATGGAGGGGCTGAGTTTGGAGCACTGCATAAAATTTCAGTTACAAAATTTAGCTTTGTTGAACTCTTCTAAAAATTGGCCATTAGTAGCCAGTCAAAAAAATGTATCACATAAATGTTATTCTTTTTTTGTACATTAGAACTTCAACCTCTGAGTGAGCCTTGACTAAACTGGGACAAGATACAGATTTTAAACACTTTTCCTGCTCATTAAAAGCAACGATAAATTTTGGTTAAATTTCGGCAGTTTGTACATGTAGCACAGACTGTTCCCCCACTTTAAGATATCTATTTACTGACAAAGAACAGCTAGTACAGAGAAAAGAATGCTGCAAAAAAATTAAAGTCTGTGGACAGGAATGAAAAGATAGAGCAAATGGATTCCCATCTCAACTAGGGAAAATAAACAGCAATGCATACAACTCTTTTAAAACAAGTTTTGCCCCAGTTTATTAAAGTATACTCTTATACAGTTTACTTTTCGCTGGTCTGTTCTGGCATGCTTCTAATGATATCAGAATCACCTAGAAAATTTAAAAAACAAAGTAATGTTACAATTTACATAAAATACAACTTACAAAACTATTAAACTTATCATCATTGGCATTCAAAAGTAAACAAATTCTCTTCTTGAGTTATTCTCCCTGAAAATTGCAACAATTTTTTAACCAGCTGTGTAAACTTTCACCAACTATTAGGCTTGTCCACCTTCCCTTTTAAAAGAACAGTTACACCCCAAAAGCAATCTTCATTTCTGAGTTGAAAAAAAAAAAGACCACTTAAAAACGAACATCCCAGTTTCTATTCCCAGAAGCCAATATTAAGTCAAACCAAAGACAACTACATCTTACCTTTAGTTTGTTACCAGCATTTATAAAACCAAAACCAGGGAAGAGAACTAGTTCTGGAGACACAATGCATGGTCTTAATTTAGCGAATGTCTAGCCTGACCAGATCACAATAATATCAGGCCAGCGAGAATATTCGCAATACACTGAACCAAACTCCACTGATCATTAGGTTGCCTATGCTGTCAATTTTATTCTGGAGCAAATGATTTCCTTACCTTTTAAAGAAATCAGTGATACTTACAATTCCCCTTCCTAACTACCAATTCCTTAAAACTATATCCTATATAAAAGCTAAAGTCTCTTGGGAAGAGCCCTATTCTTCTAAAATTACTAAGTACAAAAATTTAAAACAGTCTAGAATTTTTGTACTCACCAATCCAAGAAAATAAAC